>NW_012115066.1:4090593-4170062 GCF_000951035.1 Colobus angolensis palliatus | reverse complement strand
AATACTATACTATATTAGTATAGTATTTTTTCTATAATTAATGAATCAATATTTATACATAACTAACTCAAATCCATACTTTGTTCACATGTACTTAGTTGTGATCTAAGGTACTTTTTCTGTTCCAGGATCTCATCTAGGTTAACACATTACATTTAGTTGGCAAGACCTTTTAGGCTCTTATTAATTATATCGTTTCTCAGACTTCCTTGTTTTTAATGACCTTGACAGCTTTAAGGAATATTTTCAGGTATTTTGTAAGATGACCCCCAGTTGGGATTTGTCTGTCATTATTGTCATGACTATATTGAAGTTATGAATTTTGGGTGAGAAAACATCTCTAGTTGTAATGTCTTATCACATCATATCCAGGGTATATGCTATCAATTTTTTTAGCAGTTTTCATGTTGACCTTCATTGTCTGATTGAAGTAGTATTTGTCAAGATTCTCCACTATGTGCTTTTTTTCTTGTTTCCATAACTTTTTTGAAATCATTATGTGCTGCTCCACAACTTTAAAGACAGAATCTCAAAATACATTAGTAGCAATTCTTCTATATAAGAGATTTGTCTGTTCTTCTTCAATTATTAAAGCATTTATTTATATCAGCTTGGATTTATGGATACCTGTTTTACTTATAACATTATTGATATGGTTTGGCTCTGTGTACCCACCCAAATCTCATCTAGAATTGTAATCTCAGTGTGTTGAGGGAAGGATCAAGTGGGAGGTGATTGGATCATGGGGACAGTTTTCCCCATGCTCTTCGCACGATAGTGAGTAAGTCTCACGACATCTGATGGTTTTATAAATGGCAGTTTCCCCTGTGCTCGTTCTCTTGCTGCCTTGTGAAGAAGATGCCTGCTTCCCCTTTGCCTTCCATCATGATTCTAAGTTCCCTGAGTCCTCCCCAGCCATGCAAAACTGTGAGTCAATGAAATCTCTTTTATTATACATTCCTCAGTCTCAGGCATTTCTTTACAGTAGTGTGAAAACGGACTAATACAATTATCTTACTTATTTTCTTGCTCAAATTGTCTAGATTTGGTCATCGGGCACTTTCTTGGTTAGTTTCAGTGTCTCTCACATTCTAACACCATTATGTCTGTGTGTGAATGATATTTTTATTTACTTGTTTGAGCACATCCTTACTTTCTGGAACAACGAGAGGCCCTGGGCTCATCTTGTGTTCTTGTCCCTTAGATTCAGACATTTTCTGCAAGAAGCCCTGGCTCCCTTTATTGGGGAATGGTATTAGAAACAAAGATCAGGGTGCTAGATATGCGTATTGCTACTGGAATCTCATTGCTTCTAGGCTCTCTAAACAGAGCGAGCAGGGAGATATATGTGTGGATACTAACCCATTATCTGACATATAATAGGTAATGTTTTAAATGAAGGCAAGATTGAGTGAAAGAACAAAATAATTTTATGTGACGAATAACTTCAAAGGTAATTGGAGTAATCATGTGTTGAAGAATAAGACTATAGTGACAATTGTTTTGCATTATGTTAAGCGTCCAGTACATTGGGACTGGATCTTTCCTAACCTTACATTAATGTCCTTTATTCAAATATTTTTCCTTTGAAATATGTTCCAATATTCACTAGGGCCACCTATTGACAAATTAATTTATAAGAAGAAATTAATTTTACCCCATATGTAATAATGTAGAAACAAATGTTCTTTACTTTAACAAAAGGTTCTATCCCTTTCAATGAGATATGAGTGACAAATTATTTTGAAGCCAATAAATATATTTGAACAATATTTACTTTGTAATTTAGAACATAAGTGCTGGACTATATATTATTTGTGGATGTGATGAGACAATATTAATAGTAAATATATTGAGGGCAGTATATCAAGAAGATTCATGTGATGTTACAACATAAATAAGTCAATACACATTTAGTGATTTATTTATTGTTCAACACATTAGACTATATTACTTACATAAAAATTGTTAAAGTATTTAATTTTTACTTCAGAGACTGAAATTAACAACAAAGTAATTTTAAGAAGTTGCTTAGTATCACTTATCTGTTAAGTCTCAGGCCTGTGTTTAAAGTTTTGAAGCCAGGGTTTATTTTTATACTTCAAACAGGCCATTAATATCAAGTGTGAGTTTGATCAGAGTTAATTGTTTAATTCAATTAGTTTTCATTAAAACAAAAATCTAAGGTCTTTCAATGATATTGCTATCCTACTTTATATGTCATTACTGAATTACCTTCCTTTTATGTGTGCTGGCACCTTATAGCAAAATGTGATATAAATAGATTAAGCAATGATGCAGGAGAAACGTAAAAAGAGCAAATTTGTCAGAATACACCATAATCATAGAAGGTGATTCATTTACTGATTTCTTTTTACCTCAACTATATCTATAATGTCAGTTTTTCTCCTGTACCCTGAGGGAATTACAAGTTATTTTCAATGTCAGTGCTTCACTTCCCACATAAGCCCATTCTTTTAGAAATAAAATTAATGGAAGCAGAAGAAAGTGACTTAGAGATTCTCAAATTTGTGGTATGTGAAAATTTATTCCCAAACTCATCTCTTGCCTTTCTTGCCAAGATTCTGGACTTTCATGTACTTTCTGCTGACTTTTTGAAATGTATATTCTTTTCTCTTACTCTTTCTGAGACAGAACTTGGATGGATGTCTACTTCCAACAGTAAATCAGTTGCTCTATGCACAAAGAACATTTGTTGCAGTAAATATTTTTCCTTGATTCCTGGGCAAAATCTGAGCTAAGAATTAGTTAGACTTGGGAAATGACATGAGGTTGATGCCACTGGAATGTTTTATGTTGATTGAAAAATGTGGGAGACGAATGTTTGTTAGTGAATCAGTTGAAGAAATTTGATTTGTATAGGCCCTGCTGTTATAAGACAGCTACCAACTTTCAAATTGCTATGACAATAAAAGGGAAGAAATTATCAAAAGGAAGGTCTAACCAATTTTTAACACATACTAACCATGAGCTATGAGTTTGTCCATTTATATAATTTTAGAAAATAGATTATAGTCATTCACTGATCCTAGTAAGAGGAGTGGCATAAACATTGTCATTATAATATTTTATGAAGAAACACAGACTAACTTTTGTACCTTGGCACCATTGTGATTGCATTAGAAAGGTTTCCAGATTTTTTTTTTCTGCTTTTTAGTGATCAAGGTGAGATATAAAAAGGAATTAATCTAAGTGACTTAAATGGAGAAGAAAGATGTTATTTGGCTAATATAGATCAGGAAGAACCTGAATACCAGTTGACTCCCGGAAGGAACAGTGACAGGATTTTTATAGGATAGGGGATAGTTGTTCACCTGTCTAGCAGTTTTGTTTCAGGCAATTTGTTTTGTTTTGTTTTATACTTAACCAAAACACCCACATGGTTTTGGACTATTCGTGTTTTCATGTTCATTGCTGAGAGGCTTGATAAACATCAGAAAAATACTTTCTGAGAATCATGTTGCAAGCCTTGCAGTCAATCAGCTAATCAAGGTGAGGGACGGAGGTAACTAACAAACCTGCACGTTCTGCACATGTATCCCAGAACTTAAAGTAAAATTAAAAAATAATACATTTTTAAAAAAGAAAGAAAAGGGGGCAAAGGTAGAAAGCAAGAGAGGAGCTGGGGCCTGCTATCATGTTTGCTTGTCTTTTTACTAAGAAAAGGTAAAATTCATCTCTTCCCTTGAAAACTACATAGCCTTCTTTGGTGGAACTGAGGTAGGTCAAACCACCGAAGCTTGCTTTTGATTTAAAGACTGGGAAGAATGCTTACTCATTCTCAGTGGAGACTTTCTCACTCTTGTCACTCTACTCATTTTATGGTGGATTCCCCAGAAGTAGATACTGACATAATGACTTTGTGAAAGTGATTACAGGAAATTTTCACAGGACAAAACCAGAAGAAACATGAAGAAATAAGATCTCCATATGAGTAGAACAAGTTTTTGGCATCTAAAAAAGTCCTACAGATATAAATTTTGACTCAATTCTGCAGGATAGGCATGGAGAGAGTGAAGATCACACATTAATCAAGAGACAAGAAAACTTGGGTTTATATCTTCTAATAGGCGACTCAGTGGTTAACCTCTAACTCCAGTGGATGTACAAATGTAGACACTCCCACTCACAGTACCTGCAGGTAAGGTGATATGGGGTAGCCTGAGTGCACTTCTAGGGAAAGGATACCCAAGTGCTGGGATTATCTAATTGTGGTGATGAGAGTGATAGCCAGTGAGCACAAAAGTAGTAAAGGAAACTATGAGACTTTTCACTTTCTGTTCAAATACAACAAAAACTCAAAAAATATTTTATCAGGTACTTACTGGAAAAAGTATATTGGAGAATAAAACATGCCCTAATATCTCTCTTTAGCAACACAGAATTTGAGACCCTCATAATCCAGAATAAGTTATTTAATTGCTACAGGTGAGATAGAGCAGTAGAGTGAGACCTAGGCCAGAGGTTGGAGGTCTTGTTTTTGTAGTACTTACTGGAAACATAGTATTCATCTCTTTTGCTCGTATGTAAGGAAGAGTTAAGAAAATGGAGGTAAAAGCGGGTACCCCTCAGAATTTTTGATAGTTTAGAAACTATGGTGGGACTTCCTTTTCTTCTGGCCGACATGAAAACTAATTCTCATTTTACATATGAGATAATTCATGTACACAGTGGTTTAGTGGTCTTCCCAATGACAACTGATAGAGCTTCAATTTTGACCAGGAATTTTACCTCCAGGATCAATACTCTTAACCACTAGGCTACATCATTGCCTTAGTGAAGTTGCCAGAAAGTACAGAGTTAAAAAATTATTCCTTTTCCTCAAGGACCCTTCTTTAACCAGATTGGTTCATTCTGACACCAAAAGATACCTTGATTTCCCTTGTTGAAATACTGATGTGGAAAACATACTTGTTTCAGTGAATGTAAAGTGTCATATTTTGTAGAATTTCAAATACTTTGGAGAGAGTGTAGCAAGTGGAAGACCTTCTTGATTCAACAATAGATAGACTAGACTAATGTTTAGCTTAGTTTTGTGATATCCAATGAAGGATGAGATCTGGAAACAAAAATTGCAAATGAAATTACTAAATCATGCTAATGATTGTATCAGGATGTGAAAAATATTGTGTCACTTTTTTTCAAGTAATATTCTCCGATGCATCAAGAAGATGTGTTTTGCCCTCGGCATGATCTCTTTGGCAAAGTGTAATATATCTGAAGTTTGTGAAGTTTCCTTTCCCCTAATCCTTTTCTAAAAGACTTCTCTTTAAATTGTCCCTTTAAAAAAAATTATATACTGTGCTATTACTAAATAATTTTATGATCCTGATATAGTCAGAAGGAGAAGAGAGCTTTAAAGAAGACTTGTCAAGTTTCAGAGTTAAACTCATCTGTCTAATCCACTTTGATTTTATAAATGAAGAAAATAAGGTTAACTGACGTGACCGGTATCACATTAGCTTAGTATTGAAATTAATACGAATCTCTCTTTAGCTCAGTTATTTTCAACTGGGTGATTTTGTACTCCCGGGGACATTTGAGAAAGTTCAGAGAAATTTTTGATGGTCACAACTTGGGAAAAAGGTTGCTACTGCTATCTAGTGAATGGAGGCCAAGGATGCTGCCAAACATCCTGCAAAGTACAGGACATTTTCCCACAGCAGAAACATTATTCAGTCCAAAATGCTAATAAGCCCAAACCTCAGAGGTTAAGAAAATCTAGATGATAATAACATTAGCAAATGCATATGCTAAAACAAATTTTAATTGCTTACATAATGAAAATATGTCCTTGTTCAGCTGAGTTCTGAAGCAGCTATTCCTGATTGGGAGAATCTCCTTCAAGCTATGGTTCAGATTCCCATATTAGTTATCTAAAGCTATGGAACAAGTTACTCCTAAATGTAAGTAACCCCAAAATGTAAGTGGATTAACAGTAGCAATAACAACACAACATGTAGTATATCTTACCGTTTCTGTGGGTCAGAAATTTGGAATCAGCTTGCCTAGGCAGTTCTAGCTAAGCATTTCTCATGAGGAGTCACATATTGGCCAGGGATGTAGTCATCTGTGAGCCTGATGAAGGATGAAAGCTTTCAGTAGCTTCCAAGGGACTCATTGACATAGCCGGCAAATTGATGCTGACGGTTGGCAGGTTTCTCATTACTCCCCACATGGGCTTCTCCATGGGCTTTCTTGAGTATCACTATGAAATCCAAGTAGAAGAAGCAAGTCAAGAAACAAAAGTGGGAGTTGCATCGCAGTTTTTGACACAGTCTTAGAAGTTACACAACATCACTTCCACAGTATTGTATGTGTCACAGAGTTCAGCCTTAATTCAATTTGTGAAGGGAATAAACAAAAGCTTGATTAATCAGATGTGAAAATCATTGGAAGTTTTCATTACTGCAGATTATTGCACATCATTACTTCCATTGTGTCTTCACTATATTATACCCAAGACTTCGGAGATCACCACTGAGTCATCTCTATCCCAACCACCATGAAGAAGTCAAAGACAGAGAATACCACATGCAGGAGAGTTTTGGGCCAGAACTTGCAGATGTTCACATTCTTTCCTGGTGGACGAAAACCATGGCATGCATGGAAAATGGAATTGATCTATGTTCTCAGGAAGAGGAGTGATCAAATATTGCAAAGTACCTGCCAGTCTCTGACATACTTCCAGAAGGTTACTTAATACATTTTAGGCGATATCGTGCAAAAATGCTATTCTCAAAATAAAGAAGATATGGAAATATAATTGGGAGAGGAAAATATAATTAATAATCAGAATGACAGTCACTATTCAATTAGTATATTGTACAATTTGGTGTCACGTAATTCCTATTTTTATTGTAACATAGTAAAAGTATTTTTACATCTTCTAAACGTTAATTTAGAAGGTTAGCAAACAGCAGTTAAGTACTTTTTTTGTGCTATATAATGTGCAACACATTTGACAGACTTAGTGCTATGTTAACCTTACATCAGACTCAAGAAACAACTATTATAATTCTTATGCTACATACAAGGAAATAGACTAAAAAATCAAGTATATTACCAAAAGTGATATGGCTAATAAGTAAAATATACAAAATTCAAAACTAGGTCTTAAGCTAATATCGTTGAAGGAGGTATTTTCTGTTATACCACCGAATTGCTGTTAGTGTGTTCTGTGCTTCCTTAAAAAGATATGTGAGGGTTTATAAATGTTATTTACTTATTTTTTTTTAGAAATTCCTTTACAGACAATTACTCACACACTCTAGATATGTCTAAAATTGCAGACTTTTCCTTAACCTTGTACAGAAGGACATAATGCAAAATAACAGAAAACTCTGGCCTCCAAATAGCATTGTGTTAGAGTGCTTTTATCTTATTTGGAAGCATTTTTGGAGAGTGATTTCATGCATGCAAATAAAGTAGTGCATAAACAAAGACATTTAGCTATAGAATATTTAAATTATATCAGCCAGAAGCCACAAATACTTCTTTAAAGGACAGATTGCAAAGAAATCTACCAGAAGCCGAAATATTCTCTTTAAAAGAAGTCTTTTAGACCCACAGCACATTTCCTTGCTTACTTCCCATAAATTTTGTGTGACAAACCACTCAGTGTCATCGTTCAGTGCTTGAAAAGGTATTTTATGATCAAGTGATGATTACTTTAGGGTGATGAGATTTGAAAGGTATGCAAATGTGCTCTTTGACAGAGGAGCCATTTACCTATGAAAAGCAACATTACTAGAAAACTGATATGTTTAAGAAGTAAATGGCAAACCAAGTGAGCCCACAGTATTTGGCTGTTTCTTAAGCAGCAGTATATCCAGAAACATCCAATGCTAGGATCAAAAAATGGTAATGTAGTTAAACACTGGAAAAGTCCATCATTTTTCAATCTTAGCAGAGAGCTAAACTGAGTCTAAAACATGCACATTAAGACACAAAAGAACGATTGTCTCTGAACACTCCCAGACTTCTGATCTCTTTTTATTGCTCCTCTATTAACTTCAACAAAGATATGTTTTTGTTACGTTTGCTGGTGCTTTATCTGTGTTTTTTTTTCTTTTTGGGGTGGGGGCTATTTTCATTTTTGCAAACTGAACTGATCTAACTTTGCATGTATTAATAGTTTACATGAATACTCTTATTTTGGAAGTTTATATTTTTTAAATTTTAACTTTTATTTTAGATACAGGTGGTATATTTTTATGTATGATACATTAAAATTATTTCTTAATATATTGGGAATGAATTCTCAGGTGTTTTGGATCTGCAGTCAGTTTGTGGGAAGTAGAGGATTTTCTAGCCCTTCTTTTTTTATTTGCATTTTCTTGGTAATTACCATCCTTCTTACCACTACCATCACCAATTAAAGGTGCTTATTTGGTTGAAAAGGTAGCCTAAGACCTGTTTCTTTCTCTGCCACAACCTTCTCTCTCTTTTGTTTTACTTTTGTAGATAAATGAAATAAAAACATATTCCAGAAATAAAATGCTAGATATATCCATTATATTAAATATGATTTACATATAATTCTAGCCTAAAGATTCCCTATAGAATTCTTACTAAAGTCTTCTGGCTCTTATCTTATTATGCAGCAAAGTCCAAAGTTCTGGGTAAGATAGATAATAACTTTGTGCATCTTCACTGATAATTGTGTGTAATTAGTAATCCTGTGGGTGAAATGCAAAAGGCTGAAGAGAATGCGCCTGAGTCAATGCCCTCTTTCTTTTGTCTTTTTGTTTAAAAGCCTTAATGTACTTTTTAAGGCACACAAGTTTGAGCAATAAATAACATTACATAAACAATTTCAAAGAAGAAAAAATTACCCACATCTAATCATCAGGAAAGATAAACTGTTGACATGACAATCTCTTTTGAAATCATGGCACTATGATTGTATGTATATAGATACGTATACACACATATGCAAGCACACACATCTCATACTATATGAGTAACATTGTAAACATTTTCTATCTACTATATGCCATACACAAAATTTTGTCTCAAGAAATATGCATATATGTAATTTTTAATAGTTGTATTATTTTGTATTAATTCACCTTAAAATATTTAATCAATTCTCTGCTGAAAGATATCTGTAATGAAGCTTAGAGAAGAACTACTTAGGTTATGCAGCTGATGAATATTGAAGAAGAAAAATAAAATTTGTTTTTTCTGTTTTTAAATCCCATGCTGCTCCCACTACAGAACATTGGCTTTCTTTTTTCACACAGCATTTCCAATTATTTCTATGCATGTCATTGACCCAGACAAATCACTCTAAGTTCTATAAACAAGGTTAATGTTGCAGGTTAAATAACTCATTCATTTTTGCTTTTTCACCCATTTAAAAGAAGGCCCTTTCCAATATATTGTAGCTCCCTGTGCTTAACAATGTGAAAACATTACATAAACACTCCTTGTTTTACATAATTTTGAAAGTTGACATGGAAAGTTCCACCATACAAATGCCCCCAGCTGCATTGTTAGAAGCATTAGCCGTAGGCTTAGCTTTCATTGAACAAAAATGAGCAGTTACAATAATAAAACAAAGCTCACCAGTCATCTGGCATTGTGTAAACCCAGTCATAAAGTGCATGTTATGATGTAACACCCACTGGGCCTAATTATTCCCTTTTATGTACAGAAAAGCACAAGCTGTGCAACCTTTAGGAGTATTGACTACTTAGAAAGGCTTCCATTCCTCTCTCCTCCCACTCCCTGCCCACAGTAGAAATTGTCCCATCAAGCCTCCATTCTGCTAGGAGAGAGAATAGAATCTTAGTAATTGATAGTCTCTCTTCTGGCACAGTGTAGAACCAAAGCCTGCAATTGTCACCCCTCTGCTCAGACACATTTAATGGATTCTCAGTGCCAACAAGTTAAGATCTTCAACACTGCCTGCAGTCCTCAATGATAGAGACTGGCTAGCCTTCACAGTCTTGTCCTCACCACTGTGTCTCTGTAACTCTTAGCTTATGCCAAACTATTTGTTCTTTGTTCCCCAGAAGCAAATCCTACAGCTCATCTTTCTCTTTTTTTTAACTTTCATTATAAGTTCAGGGGTATATATTCAGGATGTGCGGGTTTGTTAGATAGGTAAATGTGTGTCATGGGGATTTGTTGTACAGATTATGTCATCAACCAGGTATTAAGTCTAGTGTTCACTAGTTACTTTTCCTGATGCTCTCCCTCCTGTCATCCTCTGCCCTCCAGGCCCCAGTGTGAGTTATAACATGACTACATCTTTATACCCCTTCTACCTATGTGAATTCTGTCCTTTGACACATGCTAATATACCACCTTCTTCCCAAAGTCTTCTTCCAAACTATGTTAGGCTTTGTTGATGCCTCGTTTCTTTCTTTGTAATACTTACTTGCTCCTAAATTAATATTTTTATTGTGAATTTTATTTCTCCAACATGTTATTTATTTTCTTTACCAGTAAAATATTTGTCCTTTACTCTGTCTCTAACTGCTTAAATGCTAACATACTATCTTCTCTTAGGTGTTCAAATATAGTGTCTGATTAATCTTCTTGGACTGAGAGTTTACCCTTTCTGAGACAGCCTTAAACATTACAGTGAATTTAAAAAAAAAAAAAAAAGCCTTTTTTTGGTTATTGTTTTCCCAGAGAGAACCATTTGCAATTGAATCACTATTTAAAAACATTCTTTATATTAGTATTCAGTCCCTCTGAAACTATTGAACACCAGTTAGCACCAGTGAATGCAGGTGGTATCTATTACACTGATAAAGACAGCCCCAGACATGAAGAGTAACTAGACTCAGTGTATTTAGTAACAACAGAAGGCATAATTCTCTGAAAGGTTCTCTCAGGGGTTCTTTCACCAAACAGGATTGAGAAAGAACCTAGACTGCTTAGTATGAAAGTAAAATGTTGAACTTTTAAACAGTCATGCTGCTTTAATACCAGGAATATTTAAAGAGGCCTTTAGCTATTTTGCTGTTCTCATATTATAAGCAAATAGTCATAGTTTATCTTCTGTCGTGCTGCTATAGGGTCTTCTAAGCCAATCTCAAAAGGTAAATATCAATTGTTCAGCCATAAAAGTCCATAAAAACCAGAGTTCCAGAAACAGCATTATGTTTTGCATACAGTAATGTGTTTGTAAGTGTTTTATAAGCCATCTGCAACAAAAAAGGCAGTGTGAATACAAGTAAATATGATATGTCAGTTACTCTCTGGGACACTTAATAATATTAGCAATATGTTTCAATCAGAACCACATTTATTAAGGAACTTTATGTGGTTTTCTTTTTCAATTTGAAGCTAATACATTGCTTAAAAGAACTCCAAGTATATGTATGGTATCAGTCCTTGCATATGAGCTGATGTTTATAACAGTGCACCATGGGACATTACTTCCAGAATGGCTTGAAAGCCAAACTGTGAATTTAGAGGGCTACATGAGTTTTCATTATCAATTTTCAGCAACCCAGACATTTCTATACAACATAAACTAAAGCAACTGCATATCATAAATGTGACCTCAAATCCATTTATTTTGTTAATTTCCCCTCTGCTACAATTCTTACCTGAGCCTTAGGAGGTAAAGATGGAAGGTTTAAATCAGTCCAATTTTAATAACACTCAGGAATTCATTTCTCACCCAAATGGATATATCTTTTATCCTTTTGCTAAAGGAGGAAACATTTAGTTTGCTTTTCCTTTATGAACAAATTATCAGCCTACAGTCTATAAGGTATTCAGTAATCTAAAATTAACACAATGATACTGTTTAATTTAATGAAGCTTTTGGGAAGGTTTTAGATTTGGTTATTCTATGCATGCATCCTTTCTTTCACATAAGACTGAAGTAACCAACAACAAAATCACTCCATTTAGATTCTCTTGGATTTATTATCTTTTTGTAAACCCTTCCCTGAGCTTCAGGGTACTCTGTTCATGGTCTATACCTGCAGCTCTTTACCCGTTATCTTCAGACTACAGGAGCCACTTTGCCCTGCAAGCACAGAGAGTTTGTATCCTTTTGGTACAGTCTTTAGTCAATGATACAAACAAAGACTGACAGATTGGGGTGTGAGAGATTAGGTCTCTAGCCTCAGGTCACAGAAACTTTTTCCAGTGAAATTAGCTGAAATTTTCTTCCATGTGACTTTGCCTCAAATCTTATTCTTGTTTGGTTTCCTCAGTTTATCTTTTGAGTTCTTCCTAATAATTTGCTTGAATACAAATGCTCAATTTGAGTTGTACTTCTGGGGAACTTGAACTAAAACAGCTTTTCGTACACCTCAATATTTGCTTATTCAGTGTAATTCTTGGTCTACCAGCAAAGAATGATGCATAAATAATTTATTTTATTAGAAATTAATTTTTTAAGTAATAATTTTGTTGGAGTTGCTTTTGGCGAGAACATGGGCTTAGAAGGCAGAGAAAGATTCAAAGTCAGCCTGGGCTGCTCACTAGCTGTACAACATTGGTAAATTTAATTAGTCTTTTACAGTGCTTGTTTCTGCAACTCCATTGGAATTAATGTCTATAGGGATGTGTTAGACATTACATGAATTTGTCTAGCCTATGTTTTGCTCATAGAATTTCTCATTATGAATTTTTATCTTTGTCCTACCCGCCTGTCTACTTATTTAAAAATGTTTAATCTGTCAAAAGTATGATCTATGTTACTTTATTGCAAGTAGGTTAGGTCATGCCAATTTCACTATTAATTTTTCAGGGAAAGTCAGGGAATGTTAAGAATGTGCAAGATTGAAAGGCATAGAATTAGAGATATTGTTATTCTGTATATGTAGTGATGGACTATGTATCCTTCCTGTAATCCAGAAAGCAAATACTATTTTCTGTCTTTGTCCTTCCAACTGTGGCAGCATTACCACATGTAACTACAAATGCCTTTATAGTAGCAAAGTTTCAAGAATTCTAGATATTAGAGAAACATATAGCTTTAAAAGTTTGCAGAGGAAATCTAACCAGTTGATATTTTATTTACTATAAAAGCAGTTAAACTGCTTAATGATTTTGTCCCTGGAGAAGCAGCATTACAGTGGTCATGTTACTTTGTAGTTACAATTATTTACCAAACTAACACCTACCATCCATTCCTTGTTTTAACATAAATCCAACTTGTTTAGTTATCTTATGGAAACCATCATTCTCAGCAAACTATTGCAAGAACAGAAAACCAAACACCGCATGTTCTCACTCATAGGTGGGAATCAAACAATGAGATCACTTTGACACAGGAAGGGGAACATCACACACGGGGGCCTATTGTGGGGAGGCGGAAGTGGGGAGGGATAGCATTAGGAGCTATACCTAATGTAAATGACGAGTTAATGGGTGCAGCACACCAACATGGCACATGTATACATATGTAACAAACCTGCACGTTGTGCACATGTACCCTAGAACATAAAGTATAATAAAAAAAAAATTTGAACAATAAAAAAAGATCACCCCATTTTATTTTTATTTTTTAATTATATGACCTAATTTGACCAAATAAATTTTAATAAAAGTATTGATAGATCTTTTTGGAAATGCTATTTATTCATTTTGAGAGGGCAATCAGAAGTAAGTTGTTTTTTTAATCTCTGCTTCAATTCCACTGGATATTATCAGTCATGTATATGAGCTTTGTAGCTGCTGTAGCCATCTCATGACAGTAGTGAAAATGAAACTTTCAAGTAAGAAGGTAAATCCAAGAAATTTGCAGGAAAACAGAATAAGAGCAACTCACCTTGGAAGAGAGTCAATTCTCTTAATTACTATTTGTGTGAACTAATAAATTTCCATATTTTCAAAGTCAATTTGGGTGGGCCTATTAGTTTCCAAGGGCTTTGATAACAAATTATAACAAACCTCATAACAAACCTGATGGCTTCAAACAATAGAAATATATTCCCTCGCAGCTCTGGAGGCCAGAAGTTTGACATCAAGGTATTGGCAAAGTTCATTCTTTCTGGAGACTCTGAGAAAGAATCTGTTCCATGCTTATCTCCTAGCTTCTGGTTAGCTGCCAGCAATGCTTGGCATTCATCAGTATGTAGACACATCACTGCAATCTCTAACTGCGACTTCTCAGGTCTGTCTCTCAAGTGTTCCTCTGTGTGCCAAATCTCTCTCTTCTCTCTCTTGTAAAAACAGTAGTCATTGGACTTAGGGCCCATCCTAAACCCAGAGTAATATCACCTAGAGATTTCTAATTTAATTCTCTCTACTAAAATCCTATTTCCAACAGGGGTCACATTCACAGAAATTGGGGGAAAAGACTTACCTATATTTATTTGGAGGGACACAATTCAACACAGTTGAATTTTTGTTACTCACAGACACAACCATTCTGACTGATCCAGACTCCAATTTTATTCAAATAAATAACTCCTTTATTCTTTACCAAAATTCTAGGATCCTGGTCCTTCAAGATAATATAATTCTACAATTTAAACTTTTTAAAAAGTTATCTAATGTATTTCTTGCAATAAAAATTATCTTCAGGGAGTTCGTAAGCAATGGTTATCATACTATTTTTAATTACTCTCAAACTTATGTTTTTCATGACATCCAAATTACTTCCAGATAACTTTGATCATTTGAAATCTTCTGTGAACACAAAAAGCATATATTGCTTTTGAAGATTCCAAATTGTGTGGCTTATCTATATGAAAGAGGACTTTAAATCTTTATTAGGGCCATAAAGGTATGGTATTAACAGCAATTTTCTAAAATAGTGAGCTAGATTGACAGATGGAAAATAAAAAGATCTGCTTTGAGTTAACAGTAAAATTTCTAAACAGTTGGCTCTAGGTGAGTTTGCTATTAAAACTCAATAAATGTAATATTTTATACTACTATACATAGGAGATTATTTCAACTTATCCTGAGACATAAGATGAAATGAAGTTTGTGAACTTTGAATGGAAAATAAAATATAAATGCTTATTTTCTCTGGCATACAATAAAATGAGGGAGAGACATGGAACATCCAGAACTAAGACAGACAGAAAAAAAAATGCCATTAATTTAAAATTATGTTTATTTTAGGATGTTTTACATGTTTATTTAATAAGCACCCAATGGGATCAGTTCATGTTTCCTGCCATTTCCATTAAAAAAAATCTACAATCTTTGATGCTCTTGCAGTAGACATAATAACTTCTTAAAGAAATGGTGTTAAAAGTTTGAGCTTTTTGAAGCATCTTTGAAAATACTATCTGGTGAGTCAAATGTATAGGAGTTTCAACATGAACTATATGAGCAGAGTCTGAGTATAGAATACCATGTATTCCTATTATTCTGGAGAAACAGACATGAACAAACTTCTGCCCAATAATCAACTTGCACACCCAGTCAGATGTCATCACCAAGAATAAAACCACCACAAAACACTTCACAAGTACATTCATATATTAATGTGAAGAAGAAAAATCAATATATTAAGAAAATTTGGCATAGTGGGAGATACACTTCATAGATACTTTTTCCTTTTTTTCTTTCTTTCTTTCTTTTTTTTTTTTTAGACGTAGTCTTGCTCTGTCACCAGACTGGAGTGCAATGGTGCAATCTCGGCTCACTGCAACCTCCGTCTCCTGGGTTCAAGTGATTCTCCTGCCTCAACCTCCCGAGTAGCTGGGACTACAGGCATGTGCCACCAGACCCAGCTAATTTTTGTATTTTTAGTAGAGATGGGGTTCACCATGTTGGCCAGGATGGTCTCGATCTCTTGACCTCATGATCCACCCACCTCAGCTTCCCAAAGTGCTGGGATTACAGGCATGAGCCACCGCGCCCAGAGATAGATACTTTTGATTCAAATCCTGCCTTCACCTTTTTCCAAGATGATGATCCAATTACTCGGTTTAATTTTTTTTTATTATAAAATAAGATGTTCATTTTGAACAACACTAAATTCTCCACTACACACTTATTAAAATACTGAAAAGTCAAAACACTGACAACATTAAATGCTGGTGAGGACATTGAGCAATGCAGATTTTCATTTATTGCTGGCAGGAGTGCAAAATGGTCTAGTCTTTTTTTTTTTTTTTTTAAGTTTCAGGGATACATTGCATGTTTGTTGCATGGATATATGCATATTGCTGGGGTTTGGATTTCTATTGATGCCATCATACAAATAGTGAAAATAGTACTCAATGGTAATTTTTCAAAACTTTCCCTTGCTTCCTCCTCCTGCCTTGAGAATATCCACTGCCTATTGCTTCTATCTTTATGTCTGTGTGTACTTATTGTTTAGCTTCCATGTGTAAGTAAGAAAATGAAGTATTTGATTTTCTGTTTCTACATTACTTCAGTTAGGACAATGGCCTAACTGCATCCAGGTTGTTGCAAAGGACAAGATTTAATTGTTTTTTTTTTTTTTTATGGCTGGGTAGTATTCCATGATGTATATGTACCACAGTTTTTTTATCCAATCCACCATTGATGGGCATCTAGGTTGGTTCCTTGTCTTTGTTATTGTGAATAGTGCTGTGACAACATAAAAGCACTGGTCTCTTTTTGGTAGAACAATGTATTTTTGTTTGGGTAGATACCCACTAATTGGATTGCTGGGTCAAATGGTCGTTCCATTTTTATTTCTTTGAGAAATCTCCATGTTGTTTTCCCCAGGAGCTAAAATAATTGACATTCTCACTAACAGTGTGTAAGTGTTCCCTTTTCTCCACATCCTCGCCAACATCTGTTAGTTTTTACTTTTTAATAATAGCCATTCTGACTGAAGTAAGATAATACATCATTGTAGTTTTGATTTGCATTTCTCTGATGATTAGTGATGTTTGGCATATATTCATATGTTTATTGGCTGCTCTTTTTTTGAGAACTGTCTGTTCATGTTCTTTGCCCACTTTTTAACATTTTTTTTTTATTTCATGCTGATTGGTTAATGTTTCTTATAGATTCTGGTTGTTACTCCTTTGTTGGATATATAGTTTGCAAATATTTTCTCCTATAGAAGAAATATTTTCTTCTATAAGTTGTCTGTTTACTCTGCATAGTAAGAGCATCTTTTGCTGTGCAGAAACCCTTTAGTTTAATTAGGTCTGACTTGTCAATTTTTGTTTAGGTGCATTTGCTTTTGAGCTCTTAGTCATAAATTCTCTGCCTAGGCCAATGTCCAAAGAAGTTTTTCCGAAGTTTTCTTCTAGGACTTTTATAGTTTCACATCTTACTTTGAAGTCTTTATCTTGAGTTCATTTTTGTCTATGATGAGAAGTAGGGGTTCATTTTCATTCTTCTACATACCAGTTTTCCCAGAATATTGTGTTGAATAGGGTGTCCTTTTCCTATTCTTCATTTCTGGATTTCCTATTCTGTTCCATTAGTCAATGTGTCTATTTTTGTACCACTTCCATGCTCTTTTGGTTACTAGCCTTGTAGTATAGTTTAAAGCCAGATAATATAATGCCTCCAGCTTTATAACTTTTGCTTAGTATTGCATTGGCTATTTGGGATCTTTTTGGTTCCACATGGATTGTAGATTTTTTTTTTTAATTTTGTGAAAAATAACATTGGTTATTGGACAGGAATAATATTGAATCTGTAGATTGCTTTAAGCAGTATGGACATTTTAACCATATTGATTCTTCCAATGCATTAACATGGAATGCTTTTCCATTTGTTGTGTAATCTATGATTTCTTTCAGCAGTGCTTTGTTCTCCTTGTAGAAATCTTTTATCTCCTTGATTGGATGTATTCCTAGGTTCTTTATTTTGGTGTGGCTATTGTAAATGGGATTGCATTCTTGATTTGGCTCTCAGCTTGAGTGCTATTGGTATATAGAAATGCTCCTACTTTTAGTATTCTGAAACTTTACTGAAGTTGCTTATCAGGTCTAGGAATCTTTTGGAAGAATCTTTAGAGTTTTCTCAGTATAGAATCATATTGTCAGCAAAGAGAAGTAATTTGGCTTCCTCTTTTCCTATTTGGATGCCTTTTATTTCTTTCTCTTGCCTGATTGCCTGGCTAGGATTCATTGTGCCTTGTCTCTGGCACAAGACAAAGATGTCCACTCTCACTTCCACTAGTCACTTCTACTAGTGAGAGTGGACATCCTTGTCTTGTGCTAGTTTTCAGGGGAATGCTGCCAACTTTTGCCTGTTCGGTATAATGTTGGCTGTGGGTTTGCTATGGATAGCTCTTACTGTTTTGAGTTATGTTCCTTCAATGTGTACTCTGTTAAGGGTTTTTATCATGAAGATAGATTAGATATGTTAGATTTTATGGAATGCCTTTTCTGCATCTATGGAGATGACCATATGTTTGTTGTATTTAATTCTGTTTCTGTGGTGAATCACATTGATTGATTTATGTGTGTTGAACCATCCTTGAATTCCAGAAATAAAGTTCACTTGACCATGATGAATTATTTTTTTATATGGTGCTTTATACAGTTTGTTAATATTTTGTTGAAGATTTTTGCATCTATGTTCATCATGAATATTGGCTTACAGTTTTCTTTTTATGTTGTGTCTTTGCCAGGTTTTGGTATTAGTGTAATATTGGTTTTGTAGAAAGAGTTAGAGAGGAATGCCTCTCTAACTCCCTTTTGGAACAGTTCAGTAAGATTGGCACAGCTCTTCTTTGTATGTCTGATAGAATTTGGCTATGAATCTAAATCCATCTAGTGTAGGTTTTGTTATGTTTGGTTTTGTATTGGTAGGTATGTTTTTTTAATTACAGATTCAATTTTGTAACTCATTATTGGCCTGTACAGGATTTCAATTTCTTTCTGTTTAATCTTGGAAGGTTGTATATGTCCAGAAAATTATCGGTATCTTCTGAATTATTTAGTTTGTATAAATAATGATGGTCAGAGTAGTTTCTGAAGATCTTTTGCATTTCTGTAGAATCAGTTGTAATGTCACTTTTGTCACTTTTGATTTTGCTTATTATAATCTTTTCTATTAGTCTTGTTAGCAGTCTGTCAATCTTCTTTATCCTTTCAAAGAATCAACTTTTTTTTCATTGATTCTTTGTATGGTTTTTGTTCTTAATTTACTTCTGCTATGATTTCAGTTATTTCTTTTTTTCTGCTAGGTCTGAGTTTGGTTTGTTCTTGGTTTCCTCATTCCTTTAGGTATGACATTAGGTTGTTAATTTTAGATATTTTTAACTCCTTGGTGTAAAAATTTAGTACTATAAAATTTCCTCTTAACACTGCTTTTGCTGTATCCCAGAGATTGTAGTGTGTTGTGTCTCTATTTCCATTTGTTTCAAAGACGGTTTAAAAAGTTTTGCCCTAAGTTTGCTATTGACCTCCAAATCAATAAGGAGCAAGTGGTTTAGTTTTGATGTATTTTTCAGTTTCTAAGAGTTCCTGTTGGTATTGATTTTAATTTTTATTCCAGTGTCTTCTGAGAAGATGTGTAGTATGATTTTGACTTTTTTACTTTATTAAGACTTGCTTTATGACTGAGCATGTAATCAACCATAAGAGTATGTCCTTGTGTAGTTGATAAGAATGTATATTCTGTGGTTGTCAGTGGGATATTGTGTAGGTGCCTATTAGCTCCACTTGGCCAAGTGTCCAATTTTAGTCTTGAATTTATTTGTTAGTTTTGAGCCTCAATGTTTTGTCTAAATGCTGTCAGTGGGGTGCTGAAGTCCCCCACTATTATTGTGTAGCTATCTCTTTACATAGGTTTAATAGTAATTGTTTTATAAATCTAGGTGCTCCAATGTTGGGTATTATGTATAATTAGGACAGTTAAATCTTCTTGATGAATCAAATACTTCATCATTATGTAGTCCCCCTTTTGCCCTTTTTGTCTTTTTTATTTCTGTTATTGGCAAACAGTCTGTTTTATCTGGCATAAAAATAGCAATCCCTGCTTTCTTTTTCATTTGCGTCATACATCTTTGCTCATCCCTTTACTTTGAGCCTGTGAGTGTCATTAAATGTGAGATGCATCTCTTGAAGACAGCAAAAGGTTGAGTTATTCTAATCCAATTTGCCCCTCTAAGTCTTATAAGTGGAGCATATAGGCTGTTTACATTGAAGGTTAATATTGATATGTGGGGTTTTGTTCCTATACTGGTGTTTTTAGCTAGTTGCTTAGTAGTTTTTATTTTTATTTGCTTTATATGGTTTGTGGGCCTTGTACTTACATGCGCTTTTGTAGTGGCAAGTATCATTCTTTTGTTGCCATGTTTAGAACTTCTTTAAACATTTCTTAGAAGTCCAGGCTGGTGGTGACGAATTCCCTTAGTCTTTGCTGGTCTGGAAAAGACTTTATTTCTCCTTGTTTTTGAAACTTAGTTTTGTAGGAAATGAAATTCTTGGATGGAATTTTTTTCTTTAAAAATGCTAAAAAGGAGACCCTCAATCTCTTCTGGTTTGTAAGGTTTCTGCTAAGAAAACCACTGTCAATCTGAGGGAATTCCTTTTATAAGTAATTTGACCCTTTTCTCCAGCTGCCTTTAAATTTTTTTATTTCTTGTTGACTTTGGATAGTTTGATGACTACATGCTTTGGGGAGGTCATCTTGTATAGTTTCTCACAGGAGTTCTCTGAATTTCTCGGGTCTGCATGTTGACTTCTCCAGCACAATTGGGGAAATTTTCCTGAATTAAATTCTTGAATATATTTTCCAAGTTGCCTGTTTTTTCTTCTTCTCTCTCAGGAATGCCAATAAGTCATAGGTTTTGCCATATTACATAATCTAATGTTTCTCAAAAGCTTTGTTCAGTTTTCAAAGTTCTTTTAAAAAAATTTTAAGAGATTGGTTTTTTAGCTGTAAAAGCCTTTCTCTTTCTTTGTCCAGCCTATTGTTTAGGCTTCCAATTACATTTTGAAATTCCAGTAGTGAATTTTTCAATTCCAAAAGTTCTTTTTGGCTCTTTTTTGTTTAGCCATGTCATCTTTCATATCCTGAAACTTTTTTTTTTTTTGGCTTGTCTCTTTGTTTTTGATTGCAGCTTTCTCCTGGGTCTCACTGAGTTACCTCGCCATTCATATATTTAACTCTCTATCAACCATTTCAGACTTTGCAATCTGGTTAGGACTCATTGCTAAGGAGTATATACAATCTTTTGGAGGTGACAAAACACTCTGGCTTTTTATGTTGCCAGAGTTCTTGCTATAGTTTCTTCTTATCTGAGGGAGCTCTTCTTTTTTTGAATTTCCTATCAGTTGGATGGTGTTACGTTTTTATTCTTTTTTTTCCCCTTGAGGGTTTGACTGTAGTATATTTTGTGTATAATCGAATGACTTTGGTTTTGAGTGCTTTCAGAGGACCAAAGCTCGGAACGGGTTCCTCGGTTGCAGATAGGTTCTTGCCGTGACAGTCTCAGATCCTGCTTGTCGATGTAATTGTTTATTTGGTTTGGTGGTGCAATTCACGCTGAAGTCCAGTAGATGGTGCTTAAGAGTAAGAGCTAGCGAGTGAGCCGATGCTCTGTCCGTATATATGCCCTGATGGAGGTACCAGGAAGAGATGTTGATGCTAGCTAACCTAGTGGGGACTTGGAGAACTTTTCTGTCTAGCACTCTATGTCTAGCTAAAGGATTGTAAATGCACCAATCAGCACTTTGTGTCTAGCTCAGGGTTTGTAAATCAGTACTCTGTGTCTAGTTCAAGGTTTGTAAATACACCAATCGGTACTCTGTATCTAGCTAACCTAGTGGGGACTTGGAGAACTTTTCTTTCTAGCACTCTGTGTATAGCTAACGGATTGTAAACGACCAATCAGCACTGTGTCAAAATGGACCAATCAGTTCTCTGTAAAATCGACGAATCAGCAGGACGTGGGTGAGGCCAGATAAGGGAATAAAAGCAGGCTGCCGGAGCCAGCCAGTGGCAGTCTGCTGGGTTCCCTTCCACGCCGTGGAAGGTTTGTTCTTTCATTCTTTGCAGTAAATCTTGCTGCTGCTCACTCTTTGGGTCCATGTCGCTTTTATGAGCTGTAACGCTCACCGGGAGGGTCTGTAGCTTCACTCCTGAAGCCAGCGAGACCATGAACCTGCTGGGAAGAATGAACAACTCCAGACATGCCACCTTTAAGAGCTGTGACACTCACCGTGAAGGTCTGCAACTTCGCTCCTGAAGTCAGTGAGACCAGGAACCCACCAGAAGGAAGAAACTGTGGACATGTCCGAACATCAGACATACCATCTTTAAGAACTGTAACACTCACTGTGAGGGTTTGCACCTCCATTCTTGAAGTCAGCGAGACCAAGAACTCACCAATTCCAGACACACCACCTTGTAATATGTGCCTTCCTTCCCGTTCACCTTCTGCTATGATTGTAAGTTTCCTGAGGCCTTCCCAGCCACGCAAAACTGTGAATCAATTAAACCTCTTTTCTTTATAAATTACCTATTCTCAGGCAGTTCTTTATAGCAGTGTGAAAACAGACTAATACAGCAGAAACAAAGAGTATTTTCAGGAAAGTGAAATATTGTGTGATACTACAATGATTGATAATGTTATTATACATTTGTCAAAACCCATAAAATGAGTAGGGTTCACTACCAACAGTGAACCCTAATGTAAACTATGCAAATATAGCCTAGGCAAATATGTAAAGTGTGACCTTTAAGTATTAATTTTGTGTCACTGTAGATTCATGGATTATAACAAATGATTCTTCTGCAGAATGTTGACAGTGGGGGAGTGTGTGCATGTGTGTGGTCAGGGGCCATATAGAAACTCTATCTTTTCAGTTTAATTTTGCTGAGAGTATGAAGCTGCTCTAAAAATAGTCTATTAAAAAATAGTAACACTGGCCTCTGTATGGAAGGAATGCACTGACATGTTTATTGCCTATAGTCACAATAGGAAATATATGGAATCAAGGTCCATCAATGAATTAATGAATAAAGTGAATGCGGTGTGTATAATGAAATACCATGCAGCCAGAAGAAGGAATGCAATCCTGTCATTAGTAGCAACATGTATGGCTATGGAGGATATTCGTTATATGAAAAAAGTCTATACTAATTTTTTTTAAAACAATTATGCAGATAGTTCTCAAAGACTATTTAAAAAAAACATTTTGAGGCCAGCATAGTGACCTACACCTGTTATCTTAGCACTTTGGGAGGCTGAGGTGGGAAGATCATTTGGGTTCAGGAGTTTGAGGATACAGTGAGCTATGATTATGTTATGCCTGGGTGTCAGAGTAAGATTCTATTTCTAAAACAAAAAGCAATGACAAAAAAACCCCCGAAAGATTTGCTGTATTTCTTTCTAACTTATTTTTGTTTATATAGCATTTTCTTGCATAAGAGTAATGCTATATAGTACTATTATTAAATATTAAATATTAAATAATAATATTCAATTTTTAACTCGAACTATTTATTGTGTACCTATTATGGCCCCGAAACTTTTCTAGGCAATCAAAATACAATTATAAACTTGGAAGAGAAATTCTCTGTTTTCATGGAAGTTGAATTCTAATGAAAATGTAACACCTAGAAACACAAATCTATAAATAATATATGTGTATTTACTGATCAGGGTTTTAAAAAATAGCAATAGTAAGGAGTGTAAGAACTAATACAAATTAAACATAAGCAGCTTAATTCTTCTTAATGGAAATAAAGGAAGAGGTATATCCCCCATTTTCTTTTCTGAGAGCACTTATTTTAGAAAACTGGTCATTTTAAGTTTTTTTGTATCTCTTTGAAATGTATGTAAATCTTTTTGAAAGGTAAATAGCCTCTTGACAGCTTTTAGACCCAGAGATATCTTTCCAAAGGACCAGGAAAAACTATCTCATTGAAATTTAATCAACAAAGATAGCACCTTACCTCTTCTTTTCCTCCTGTTTCTGTGAGAAGGCAAGAGACTAACATCAATGGGTGCCTTACTCCAAGTTGCAAAACTAATTCTTGTAACAAACATGTAAGAGGTTTATTTTTCTGTCAGATGAAAGTAATTAGTTAACACAGAGTCCCTCTACGAAGTGAATTTATGCTGAACTGTGTGTGACAAACAGTGCTGTCAAGTGCTCTTATTTGAGGACTAGCTATTGTTTATCTTGAGAATACATTTGTAATGGGCTGTATGTTTCCCTATATTAAAAAATGAGACTTCTTTCTGTCTTTGCAGTCTCTTAGTGGATTGCTTGTGATTTGTGTCACATCCTGTTTTAATTCTTATTAAACAATAAAATTGTGTTATTTCTCTTCCACCTTTATGGTGGTGGAGAGACTTCTGGGCTGGAAGGAGATTTTGTTTTTAATTATATTTTCTCAACATGGAATAGAAAATTATGCAATAGGATGTTTTTGAGGATGTGGATTTAGAGAGAATGGCCTACAAATTCTTTCTAGGGAAACAATATTTCAGTAGAGATCTGAATATTAGAAAAGAACTAGCTCTATAAAATATCTATGGAAAATAATCCAATTAGTGAGAACAGCAAACATGATAGTTCTGAGACAAAGATAAGCCTGGTTTATTTTAATAATGGAAAGTAGGCCAATATATATAAGGCTTAAAGAATGATAGGAAAAGTGATAAACAAGGTCAGAAAGATAAATTGACATCATGTAGGGCTTGCTGTCATTAAGGAGATATTTTTTAAAAGATTCTAGGTATCATTGTGTGCATCACCTAGCTCATGATTTCAAAAATATTGCTACTAGGTTTGCTTTGTACAGAATAGGCTATGAAGGAGAAAGGGCTGTAGCAAGTAGGTAATTAGGAGTCTATTACAGTTGTCCAGGCAGGAAATAGGACTAGAATAACAGTGGTGGAAGTTTTGAGAGATGATTGAATTTGGAATAAAGTTTGGAGATAGACAACTCCATTTGGAAAAGAAGACTGCGAAAAACAGAGAAATCAAGAATACCTCCTAGGTCCTTGTCCTCTGCAATTATATGAATGGTGACACCGTTATAGACTGTGGTAGGCTGGGGAAGACTAATTTTAAGGGGGAAATCAAAAATTCCATTCAACCTTGTAAACCAAGGGTCTGAATAATGTCATCTAGAATAGAGTATTGCTGGTGATAAAAAGATGGATGTAAGCTGTGCCCTGAGGCACACAGACATTTAAAGAACTGAAAAATGGGGAGAAGCTAGGAAAGGAAAATAATGAGTCATTAGTACAGTAGGAAGTAAAACAAGACTGTGATTTTACATATGCCAAAAAATGATTTTGAGTTGAGAGGAAGTTGTCAACAGTGTCAGAGATGTGAGTTCAGGTGTGATAACAACAGATATTTGAATTTTGTATTTAGAAAGGTGGTCATTGGTGACCTTGATAAGATCACTTTCAATGGAATGATGGGGAAGAAAATCTAAATTGAGTGGAATAAGGAGGTGAGGAAAAGAAGACTAAATTATAGGCAACTCTCTTGTTGATGGGAAGCATGACTACAAAGGAGAAAAGCTGTGCATTTTTTAAAAAATAACTGGGATTTATTTTATATCAGAGTCCAAGACTCCAGCTCTTTTAAAAGTAAAGTCTTTTCCATTGTTGTCAATATGTCCCCACCATCTCTTCAGATACATAAATAGAGAAAAATGACAGAGACAACAGCAATAAATTCAGCATGAAAAATGACAATATACACTCCAAAGTATATGCGTCACCTTGCAAACTTAGGATTGTTAATACGAACACAATTTAGTGGGGTTGATTTATGCCACCTCCTATTTCTTTAGAAAAATAATAATACCTATTTTATAAATGTTTAAAATCATGTTAAAATATTATATGAATTTTGTTTTTCTGTCAATCACATGCTATGTCTTTTCAGAATTTTTTTAAAAAAATCATGTAACCATAGGTTTAAGCAAAACTAAACAAATTTCCATCTCCCGTGATAAATTACTGTTTTTAAATTTTAATTTTCCTCTCTTGAATTCTATTTAATATTTTTTAAAAAATATTTTGGAACTTTTTTTAGTAGTTTATTTATGATGCATACCTGGGTGACATGTTTTCTGAAGCTTCACATATGAAATTTATTCTTTTCCAAAGTAATAAGTTGGTTGGATATAAAGATCTTGGTACATGGCAGGCCCACTCACATTCTCTACTTGCTTTGTTTGCTGGGTTTTGTAAAAAACTGGTTGATATGTATGTTTCTAAGAACCTTTCTGTTCTTCTTTGGGAACTTTTAGAAATTTTTCTTTGCCATTAAAATACAAAAGTATATCCTATTTAATCCTATATTTGCCCTAAGACATCTTGATTATTCTTTGTTTAAACTTTTCTCCCTTCTGGCCGGGCGCAGTGGCTCAAGCCTATAATCCCAGCACTTTGGGAGGCCGAGACGGGTGGATCACGAGGTCAGGAGTTCGAGACCATCCTGGCTAACACGGCGAAACCCCGTCTCTACTAAAAAATACAAAAAGCTAGCCGGGCAAGGTGGCTGGCACCTGTAGTCCCAGCTACTCGGGAGGCTGAGGCAGGAGAATGGCATAAACCCGGGAGGGGGAGCTTGCAGTGAGCTGAGATCCGGCCACTGCACTTCAGCCTGGGCGACAGAGCGAGACTCCATCTCAAAATAAATAAATAAATAAATAAACTTTTCTCCCTTCTTTAAATGTTTATTTTTTCCAGACAGGTCTCATTACATTTCTCAGGCTGTACTGGAATTCCTGGGGTTCAGCTGATCCTCCTGACTCTGCCTCTTGAGTTAAGTGCTTCTACAGATCTTATAGATTTGCTTTTGTTTTGGAGATAAGAAATTTTTTTCTTCTGTTAAGGAGTCTTCAGTGTTTCTCCTATTTTCTTTTTTGTTCAGACCTAGTATGCATACTGTGCAATCCCAATGTTAATTTTACAAATATTTTCTATTAAAATGATTTTCAAACTGCATATTACTTTTCTGCAGTGTTCTGGCATTTTTCCCTGGATTGTTTCTCAGTATTATAGGATTATTTCTTGACTTTCTTCTGCAAAATACAAATTTGATACTGTTGGCAATCTTATTCACACTCATGTATGCTTCTCAGTTCCCATGTTTTCTTGTATCTTTTCCTTTACAAATCTAGTGTATGTGCCTCTCACTGGCAGACCCAAAGGCAGTATTGTAGGGAAAACATTAATTCCAAGATTTCTTCCCCACAGATAACAGGAGTTTGTGTGTGTGTGTGTTGTTGTTGCTGACTTGTTTTGATAATTAGTTTTCCTTGATATTATTTTAAAAAACACTGCCTCAGGATGGTCTATTTATTTTTATTTTTTTATTTGCAACCTCCTTAGCCACATTTAAAAATTTTAAGTTTGAAAATATGCAAAAAGAAAGCCTCGTATAATTTATCCCTATGATCTACACGTGATTACTGTAGTTTTTTTTTTTTTTAATTTCAATAGGTTCTTAAGGTTATCTGCCCCCACCATCTCTTAAGATACGTAAATAGAGAAAAGTGAGAGAGACAATAGCAACAAACTCAGCATGAAAAATAATATATACTCCATTGTATATGTGTCATCTTGCAAACTTAGGATTCTTAGTATAAACACAATTTAGTGGGGCTGATTAATGCCACCTCCAATTTATTTAGAAAAAGGATAATGCCTATTTTGTAAATGTTTAAAATCATATTAAAAATTACTATACGAATTTTGCTTTTCTGTCAACCACATGCTAGTTTTCAAATTCCCTTGATGACTCTATGTCTAATACCCAAACCTATGTCAAGAAACACTAATTCTTTAATTGGAAAACTAGAAATAAGAGTGTATCTGGCCACCGTATCTCTATAAAATATATATTCTTATATAAAATCACCTCATAAAGCAAATTATTTTATTATTTTTTATTTAGAGGCAGGATCTTGCTGTGTTGCCCAGGCTACAGTGTAGTAGTGTGATCATCATAGCTCAGGCAGCCTGAAACTCCTGGACTAAGTGATCCTCCTGCCTCAGCTTCCCAAGTCAATAAAGCAACTTTTTGTCCAGAAACTAAAACCCTGGAAATGGGAGCAAAAGAGGCTGCAGTGTTTGAATATATCTATATGTCTGTGAGTGAGTGTGCGTGTGTGTGTATGTGTATGCAGTGATTTTTTAGGCTATGCTCTACCTAGTTAAATCAAGTAGGAGAAGACAGACTTAAGCCTAATTAATGAGGAATCCATCTGACAGAAGCAAAACTCAGTATCTCCCAGTAAAGAACATATTCTTAGGTACACCTGGTGATAACTAGAAATTCTTACTGGAAATAGGATTTAAACATCTAAGCAAAGTAAAGTTCTTGGGAATGAATAAAAGGCTCAATGATTAGAGCTGGGGGCAAAGGCCAGGGCTGCCATATTATTAAGAGTCACTTGATGGGGAATCTCAGATGCTGGGCTGTCTGTCACTGCATCACCAATGGATGAGTCACTGAAGTCTTCTTCACGTAAGTCAAGAATTGTACCAAACAGTTTTTAAACAGCTTCATGATTGAGTCGTGGTTGGAAAATAAACAGACAGTTATGTTGTTTTTAAATGTTAATGAAATACACATCCCTGGAAAATATCCTTCTAAGCAGTTGATTACGGTACATTGAGAAAAGAATAACTGTTGAGGGTGCCAGAAGTATCAGCCCTAATGAACAGGTAGAATAAGTGACTTTCTACACTGGGTAATTTCAAGGGCCACAAAAGCCTCAACAAAACTTCATATTATCCTTCAACATTACATTCATTTATCCATTCAACACAAGTTGATGATAATATATTTTTTTCTTGCCAAACTGCAGATCCCCAGAATGAAGATGGGCAAGATGGTGTTTCTATAAATTAAAAATAGTAATAATCAAATAAAAAACACTTGAAATTCTTTTCAGTCATAGAAATGTTGAAATGTTTTCTTTAATTTTTCTTTCCATCTTTATTAGCATAGTGGTTGAAATGTTGTGGATTCTCACTGAATATTTGTGTAACTTTCATGTAGGGTAAATATAAACACAGAAATCAGGCTAGTAGGAAAGTACCAAATGATGGTGTTCCTTAAGGCGGTGCATGAAGTTCATCGTGTCAGGGGTACACATGAGGATGAGAAAACTACGTGTGCTAAATACAAGACCTGCCTTCTTTACAATATGATTGTGGACCAGAAAATGATCAATACTAGGCCTCTCTGTAAACATTGTACAGCTCCCTCTCATTATTTTCCTGTCTGGAAAAATTCTCCTTGTGTATGCAAGAAACATCTTACTCCTCCTTCTGTCCTTTAAACTGGAAGAACTGCTTATGTCGTCTATGGATGGATAAAACAAGAATCAGCCTAAACACAAACTTTTTTTCTGTCAATCAATATAGGCATTCAGACTAAATTTTAAAATGAAATTCTTTTTCATTCATTCCCCAGCACGTCTTGGCTGAGAAATGTAACTGGTATTATAAGTAAATGAGTCACGTTAGGAGAGGCCAGACATTTAACATCTACTCCCGGAAGCCTCCATGTGCCCTGTTCAGATAATGAAATCCTCTAAAAATGCTATGATGTATTTCATCTATGAAACGTTTTTGTCCAATTCATAAAACTCAGGATATGAGTCAAGGCAACCAGGAGAATGCAGTTTGAGATGATCTTAATGATTTAAATCCTGCGATGACTGATTAGGAATTCTGACCTTTTTTGATGTACCCTTCAAAATATCCTTCAAAAATATTCCTATAGATTGAACTTGATATTTATGCTCTTTATGAAGTAATAGAAATAGAAGATAATCATCTGATTTTTCTGACTCTTGTAAAAGGAGTAAAACAATGAGGGAAAACTTAATGTTGGAATGAGGGAAATTCATAACAACAAACACCAGCATCAAAAGTCTTGCAAGTTGCCTGTTCCAAAAAGCACCACATTTCATAGGGCAAGAAGAGCCTCTGCCTCCATCCCATGCTTCAGAGCAGTGCTTCTCAAACTTTAATGGGAATACTTACAGATCCACTTTAAATTCAGAGTCTGGTCCAGTAGGTCTGAGGCGGGCTTGAGCTTCTGCATTTCTTATGAAATCCTAGGTGACTGTTTCTTAAGCTCAGCACCACTAGCATTTTGGACCAACTGATTCTTTGTTTCTGGGATGGTTCTTGTGTACTGTAGGTTTTTTAGCAGCATTTCTAGATTCTACCTACTGGATGCTACTAACACTCTCCTGAGCAGTTGTGACAATTAAAACCTCCTCCAGATAAGGTCAGATGTCTTCTAGAGGACAAAATTACCCCCACTTGGGAACTACTGTTTTAGGAGATGCTGATGCTGCTGGTTCTAAGGAGAGAGATCTTTAGAGGGCTCCACCTGATATCTCCATATTTAATTCACTTTTCCACAGAGTAAGAATTCTCTGGGTTATGAGAAGGATACATTCTGAGCCTATGCTCCCCAACTTGATGATGCTCTGGGTAATGAAAACTTGGGGATTTCCTGCTAACATGATCTTGACTTCCTTCCAAATCTCATGGTGCTCTGTCTACTGGATCAGTTTCCCCAAGGAGTGCATATGTCACTGGGCATATATGCGACCCTCGGCTTTCAGCAGGGTTGGCCAAGGAGAGATGTTCTGAAAATGGGTGGACAGAGCTCAGGCATGTGTGCTGGGATGTCCACATGGATGCAGTTCTATCGCAGCACATGAATAATTGAAATGGAGAAGAAAAGTCTATGGGGAGTCACAGAGTGGAACTGAGGCCATGTCCTTCTCATACTGCCATTTTTTTTGGTGAAGAAACTTAAAAGTCTGAAAATTTCAAGTTTGACTTTCTAGGTCATTGTGAAGGCATACTTATCAAAATAGGATGATACAGCATACTTAATTGAATGATTTTGGGTGTTGATTTATTATTTTAAAATGAATCACATATGTGCCTCCATTTAACTCTTGCCTTGAGAGGCCATAAACGCTAAGGGCTGGTTTAGTTTCGGGGTTGGTGGAGAATTCTGAATGTTCGATATCACAATAAGGTCCTGATGATGGGGGAATAAAGAGAGTCTTTTTTTTTTTTTTTTTCCAGAAGAGAAAATTCAGTTGCTTAACCTAAAAAACATGTTGGGGATTATAAAATGTAGCATAAAACATAAAGCTTAACCTGGAACACAGTTTCTCAGGAGTCTATTTTACTCAAAAACCATTTTCATTGTGCTGCATTAGGCATTGGCAAGTTTTGCTGTAAAGTGTCAAATAGTAAATATTTTAGGCTTGGCAGGCTAAACAACTCTGATGGAACTACTCGATGCTGTTGTAGCTAGAAAGCAGACATAGATAATACATAAAGGGATGTTTGTGGCTGTCTTTTAATAAAACATATATTTTTAAAAAAAAACTGCCTGCATTTTTCTAATCCTTGTGTTATTTTCCCCCTCAAGACAAAGGGACTTTAAGGTAACATGTTAGTGTGACACAATATTAACTGTTAAAATCAATCTATACACTATGTAGAAGATACAGATCAAAATACATGAGCCAGGATTTTTGAATTTTTGCCCAGTTAGTCTCAGAATCTTGACGGTAATAGTATTTGTCTTCTATTTAGATATGATCATCTTTCTGTAATGATTCATAAGGTGCTTTTGTAACATGACACTGATAAAGATATGCATACATACCATGCCACATACATGCATAAACAAACAAAACTGACTGAAGGCACACTCTGAAATAAAATCATATATAGTCAGGCGTGGTGGCTCACACCTATAATCCCAGTACTCTGGGAGGCTGAGGCAGGCAGATCACCTGAGGTCAGGAGTTCGAGACGAGTCTGGCCAACATGGTGAAACCCTGTCTCTACTAAAAATACAAAAATTAGCTGGGCGTGGTGGTAGGTACCTGTAATCCCAGCCACTCGGGAGGCTGAGGCAGGAGAATCACTTGAACCCGGGAGGCAGAGGTTGCACTGAGCCGAGATCAGGCCATTGCACTTTAGTTTGGACAACAAGAGCGAGACTCCATCTCAAAAAAAAAAAAAAAATCATATATAATGAATATTGAGTTACCTTAAATTTGACATAAATGTCAATACTTCTTTATTTGGAATTGGCATAAATCTTTAAAATGAGATTCTAAAGGAATGTATTTTTTTTGTTTTTTTCTGAATTATTTATCAATTTGTGTTTTCCACGTTTTCTTGATATAGGTCTATGTATTGTACTTTTCTTAACTCACTTCACTGTGTGTCAGGATGTCATTCTCTACTAGAGATACCTTGGGGATAGAGGAGGCCAAGTTCCAGACAACTGGAATAAAGGGAAAATTACAATAAAGTTAGCCAAGGCATTTTTGGTTTCTGAATGTATATAAAAGCTATGTTTACGCTATATGGTAGTCTGTTAAGCATGCAATATCATCATGTCTAAAAATTAATGTATATACCTTAATCAAAATATTTTGTTGCTAAAAAGTTCCTACAAATATGTGAACCTTAAGCCAGTCATAATTTTTTTTTCTGGTGGAGGGTATTGACTTGACGCTGATGGCTGCTAACTGATCAGGGTGGTGCTTGCTGAAGGCTGGGGTAGCTGAGACAATTTCTTAAGACAACAGTGACATTTTCTGTATTAATTCCTCCTTTCAGAAAATACTTCTTTAGAGCATGGGATAATGTTTGATAGCATTTTCCCTATGATAGAACTTCTTTCAAAATTGGAGCCAATCCTCTCAAATTCTACTGCTGCTTTATCAGCTAAGTTTATATAATATTCTCAATCTTTTATTGTTACTTTAACAATGTTCACAACATCACCAGGAGTAGATATCATCTCAAGAAACCACTTTCTTGGGTTGTTCATAAGAAACAACTTCTCTTTCATTCAAGTTCTGCATGAGATTGTAGCAATTTAGCCACATATTCAGGCTCTACTTCTACTTCTAGTTCTCTTGCTATTTCCACTGTATCTACAGAAACTTCTTCCACTGACACTTGAGCCTCTCAAACTATTTATGAAGGTTGGAATTAACTTCTTTCAAACTCCTGTTAATGTTGATATTTTGACCATCTCTCACGAATCATGAATGTTCTTAATGGTATCTAGAATGTTGGATATTTTCCAGAGGGTTTTCAATTACTTAGTTCAGATACATCAGAGGAACATCAAACTATTTAATTTAAATTAATTTAATGTAATCTTCTATTTTTGACAGCTATATCCTTATGGAATATATTCCTTAAATAATAAGACTAGAAAGTTGAAATGACTCCTTGATCTATGGGCTGCAAATGGATGTTGTGTTAGCAGGCACGAAAAAAAAGGTTAATCTTGTACCATCAGAGCTCTTGGGTAAGTAGGTACATTGTCAATGAACACTAACGTTCAGAATAAAATCTTTCTTTCTAAGCAATTGTTTTCAACAGTGGGCTTAAAATATCCAGTAGACTATACTGCAAAACAGATATGCTGTCATCCAAGCTTTGCTGTTCAATTTGTAGAAGACAAGCAGAGTATATTTAGTATCATTCTCAGGGGTCCTAGGATTCTTGGAATGGTAAATAATGGTACATGAGCATTGTATTAAACTTAAAGTCATCAGCTGCATTATCCCCTAACCAGAGGTCAGTCTTTCCTTTGGAGCTCTGAAGACAGGCATTGAGTTGTTCTCTCTAGCTATGAAAATCTGAGATGGCATTTTTTTTCCCATATAATGTTGATTTGCCTCATTGAAAATCTCTTGTTTAGTCACCTTCATTAATCATCTTAGCCAGATCTTCTGGATAACTTGCTTCAACTTCTACATCAGCACTTGCTGTTTCACCTTGCAATTTTTTGTTATGGAGATGTATTTCTTTTCTTATACCTCATCAACCCACTTCTACTAGCTTCGCACTTTTCTACTGAAGCTTCCTCACTTCTCTCAGATTTCAAAGCATAAGGAGAGTTACAGCCTTACTCTGGATTAGGCTTTAGTTTAAAGGAATGTTGTGGTTGGTTTAATCTTCTATTCAATTCACTAAAACTTTCTCTGTGTAAGCAAGGAGACCACTACATTTTCTTATCATTATTTGTATTCACTAGAGTAGCAATTTTAATTTTTTTCCATAACTTTTTTTTTTGCATTCGCAACTTACCTCTTTCTAACAAAAGGCTTAGCTTTCAGGCTGTCTGAGCTTTCGTCGTCCCTTCACTACACTTAATCACTTCTAGCTTTTGATTTTAAATGAGATACTTGAAACTCTTACTTGAACAATTAGAGTCCACTGTAGAGTTATTACTTGGCCTAATTTCAATATTGTTGTGTCTCAGGGAAGGAACATTCTGTGAAGAGAGATACAGAGAATGGCTCGTTGGTGGAGCACTCAGAACACACAAAATATTTATAGATTATAGATTAAGTTTGACATCTTATATGGGTGCAGTTTGCGGCATTGCAAATTAATTACGGTAGTAAAATCAAAGATCACTGATCACAGATCATCATAACAGATACAATAGTGAAAAAATTTAAAGCATTGTGAGAATTATCAGAATGTGATAAATAGAAAGGAAGTGTGCATATGCTGTTAGAAAAAATGGCACTAGGAGACTTTCTCAAGGAAGTATTACCACAAACTTTCAGTATGTTAAAAACCCAGTATCTATGAAGTGCAATAAAGTGAAGTGCAATAAAACGACATATCTCTGTATTCGACTATTCATTAATTCTTGAACAGAGTTTCCACCTTTGCTCATATGACCTTTTTAAGGTTTATGTAAGCCTTGATCCTTTATCAATCATGTTTTAAAATATGTCAGTTCCCTTTAATTTGTTCTACTAACTCTCTGTCAACTTAAATTACTTGAGCAGCTGTATTTACTGTGTTTACTTATTACATCTGTTATCTCTGTAACTGAACGCTTCATTCTCTGTAGGATTAATTTTCTGGGTTTTGTACCCAAGTTAGGACTGTTCTTTGGTTCAGTGGGAACGGGACGGGTACTATAATCTCCTATTATTTAAGGAGAGTAACTTACTAATTGCAATATGAGTTAAAACTGATTCTCCTATTGGGAAAAATATGGAAGTGATCCAATTTCTGAAGCAAAATCATTATATACCTTTCTTGGCAGCTGCAGCTCACCATCACATGGGCTATCAAGGCTATTATATAGTAGTATATAGTAGTATAAGAAGAATTATCCTTTTTTTTTTTTCATTTTGCAGCCAATCTAGATTTCTTAATAATTCTTGAATGAGGGCCTAAAGATATTGCATTTCTCAGTGTAGAATATCTGTCCAACAGAGTGTCTTTTCGGTTCAAGATATCTGTATGCAACCATATGACATAACCTATTCAGAGAGAACCTCCCAACACCCTTGAAAAAAGGAATTAAAAATTGAAAATGAATACTATATTCTCATTTTCTGCCTTTCACTTGCAATCTACATCAGGCTCTGGTAGGGGAGAGAGGCAGGCTGATGAAACATTTGCAAGGCAGTGAAAATGTGTTCAGGCTAATAGATTCAAAACTACATCTGCAAGGCCAAAAGGAAATATATTATACAGAGTACACCAAGAAAAGTGCTCCAATGATAGAAAACCAAGGTTCCCTGCTTATTTCTACCTAAAACACCTTTAAGGTCTTAATTCTTTTTTTGCAGCTAACACATTTCCAAAACTCTGCAATTATCACACATGAGTAAAGCAGTGAAAATGTGCTATGCTTTCTACAGAAATTCTCAGGCTATCCTTGATAATAATAATGGTGATGGACAGGAGTTTTATTTCTGGAAGCCCAGTCACCAAATTATCAGATTTCAGGGCCAAAAAGAACATTTTGTTGGATGTAATGGTTATAAATCATTCCTCTCTAGAATACTGGAAGTTGTGGCTTTTAGCAAAGAAATATATCAAATGTAGTTTAATATTGATTTTTTTCCCTTCAGAAATGCATTCCAACCAAGAGGACCCCAAAGCTTAGTACATCTACATGTAATTTTTATGCAGGCTACAGTTATACATTTCTCCTTATTTTATTGAGAAATGTTTGTGACAGTTCATTCAATTTATTCTCCTAAATTTGACTTGCTTTTCATAGGAGAGCATCATGAGGACTGTGGCCTCACATTTATTGGGAATATCAGAGTGTGTGTTTTGGAAAGAAGTGAATGATCCCCTGAGTGAATGCAACACTCTCCACAGGTCCCCTTTGAAGCTTCCTCCCTCAAGATGTGTCTAAAACATAGGTTACCATACTTTCTAATGTGAGGCTCCATCACTCAAACAATAAAAGATTGGACTATCGACAAAAAGATTACCCTCCGATAGGCTATGCAACTGTCTTATTGGATTTTGTCTTAAAATACAAAGGAAGAAATTAAACTAGTGGCGAAATATTAAATCTAAAATGTATAGATGTCATAAAAAAATGGAAGGTACAAATAAGCATGAACCTTAAAGTAGAATGAACTTTATATCAACTGCTTTCCATAAAACTTTTCACATGGTGTTCATAGACCAAAAAAAGATTGCATCATAACACAAATATGGAAAATGCTGGGTTAAATTACATTGAACTTTTTTTTCAAACTTCAAGCCTTCTCAGAATTTTTAAAGTAAAAATGTGAATTATGAATCTTAATAGAGAGTAATAGTCAAAACGTTGCCTGTAGATTTCAAGTTATGTTGTATATCAGCTTATTAACATATCATAAAATACTAGATTAACATGAATACAGTGTATACAGTGCTGAAATATTGAAAAGAATATGAAGGAGAAAGAGACAGGCAGAGATAAAGAAAATTCTTTTTAAAAAATGGAGAGGCACTGAATCACCCACAATTGGTGAAAAGATAGAATTGGCTGAAATAGAGAGCAATGGACACAGATTTCAGGAAGATGACAAGTTACCATATCACTACACGATTGCTTTGCTTAAAAGATCTTGAATGCTACTGAATTTTACTTCAGTTTTATAAAGATGTGCTCTGAAATTCTGAATTTTCTCTTATTCTATTATCATTATTAGAACAGCCATTATTTGAGTATGTTAGATCAACATGAAACAATTTATCTATTTCAAAATTTCATCTAAGAACAGACTTTGTTCCCTAATTGGGTGGACATTTTAATGGAAAATGGAGATATTTAAATGAATGCAAAGGGTATGGATAAAAAATTCCAAGCTTGATTGTTGCCTCCGGCCTTTCCTTGAACCATTAGTGGAGAAGTGGGAACCTCCTAGACAGCAGTACCATGGAAAGTTGGTGCTTTTCTACACCAAGTAGAGTAATAAAGTTGGGAATAGACAGACCGTGGTATGGGAGTAGTAGTTGTGACTACCAAACCAGGGCCTTCCATTCGGCTTAGCTTGATGGAAGAGAATAGTAATTATCTTATCATTGTCATTCTCTCCTTCTTCTTTCTTTCTTTTTTTCTTTTGAAATGAAGTCTGCTCTGTCACCTAGGCTGGAGTACAATGGCACAATCTCAGCTCACTGCAACCTGCGCCTCCTGGGTTCGGGTGATTCTCCTGCCTCAGCCTCTTAAGTAGCTGGGATTACAGGCGCATGCCATCATGCATGGCTAATTTTTGTATTTTTAGTATAGATGGGATTTCACCATGTTGGTCAGACTGGTCTCGAACTTCTGACCCCGTGATCTACCTGCCTCGGCCTCCCAAAGTGCTGAGATTACAGGCGTGAGCTACCGTGCCCGGCCTCTCCTTCTTCTTTCTAAGAGAACCCTCACCACAACCACCACCACCACCATCATCACACAAAATTATCAGAGGTAGCAATTTGTCCAATTAAAAAGTACTGTTTACCAGCTTTCTTTGCAAATGTATGTGGGTAATATGACATTAGCACAAGTAGGAAGTGGGGGTTCTTAGGAAACTCTCTTTGTCCTTCCCTTTTATTTTCTGCCTTTGCCTGGAATGTGATTATGGAGGCTTAAGTGCCTTCAACCATTTTTGGGAGTGGAAGGCCAAGACTTGTACAAATCATATCTCTCATGTTTAAAAAGCTGCTAAACCAAAGCCAGAATCCACCCACCTTCATATTTCTGATTGCAAAGAAAGAAGACTCTTATATATGAAGACTTCTCTCTTTATATTGTCAGATGTTTTTAGTTGAGTATTTTGAGGACTCTGTTTATAGATGCCTACCCTCATTCCTAACTGGTACGGAGGAGGATAGCTTGGTCTCACTAGGTATCGAAGAATGGCAAAGACTAGGGACATAATGTGTTATCTCAGGCTGCTCCAACGTTATGGCCCCGAGGCTTCCATGTGTCTAACAGTTACTAGTTTCTTATTGCCTCCTAATTAGAGAGCCCGGCACTTAGGGGCTATCAGGTTACCTAGGCACAGGTAACATTTTACAATATATAGCTCTAAATCCATGATGCACTCAATTGAAACACAGTCTTTTCACTTGGGTCCTAATTCCTGCATTAAAGTCAATTGCCATCAACTTGTTTTATATTTAAGGGTACAGGATACTACTAATCGAAGATATAACTTCATAATAAAAAGGAAAACATTTTATGAAGTGACATTTGTTTTCCAGACCCAAGTACAAGAAAATAAGTTCCATGCCAATACTGGGTAGATCCTGAACATGTTAAGTTCCATGCAACTTAATATAACTAACACAGAGAGCAGAAACTATGATTTCTTGTCCTTACATCACATTTGAAGGATGGTTGGTATTAAAACAAATAATGCTTTTATTTTTATGTTCTATCATGTGATGACTGTAGAAAAATTTTTAGTGTATATATATATACACACATACTCTCTCTATATATATATTTTATATATATATATATGTTCTTTAGAAACCTAACATACCTTTATACAGAAGGAATTAAGGGATGGAAATAAGTCTTCTGAGAACAGATAATGGTAGAAGGTTTAAGAAGGTTTGGATATAACAGGAGAATAAAGATTGAATAGGTATATTATAACTCTTAGTCCTATAAGTTATTTCTATAGTTACAACTAGCTTTTCATTAATATAAGTATTGACATATGTATTTTGCAACTAGTATGTTACAAAAACTTGAGTTTTGTATACAATCATGAAAGCCATTGATTTTTGTCACTGTTGTCACTTCAGGATTTATTAAGAGAGAGAAACTTTTCCTCTGACATTGGATAAAAACACTGAAAAACAGGACCCCCTTATCTTTTCTTGTCACTCATAACTAATAAAAAATTAAATTTCAGTTTAACTAACAAATATTCAGTTAGTTATATTCTTGATTATAAAATTAGAGTACATTATTTATTATCTGATTCTCATTCAAAGGAAAGACCACTGAGCCAGACTTCCCAACTAGGCCTGGCCTTAGTTTATTAATTCCTTTGCTCCAGAGCTTTCTGCTTTTGGAGTATAGAGAAGAAGGCAGGAAAGCCAGGCAGCACGTCTTCACCATCTGCCTTGTCTTTGCATTCTTTGGGGCTGGCTGTTAATTAAGGTAGAAACATTTTTACATGGGAACATTCTTGTTTTCTATGGAGGATTCTGGGTGGGACCCTCTGATTTTGACACCCAAACTCACTCTGCTTCAACAGGCTGCTCCTACTCTCCCATCAGACTCTGATTTCTGTCTTTCTACTCCTCTTAGACTCTCTCCACTAGATCGTCCTCTATTCTCTAGTATACCTCTATTAGACAAATTCCCAAAGTGGTCGTGCAATATGCTATATTTGCTCCCCAAGTTTCACATCCCTGGACAAACTACTGGAGGAGTTTGCAATTACGTTCCTTAGAAGAAGCGCTTAACTTTGTTGTACCTGCTACTGAGAGCCATTGCCATCCTCCACCTTTAGAATCCTCAGACTAGTGTATTATGGGGATTGAAACAGATCAGGAGATATGCAAAAATGTTAACAGTTGTTATTTCTTAGTCCTGGTTATATTTATATTTTCTTTCTCCGTATTTTCCAAATTATCTACAATGTGGCACACTGTACAGTTAAACCAACAATATATTTAAAGTAATAACGAAGAAAAACTATAATGCATGTGACAATTAACTCAATGTTTTAAATTGATAATAAATAAGATTTTGAAGAACCTTCTAAGGAGTGAAAGGAAATCAGCAAACGAACTTAGACAAATCACAAAAATCTGTATGAGGAAGGATTTTAGGGAAATATGTGCTCAAAAGCCCAGCAATAAGAAAGGAGACAAATCACTTCCAAATCCCTAGAAGCTTATATTGAAATAAATAAGAAGCCAACAGTTCAGACATATTTACATAGAATATTATCTGGCATGAGAATCAGGCTTAATAACTATATTTTCAATGAATCACTGAGAAGAATCATTACTTATTGGGTTCAATATGAGAAAGAAAGAAAAGGGAATCAAGACATTCTTTATGAAATCATAACAGGTATCTTGTGATGTGAATGTCTATAGCAGGGCCAATGAATACACATTTATAAGTTAAAACACACACACACATGTACATACACCTATACAAAACAATTTCTATAGGCTAGGGTTATTAAAGAAATATTTTCCTTCACCAAAGATAATGATGTGTGTGTACAGAGGAGGATAGCTGGGCCTCACTAGGTATCAAAGAATGGCAAAGACTAGGGACATAATGTGTTATCTCAGGCTGCATTTGTTAGTTAAATTGAAATTTAGTTTTTTATTAGTTATGAGTGACAAGTAAAGATAAGGGGGTCCTGTCTTCCTTTCAGTGTTTTTATCCAATGGCAGAGGAAAAGTTTCTCTCTCTTAATAAATCTTGAAGTGACAATGGTGACAAAAATCAATGGCTTTCATGATCATATGCAAAACTCAAAACTCAAAAGTAAGTTATTTTTAATATACATGGTAGGAAAAAGTCAAAAGATAAAATTACAAAATATATTTTCATTTATAAAGCGTATTTTATTTGTAAAATATTTTCTTTGTAAATTGATGCATATGTGATTATCAATTTATTGGTTTCACATCTATGCACACTTTTACTTTCAATTATACTAGTAAATATATATATACATAGAGAATGAAAGACATTCATATATAAAATAAGTATACATATATTAAGTCATATATGATATTCAGAATATATAGAGAGATACATAAAGAATCAGGACATACACAGAAATATATAAGCTTCACATGTATAAACACACATACACATATTACACATTTATCCTAATAAAAATTATATAAGATAAGGTAACATAATTTCAGTGATAAATAAAAAGTCAATCAGCACTGAGTGAGTTGGTTAAAGCTTAGAAAATATAGAGAGTTTACATCTATCAAGGAGAATTATTGACAATACCACTGGAATATAAACCTCAAAAACAGCCTATGAAGATATATGTAAAGTAGATGAGAAGAGTGGAAAGAATGAGAGATTTCATGCTGTATCATCGTGCATTAAATTCTGTACAAGCCACGGACCAGTGTTGGCAGATTATTGATTTTACCTCCTTCCTTAGAGTTGATACTGGTATTGTCCTGATCCTCCCAGGCTATGGAAGAATGAAAAGCCATCTGATACTTGGTATCTTTAACTTTTAATTCTGGCTTCTCGGGAAACATGTTCTAATCAATTGAGGTAAATCTGAAAGACCAGTATGCTTCATCAATCAGGACATTTAATTTGCAAATAAACAGGAAACAATGGTAAAGAAAATCATAGGGGGATGAATTCATCAACTCCCCCACCTGTTGTCCCTTGGATGCTGTTTTGTTTTGTTTTACTTTCTCTGTCATGATAGGTATCTTTAGTTTGTGTACAATTTCCAGAGCCTATGTTTTTAGCAAATTGTGATTAAATTTTGATACCAAGAATATTCCTGTATAATGTAACTCCATGCAATTTTTTTCTATGCATCTACAGACCATACTGAGGGACTGAGGAAATATATTTAGGTTCTGTTTTTCAGTTTTAATTTGTAAAGAGATTATTTATGGCTAATCATAGCACTATACCGCAAAGATGACCTGCAGTGAAGATCTTTCTATAAAAGATTTAAAATGCACTCATGGTGTTGGCTTCCTCTTTAAATTGCTGCTAATATTATTTTCCTTATTTCAGACTATTTCTCAGAAATGCTCATTTTACTTTCAAATAGTTTCACATCAGTCTACTGATTGTTATCACAATAATCTGTGAGCTTTGTAGGGCTGGTATAGTCCTTGCTTAATACATGTGAAAAATAAAGTGCAGAGATCTTAAGGTGATTTTTTCATGGTTTACAGTGACAGTAAACCAGATATTCTTATCCCGAGTCCTATAGTATTTTTGTTTGACTCAAAGCATCAAAGTGATGCAGTGGGACATCACCCTCTTCTTACTGTCAGTTGTTAGAAAATTAAATTTGTTAAGAGTCAGGTCTTTGTTGAAAATCATCTGGAGAATTTGTCTCCTATAATGACAAAACAATCACAGAATATACCTATCTCATCTTCAAGGAAGCATTGAACACAGATTTGAGATTCAAAACACAGGATAACAAATTCCATAAAACCCAACTCTTTTTTAAAGAGTTTATTTGAAATCCACATTAAACTGAGAAATTATTCAAGGATCCCAGTGAAATAAAAAAAAAATGTTGAAAATTAGTATAAAGATGTCTTCAAGTTTAAAAGTGTTGTCCAAAGAAGCTTGAAACCTCTTTGTAATTTTTCTCTTCTGCCTATTTTAGTTACAGGAGCTCCTGAAACGTTCTTTCCTGGGTGTGAAATTTAATTGATCTGTATACTAATGCTACGTTCATTATTATTATTATTATTATTATTAGACAGGGTCTCACCCTGTCACCCAGGCTAGATTGCAGTGGTACAGTGGGACTCACTGCAGCTTCAGCCTACAGAGATAGAGTCATCCTTCCACCTTTACCTCCCAAGTAGCTGGGACTACAGGCACACACCGCAATGCCTGGTTAACTTTTTTATTTTTATTTTTATTTTTGACATGGACAGAATCTCACTAGGTTACCAAGGCTACGTTTGAACTTTTGGCCTGAAGTAATCCTCCTACCTCAGTCTCCCAAAGTGTTGGGATTACAGGCATGAGACACCACACCCAGCCTTCTACTTTTATTATTAAAAATAATTTAGTTATCTGATTCTATCCCAAGCTCTCACTTTGTTCCTGATTCTAATATTCTTTTACTTTATAGAAATAGCAAAGCTAATATAAACATAAAAGTTAACTCTATTAATCTTAACTTTCCAGCAAGAATGTTTTCAAAATTAAAGTGAGAACTAGTTTCCTTCAATATACCATGTGTTATAGTTAAATTATCTTAGCATCCATATAATATCTATCCTCTTGCTGAAAGCATACATATTTAGTTGTACAAATAGCTAATAAAATATAGTTGGAACAATAGTGGGAGGAAATCTGTATGTAGTTTTGGAGTAGCTGAGTGTCCTTATCAATTGACTTAAGCACAAGAATAATTTTAAAAGCACTACTAACTTTCTAATGGAACCATACAGAGACTTCTTTTGTGATATGAAGAATCCCTTTCATATGTAAAAGCTTATTCCCTAATTAAAATATGCAATTAGTGTAAACAACTTCCATTAACTGAAGCACATTTATACATTATAGATATGGCCTTATCTTTGTAATAGCTATCAAATAAATAAGTAAAAGCTTCTCTGTAGTAAGTTTAATTTTATCCATCCTGGCCCAAGTGCAAAGGTGCACACTTGCCAAAGAATAGCTTTATACAATGTGTCAGACAGGTAAACTCTAGGGAAATAACAATTTGGACAGATCAGCCTGGCATGAGATATCAGTATAAAGGCCTCTTTTTCAAAATTTGAAATTACCAAACTGAAAATGCAACTGGATTTCAATTATAGGCTGTAGCCTTTAGAGAGGTATTGTTCTGTTGTGGGTTTGTTTGTTTTTTTCCTTTCCATGTATATACAGAAAACAATCACTTTCAGTGTCATCAACATGAAATATGAATGACAGTGATGTGTGAATACTGAGACAGGCTCACCAAAGACAGTTACAGTAGAGTTATGAGGAAGGGGCACAATTTGGGAGATGAGATGAAGCTAAAAGTGACAAGTTAAGGCAAAAGATAGATGGATAGAATTTCTTTTTAAAGGACTCTGAGGTTTACAATTTAAGAAGAGGTGACAAGGCCTTAGCGAAAGATGAGTAGCTCAGTCGTGCTACTATAAAGCAATAAATGCAAATATGTCATTAATGTGAGGCCTTTATTTATATAAACTTAAAAATAAAAACAATAAACAATAACAAATAGCAGGTAATATAAAAAATTAGAAAAATAAAAGCATATATTTTCATCTATTGTGTTTTTATTGTTCTGTACAAATGGAATTCTTGGTCCTTTAAAAAATTTGTTCTTTGTAGAATTGTATGGAACAAATAGGATACTGATAGTTTCTAGCAAAGGATTTGATTCTACTATGAAATTGAAATATAGCTTCAAAAGGCATGGAGCTGGACAGGTATAGACATGGGAAAAATCATGAAATGGCTTCATTCTGTCTGGGAAAAGCTTATCACAGAAAAATTGAAAATCTCAACCTCTCTCTCTTTTTCTCACCACCCTCCCTTTTTCCTTGAACACAAAGCTACATAGAGCAAATGTCAGTCTTCCGTATCAAAAAGACAGGCAACGATTGGATGGTGAGATATACAGTGTGAAGCACAGCCCAGGAAAATGAAAATATCACATTTTATAGCTGAAAGATACATCAAAGATTATTTAATCCACTACTACAGTTTAAGATGAGAAAACTATGGCCTGGGAACTAGATGTGAGACACTCTATTTTACCAGTGATAAATGACCAAAGCATATGTGGTGTATTAGTCCATTTCACACTGCAGATAAAGACATACCTGAGACTGGGCATTTACAAAAGAAAGAGGTTTGATGGACTTACATTTCCACATGGCTGGAGAGTCTTCACAATCACAGCAGAAGGGGAAAGGCAGGTCTCACATGGCAGCAGACAAGAGAAGAGAGCTAGTGCAGGGAAACTCCTCTTTTTAAAACCATCAGATCTCATGAAAATTACTTACTATCACAAGAACAGTGCAGGAAAGACCAGCCCCCATAATTCAATCACTTCCCACCAGGTTCCTCCTACGTCACATGGGAATTGTGGGAGTTACAATTCAAGATGAGATTTGGGTGGGGACATAGCCAAACCGTATCATTCCACCCCTGACCCTCCAAATCTCATGTATTCACATTTCAAAACCAATCATGCCTTCCCAACAGTCCTCCAAAGTCTTAACTCATTTCAGCATTAACTCAAAAGTCCACAGTCCAATGTCTTACCTGAAACAAAGCAAGTCCCTTCTGCCTATGAGCCTATAAAATAAAAAGGAAGTTAGTTACTTCCTAGATACAATGGGAGTACAGGCATTGGGTAAATACAGCCATTCCGAATGGGAGAAATTAGCCAAAACAAAGGATCTACAGGCCCCGAGCAACCGGAAATCCAGCGGGGCAGTCAAATCTTAAAGCTCCAAAATGATCTGCTTTGACTGCAGGTTACACTGATGCAAGATGTGGGTTCCCATGGTCTTCAGCAGCTTTGCCTCTGTGACTTTGCAGGGTACAGTCTCCCTCCTGCTGCTTTCACGGGCTGGCATTGAATGTCTGCAGCTTTTCCAGTTGCATGGAGCAAGCTGTCAGTGGATCTACCATTCTGGGGTCTGGAGGATGGTGGCCCTCTTCTCACAGCTCTACTAGGTGGTTCCCCAGTCGGGACTCTCTATGGGGGCTCCAACCCCACATTTCCCTTCTGCACTGGCCTAGCAGTTCTCCATGAGAGCCCTGCCCTTGCAGCAAACATCTGCCTGGACATCCACACATCTGAAATCTAGACAGAGGTTCCCAAACCTCAATTCTTGACTGCTGTGCACTTGAAGGCTCACCACCACATAGAAGCTGCCAAGGCTTGAGGCTTGCATGCTCTGAAGCCACAGCCAAAACTTTGGGGATTAGCATTGGACTCCTTGTTACTTATGCGTATTTCAGAAACTGGCTTCAATTTCTCCTCAGAAAATGGATGTTTCTTTTCTATCACATTGTCAGGCTGCAAGTTTTCTGAACTTTTATGCTCTGCTTCCCTTACAAAACCAAATACCTTTGACACACACATGTCACTTCTTGAATGCTTTGGTGCTTAGAAATTTCTTCCACCAGATACCCTACATCATCTCTCTCAAGTTCAAAGTTCCACAAATCTCTAAGGCAGGGACAAAATGCCACCAGTCTCTTTGCTAAAACGTAACAAGAGTCACCTTTGCTCTAGTTCCCAACAAGTTCCTCATCTCCATCTGAGACCACGTCAGCCATCAGCATTTTTGTCAAAGCCATTCAGCAAGTCTCTAGCAAGTTCTAAACTTTCCCACATTTTCCTGTCTTCTTCTGAGCCCTCCAAACTGTCCCAACTTCTGACTGTTACCCAGTTCCAAAGTCACTTCCACATTTTTGAGTATCTTTTCAGCAATGCCCCACTCTACTGGTACCAATTTGCTGTATTAGTCCTTTTCTGTGCTGCTGATAAAGACATACCTGAGACTAGACAATTTACAAAAGAAAGAGGTTTAACAGACTTAAAGTTCCACGGGCTGAGGAGGCCTTACAATCACAGTGGAAGGTGAAAGACACATCTCACATGGCAGTAGACAAGAGAGAGCACTTGTGCAGGGAAACTCCTCTTTTTATAACCATCAGATCTTGTGAATGTGAAACTTATTCACCATCATGAAAACAGTGAAGGAAAGACCTACCACCATAATTCAGTCACCTCCCACTGGGTTCCTCCTATGACACAATAGGAATTGTAGGAGTTACAATTCAAGATGAGATTTTGGTGGAGACACAGCCAAACCATATCATATGGCTTAAGCATTTTTTGTTTTAGAAGACTACACGTTTCGAAATGTATAACTTTTAGGTAAGTATTGTTTACCTTGGGTGGTAAGCTACTTCTCAGGTCTTCCTAGCCACGTTGCCATGCAAAATTGCTGATGCTGAAATGGGCTGAAATGTATAGTTGGAATCAGCCAGCTGAAGTCTGGGTCCACCGATGTAGATTACTCAAGAGGAAAAGAGTAAAATGTATCCAGGAGTTCTGGAAAAAGTTGATGTTCAAGGAATCCAAACACATCAGTAATAGAGAATGTGAAACAGATTCTGTGTAAAGCCAGTCATGAAGGAAAAAGAAGGGACTAGAATCTAGGAAGACCAAACTCAGTTGCTCCAAGAGGTCAAATAGGTAGGTCTAAGTCCCACTCTGAGATGATAATTGCTCTTGTGATAGGTAATGTTATCGTATGACTTTGTGTTACGGATTCTACTCAGTGTGGATTGGTGAATACTAGTCAGAAAATATTGTCTTCAACACTCCTTATAATTGATATTCATTGGTATGAGACAGACTAAAGAATGTGTACTAGTGCAGACACTGGGCATTGTTAGAATCCTTTTTATTCCTAAAAAAAAAGTGAGAACTGAAAGGTCCTAATTATGCAAAATAGTAATGTCTGCAACTATGCAAATTAGAGACATTTTAACAGAATTAACTCATTTTACATAAGAAATGGGATTGGGAAAAGAAGAGACCCTGGAAGCTGGGGAAAGGGGTAGCAAACTGCAGGGAGATGCAGGGAGGTTGGAGATAAGGGTAGGTGACTCTTTGAAATAGAGAAAGATGAATGTAAGGTGGGAGAAAGAGAAAACAGACCCCTTTACAGAACTTCGATTCACTTTTGTGCTGTGGATTTTAATGTTACACTCACCTCTATCATCAGGGAACTACTTACTCAACAATGCTTTGGGGACTGGATTTATGCTGCTCATTCAGATAAAATGAAGTGCTGAGGCAGATATCCAGATCAGGAAAAATATGAAGCCTGAACTACAAAGGGTGTAGAGACAAACATGGATATTGTCAGAGGGGGAGTCTCTAAGAAGAGAAGGGACGTATTGATTACCGTTTCCAACAACCTATTTTTATACCTTCAAATGTAATCCCAAATTTTAACCAGGCATTTTCTTTGTCTTGGAATTTTAAGTGTTTACCTTAGAAAACAAGTATATGGAAATGTGTGTTCAAACGTTACACTCTATTGGCAGTCCAGCAGTGTAAAATATAAAACCATATATTTCAGGGAAAGTTAATTCATCACCTTATATGAAGTTATAGGAAATAAATGTTCACCTAAGAATTGAGTAATATTTACACATATTTCAAATATCACGCCTAAGTTTACTTATATAGCCTTTTGCAACTGCTACATAATGATACCACATGAACCTCTGGACCTGATCAAGGTTAAGTCAAATTATGTAATGTTTATTTAAGTGTGGAGAAATTAAGATTCATAGACTTTTAAAATCATAGAGTGAATTCCTAAAATATATGAAAATAAATAGGAACACATTATCAAGATTGAGGGAAAAAACTGGAAAAAAAATATATTATTTCTTCCATTATTAAGAACAATACAAACAAAATCTTAAAAACTTATCACCAGAATGGGCGCAATGGCTCATCCCTGTAATCCCAGCATTTTGGGAGGCCGAGGTAGGCAGGTCACCTGAGGTTAGGAGTTCGAGACCAGCCTGACCAACATGGAGAAACCCCATGTCTACTAAAAATACAAAATTAGCCAGGTGTGGTGGTGCATGCCTGTAATCCCAGCTACTCGGGAGGCTGAGGCAGGACAACTGCTTGAACCCAGGAGGCAGGGGTTACGGTGAGCAGAGATCATGCCATTGCACTCCAGCCTGGGTAACAAGAGCGACACTCCGTCTCCAAAAAAAAAAAAAAAAGTTATCACTGGAGACACTTTTTTGAAATCTTTCATTCCCAATGCTGTTAAATATTCACTTTAACAAGAATCAAGAATAATTATGGATATCATCAAATACACATTGATAACTTCAGTAAGGATTTCAGATTTCAAGGTTTTTAATACATAAAATCAGCACGTTTTATAGTTTAGATTTTATTTCTGGATTTGTAATGAATTGGTCATAAAATCATTTCCTTTAGTTCCTTTTTTATTATGATTATATGGTTAAATACGTTATTGAAAAATTGATGTTATTTTATAATTGCGGGAGATTACCATGAAAACTGGCAAATCCTTTGGAGCAAATAATCATAATTGGGGTCTACGGGGAGGTGTATGATATTGAACACTAATTATACTCCAGAAATGCTGGATTGGTGGTTGACATTTTTATTAAAATAAAAATACAGAAAAAATTACCTGTTTCTAGCATGAAATTTGTTATTTGCCACCAAGCTTTGGTTTTCAAAATTGCACTTATCATAATGTCTGATAGAAAACCTGAACCTTATAATCAAATAGCACATTTATATTGGAGGAAAAAAATACTAAATACTGAACGATTTGCTTTTTTTGAAACTATTGTAATTCAAATAGAAATATTTTTTATTACATACTGAAGTTGATTGGTTTTTAAAAAATAAATAAGCTACATATGCAATTGCCCTATTTTTAGAACACCAGGGTGGGGTAAGGAGGAAAACCTGACTGTTTCAAATATGTAGGTACAGAATAATATTAATCAACTTACTAAAATGATTTTTAAAATAAAGCACAACTTCCAAGAGAACTAGACAAACACAATAGCTGTGTTGGAGGATTTAGAAACATCAAAGAACCTGAAGCTTCAAAGGTCAAACACATAGATTATAGCTCATTTCTATATACCTCAGTATTGACTGAAAACTGCTAAAAATTAATGATAAAATTGTCTCCATTTTCTTGATTTGATGAAGTGCTCAGGGACAAGGTTCTTGAACATGATTTTTAAGCAAAACATAAAATTCAGTAGTCCTCTTGTAAGATTACTTGAGATAACTTTTGCTTTATGTTTTGCCTGAGTCATCCATTTGGAAGTTTGTAAATGACCACATAGGATAATTATTGTGAAATTTTGTTAACATGATTTTTACTAAGTAATCTTTTATCTCAAACATACATAAGGTGAAGGAGGTCAGCAACAATGAATGCAACTATTATCTATTCATTTTTACACATTGAATAATAAAATATTTATTATTCATGTTATTTTTTTATTTTTTTAATGAGTTTTTTTTTTTAAAATGATACTTTAAGTTCTAGGGTACATGTGCACAACGTTCAGGTTTGTTACATAAGTATACATGTGCCATGTTGGTGTGCTGCAACCATTAACTCATCATTTACATTAAGTATATCTCCTAATGCTATCCCTCCGCTGTCCTCTCACCCCACGACAGGCCCTGGTGTGTGATGTTCCCTATCCTGTGTCCAAGTGTTCTGATTGTTCAATTCCTACCTATATTCATGTTATTAATCTTATCTTTTATTGCTACCTTTGTCCAAGTATTTTTAAGGACACAGCAACTAATACTAGTTTCATAACTTGTATAATTAGTAGCCTGCATGGAACAATATACATTTACCAGATTTTCTCCTATCTTATGAACCAGATTAGTAGGTATGTATTTATAATTAAAGAACTGAAGATAATGCTTCAGATCACCCTCACTCATCTTGACCCTGGGAGATTCCCCATCAACGTGTTCTCATGGTCCACTGTCTTTGAAAAATGTACAAAAGCAGGATATTTTCATCACAATTTTTTAAGACCTCTTTTTCTTTCCAATCCAACTTTCCGTATGTCACATACTTTTCTTCTGTCAAATGACTCATATTACAAAATTGAAATGGTATGAAGAGCTGATTGAAGAAAACACAACTAAAAGTGTATGAAGAAAAGTCGTATGTGATAAACATTTATTATGTCTTTTCTACCCAGCTAGACTCTTTAGGGATAATCTTATTTCTCCTACATGAAAGCCCTGTGAATCACATAGTCATATAAGCATTTAAAATGCTTTTCAGAATAAAGATAATTGATGTTCAATTTACTAATCAAGATATAAAAACATAGACTAGATCATTTTAACTGTGACATCTAAACTTTTGATTTCAATAAGACTATTAATTCCTCAATGTCATATTTGACAGAAAAAGTAATTCATTATAAAAAGTGTGCTGTGTTTGTATTGCCCTAGCTTTTGGTTCAAACTTCAAATTAAAATTGGGAAAATAAAACGAAGAAAACTAGAAATAAATATAAGTTCCGGGTAATTTTGAATGGTAGGAAGCGGATGGTAATACAATGATGCGCACACGTACACATACATTGAGTGGCAAATGATCACAGAAGACTCTCAAAGCAATTATGAGCCTTTACAGGGAAAATGTCGAGATATCACCTATTTGGAGACAATAGACAATAGACAAATAGATACAGAGGGTGGTCTTTCTAAATATTTTAACATTTAAGAATAGCAGTAGAACCCTGAATGGTGCCGTGTCTGTCCCTTTCTCTCTACATAATGTATCTTAAAAAGTGAGTACTGGAAGATGATTCTTGATTAATCTGATCCTCCCTTTCAAGAAGCAGGAAATAACTTTATAAGAATCTACAACAAACTTAGAGCAGGAAACATAATGTTTTTTTAAATAACAATAGCTCTAGCAAGGAAAAAAAAAACACTTCAGACACAAAGATTTTTGTTTCTTTTAAACCAAAGATTTCACATCAGGAATTGAATTCTGCATAAAGTTGAGGACATCGAAGATAACATATGAATATATGATAACTGTGACCACTGGGGAAAACCAAAAACACAAAACGAAAAAATCAAATACAAAATCTCTAGGTGGAGACCACCTCTGTGCACTCAGCTTGGGGAATGAGGACAGTGGGGAAGCTGAGAAGACTTTTCTTCTTTTCTATTCTTATTTTAAAATGTATCACTCTGCATAGTGCATCTATTTTGATAGTTTTCTCTTAAATTACTGTTTTTGTCTTCATATACATGAAGTGTCAGTTGAAAAGCTGCTTTAGTATCTAACCACTAGGGGGTGCCCTCATTGCACACATTGATGTACAACTGGTACAGCCCTGAGCTGGACAAGGGATGCCATGAGATAAATTTTACTTTAGGCTAATGTCAATCTGAACTGTTTCACTGTTTAATGTATATATATAAAATCTGATCTGAGGACTTGACATCTTGACATCACTGTATTCTTCATAGTGAGACATAAAGCCACTTTTTTGTAGTTCTATTAATATTCAGAATTTTGGAGGAAAGAATGAAACACTGAAAGCAGCTACTGAAGCTCAGATTCCTGTTCTCTTCACGAGACACATAAACCCTCATACATATGCAGCCTCAGTTTTTAAAATATTACATAGTTTCTTATATTTATTTCTATCAGTTTAAAAAGTATTTATATAAGCTGATTATGACATCTATTAATATTTAAAATATTCAAATTTTTCTTAAAAATTGTTACCCCCTCAAATGTAAAAACATTAAATTTTGCTATATTATCACTAGTGTAAAGAACTTATTGTTGTATTTGTTAATCTGTTAGAACATTTTAAACTTTGTTAATATTTCACTTTTATTCAAATTTTATATTACAATTACACTTACAATTAATAAATAGCTTAGTATAATGTTCTAGTAGGGAATTCCTTAATAAAATGATGCAGAAGAATATATTAAAATGTATATAGAGAAATTGATATTATTTTTCCATAAGGGCCAATGAGATTAAATGAATCTTATTTCTTTTTTTCTTTTCTTTCTTTTTTTTTTTTTCAACCTCCGGCTCCCAGGTTCAAGAGATTCTCCTGCCTCAGCCCCCCGAATAGCTGGGATTACAGGCGTCCACCAACACACCCGGCTAATGTTTTTGTATTTTTAGTACAAACAGGGTTTCACCATGGTCAGCCTGGTCTCGAACTCCTGACCTCAGGTGATCCACCCGCCTCAGCCTCCCAAAGTGCTGGGATCACAGGCATGAGCCACCACACCCGGCCCCCTTGTTTCTTATATTTAGAAATATCAACATAACAATTTAGAAACTTTAATAAATAATTAATGTAAAACTCCAAATACAGTCTTGGCCTTAGGAAACATCAAGAAAAATTTGGGGAGCCTTAAAAATGAGGGAACAAATGATGGGTGTGTTGTCTGGATTACTCCTTCAGGTTGTTTACATATTTGATTGTCTTTGAGCTGTTTTGAAACTATGTAAACTGTGAAAAAATGCAAATGATTTTTTTCTATAAATCCCAATTAATTGTACCTATTGGAATGAAATTGATTATTGTCCTGTAGATGAGCCTTTACAAAAATTATCTGTAAATTCATTTTCAGAATTTCTTATTTTATATGTACATGTGCTTCTTGAGATTCTCCTTTGAAATGGTTGTAATTGTTTCCTCACTTATTTTATTATTATTTGGAGGGAGCTACTTTTTTATATTTTTATTTTATGCTTTTTTTTTTTTACTTTTTGAGACAGGATCTCACTCTGTAGCCCAGGCTGGTAGGCGGTGGTACAATCACGGATCATTGTAGCCTCTGCCTTCTGGGCTCAATGGATCTTCCTGCCTCTGCTTCCTGATAGTTGAGACCACAGGCACGAACCACCACACCTGGCTTCCTCTTTCATTATTGACATAACATCTTTGACATACGCTTATCTTGTGTTTGTATAAGAGTCATTATTTTGCCATTGTTTGAAAATAGTCTAAACGATTAACAAGTTTATGATCTAAAATAATGGATGAGGATTCGGATCAACAAATGCTGATTAGATTCCATTAAAACAAAAATTATTGAAAGATTTAAAAAGAAGTTTTATTCTTAAAAGTCTAATAAGACCTGAGTTCTTTGCATATGTTAAAATACAACATGAGTTTTACCTAGATGAGCTTTTAAGAAACCATTATCTTTTCTCAGCCTTGAGGTTTGAAAGCTCAAAGTCTGCACACACACAAACTCTGATAAATCCCCCCAATCAATGTCAGTGTTATATACATCATATTGCTTGATAATTTAGAATAAAATGCATATGGTCTTAGATATCTGAACATACTTAGGTAATATCTATCTCTATATATCTATATATATCTATTTCTATATCTATGTTAGTACTATTGCAGTATAACACAATAACCTCCTCTAGCCACCCCTCACACCCACCCAACTTACTCGCTTCTGAATCTTATAGGAATAAGTCTAAACAAGAAACTTTACATTACAGCCCAGGCATAGAATATTTATTTCCTGATATCCTCAAGTTTGTTTTTCTTATGCCATAGTTATTGCTTGATGTATGACTGGGCTAGATTTAAGTGTATTTATAAGAATAGGCCTACAGTTTGAGGGTGCTACATAACGAACAAAGCATTTATTCTCCCTGGGGATGGCCCAGATTGCAGAGCCTTTTAGAAATCATAACTTCAAAGAAATACTTTTTTTTTTTTTTCCAAACTGAACAATTTTTGGGCTTTAGTCCATGATGGCTCCAGCTTTTGTAGGCATATGTATGTGGCCAGTGGTTGCTGGCTGAGCAGCATTAGGTGCAAGCCAATAGGGCAGTTGCCTACAGCAACAATCTTTGCAGAGCACGAAAATATTGCTGGGCTGCTAAAACAACACTAGAAATATAAGTGGATAAAGGAAATATGCTTAGCAGCAGTAGGAGGATATTAAGATGGGACTCTCACAGTTTGTCTTTATGAAAACAAAATGGCAGAGGATAAAAGGTTTAGTGGCATTACACCACATTATAAATCAAATGCATGGCCTTGGATGTATGCCATGTAAAGTAGGTGACTCTCAAGTAGTTCCTTAACCCCATGGTTCTCAACCAAAAGCATTTTTGCTCCCTAAGGAATATTGGCAATATCTGGAGATATTTATGGCTTGGGTGGTGTGGAAAGATGCTACTCATATCTACTGTGTAGAAGCCAGCAATGCATTAAGCATTCTGTAATGTTCAGGACCACCCTACATAACAAATAATTATTCAACCCAAAATATCCTTAGTGCTGATGTTGACAATCCTAGCTAAGTGTAACAATAATCTTATGATTACAGAAGAGCTGAATTAGAGAAGTTAGGAATCACAATTTGTTTAAATAAAGGTGTTAGATTTATATGTCATTTTAATCTCCATTAGGAAGAGAGGCTTTCTTTACAAATCAGGTTTAGTTGACAGTCTTTTAAAAGAATCTGTCCTTGAAAAAATTAGTATTTGTCTCTTGAATTTGAAGAGTCAGTGGCATTGTCTATTGACTCATGTCTGAGAAGAACATTTATGAAAGGCGCCCTTACAGCCAGCTGCTCTCATGGCCATGTGAGAAAGGGTGACCACAAGAGGAAAACTTGCACTTTTAAGACCTAAGGAAATGTGCTTCTCAGGAATCATATTAGAATCCTTGATACAAGGGTTTGTATTTGAAAGGGACTATTCCTGACCAGATGCAGTGGCTCCAGCTGTAATCCCAACACTTGGGAAGCCGAGGTAGGTGGATCACCTGAGGTCAGGAGTTCGAGACCAGCCTGACCACCATGGTGAAACCCTATCTCTACTAAAAATACAAAAAAAAAAAAAAAGTAGCTGGGCATGGTGGCAGGTGTCTGTTATCCCAGCTACTAGGGAGGCTGAGGCAGGAGAATCTCTTGAACCTGGGAGGTGGAGGTGGCAGTGAGCCGAGATTACACCATTGCACTCCAGCTGGGTCAACAAGAGCTAAACAAGAAAGAGAGAAAGAGAGAAAGGGAGAAAGGGAGAGAGAGAGAGAGAAAGGGAGAAAGAAAGAGAGAAAGAGAAAGAGAAAGAGAGGAAGGAAGGAAGGAAGGAAGGAAGGGAGGGAGGGAGGGAGGGAGGGACGGAAGGAAGGAAACAAGGAAGGAAGGGAAGGAAGACTATGCCCAAAACTGTAATCTGGGTTGTGTTTCAGAGTGGAGGCAGGTCTTAAGGAGCCCGCCAGATCAAGCATCACTGGTATTAAACACTTTGCTTATGAGTAGTGTCCAGGGATGGAGAAAGTCTTTTCTCCAAAGAGCTTAGAAAGCTCTCATTTAAAAAAAGACCACCTTCCGCACCACTGCACTCCAGCCTGGGCGACAGAGTGAGACTCCATCTCAAAAAAAAAAAAAAAAAAAAAAAAAAAAGGGAAGAGATGCTCAAGTCAGATAAATGGAGGTCAGCAGACTATGCCATGCCAATGTAGTCCTCTTAGCTTGAAGCAGAACCAAGCTGGAGGAGAAGACGATAATCAGATTTTAGAAATATATTAAGTAATTAATTAACTTAAATAAGTTTAAATCATTATGGGTACATAATAGTTGTATATTTCTGTGTAGTACATATGATACTTTGATACAGACATACATTGGGTAATGATCAAATTAGGGTAATTGTAGCATCCATCACTTCATGTACTTATTATTTTTTTGTTAGGAACATTCCAATTTCACTTTTAGTTATTTTAACATATATTCACACAATAAATGATTGTGAACTAAATCCACCCTATTGGTCTACCAAATACCAGATCTTATTCATTCTGTGTTTTTGTCTCCTTTAACCCTTCTCACATTATCCTTCCCTCCCTGCTATGCTTCCCAGACTCTGGTAACCATCATTCTACTCTGTATCTCCATGAGTTCATTTTCTTTTAGCTCCCAAATATTAGTGAGAATATGTGAAATCTGTCTATCTGTAACTGGGTTATTTCACTTAACACAGTGTCCTCCAGTTCCATCCATGTCATTACAAATGACAGGATTTCTAATGGTTACATAAGATTCCATTGAAGTTACCAGAAAAAAGCACTGGACATTGGTCTGGGCAAAGATTTCTTGAGTAGTATCTCAAAAGCACAGGGAACCAAAGCAAGAATGGACAAATGGGATCACATCAAGTTAAAATGCTTCTGCACAGCAAAGGTAACAATTGACAGTAAAGAGACAACCCATAAAATGGGAGAAATATTTGCAAGCTACTCATCTGACAAGGGATTAATAACCAGGATACAAGGACCTCTAAAAATTCAATAGAAACTAATCAAATAATCCAATTAAAAATGGGCAAAAGATCAGAATAGACATGTCTCAAAAGCAGATATACAAATGGCCAACAGGTATATGAAGAAATGATCAACGTCACTAATCATCAGATAAATGGAAATCAAAACTATAATGAGATATCATCTCACTCAAGTTAAAGTGGCTTTTATCCAAAAGACAGGCATTAACAAATGACAACAAGGTTGTGGAGAAAGAGGAACCCTTGTACATGGTTGGTGGAAATGTAAATTAGTACAACCACTATAGAGAACAGTATGGAGGTTCCTCAGAACACTAGAAATAGAACTACCATATGATCCAGTAATCCCACTGCTGGGGATATATCCAAAATAAAGGAAATCACTATCTGGAAGAGAGAGCTGCACTTCTGTGTTTATTGTAGCACTATTCACAAGAGCCAAGGTGTGGAATCAACCTCAGTGTCCAACAACGGATGAATGCATAAAGAAAATGTGGTACAAATACGCAATTTTAATTTATTTTTTAATTGCTAGACTATAACTATTTTAAGGACTAAAGCTATTGTGGTAGAATTTTCATTTTTCAAAAGATATTGCCCAAATTAGGAGTTTTATTTAAGACACAAGAGAGAAACAGTACACAATTTGGATTTGAGAGGACAGTGGAGGAAGAGTAAATTGCTTTCTGTTTGCATCTCTGCTGTAGTAATAGTAGATGATAGATAACGATGGCATTTAATGAAGGAAATATCTAAAAAAGATGAGCCTAATTGCAGAGGCTTTGTTTTGCTAAGTGAAGTTTGCAAGCCTGACGTCAAGAAAGGCCTGATTATTTTTACTATTTTTTATTTTTATTATACTTTAAGTTCTAGGGCACATGTGCACAACGTGCAGGTTTGTTACATATGTATACATGTGCCATGTCAGTGCGCTGCACCGTTAATTATTTTTAAAGCTAAATGGGGATTCCACACTACATGCTACAGATTTTTTACATTTTGTTCTTTCATGCAATTAAGAATTTTAAGTGTGGCTATCACCAGCCTGCCTGGATCTTGGTTTGGTCCCTTCCTTGCTAGGACACTTGCATTCCTTGATACATAAGTTCATGAAAGATTATTTCTTATATTCATTTTTACCCATTGCTTTCTTGTTCACACAAATAGATAACCCTTAAATGTTTATGACCCTGTCATACGTAACTCAGTATTGTATCTAATCCAGCAATCTTTTTCCAGCACTGTTTATGCATACTTAGTTCATAATGCCTTCCAAACTCTGGCCACAATATCTTACTTTTTTCCTTATAAAATAATAAATTAAACAAATATATAACTGGTATTTATTTTATATTTGTCTGAGCACCATGATTTTTAACTATTGGAAAATTACATCTAAAAATAACAAGCTTATGGCAAATATATATTATAATATATTATAGCTACATGACTTGTAGGTTTTTATTTTAATCAAGGGTAGTTATTAACATTTTTATCAATTTGTTATTTATACTCATCTTTCTAAATCTCTTAAATTAGTGAAATATTGCTAATAATTATTTTACTATCGAGCCACCTTTATATTTATGGGATAAATAATACATTTAAAAAGTTTTATTTTAAAATAACCCTAGGTTCAAATTGGTAATATTTATTTAGAAGTTTTTTTGTGTCTAAATTAGTATTTGAGTTCGGTCTCTTCTTATTTTAATTGTAGATGTAATACTCATGTTTATGTTATTATAGAGAGTTGGTAGGCTTTTATTTTTTCCTCCTATGTTTTGAAATAGTTTAAACAATGTTTTTTGAAGTTTGATAGAATTTTATTTTCGAATGACTTTTATTTGTGATTGCATTTTTAATTTATTCTGTGAATATTGGCCTACTCAATTTTTCTACCTGATTTTAGGTCACTTTTTAAAATATAGATTATCTTACTAAATTTTCCATTTTATCTAGATGACCACATTTTATTGGTAAACAGTTATATATATAAATATATATACATATATAGTATTATTTTATTAATTTAAAAAAGTTGTGAAAGAAATACTTACACATATACCTGTGTTTCCATCCTGATGTGTGTTTGTATGTATGTGTTTTTCTATATGAAGGAATAATACTGAGCATATTGTTCTATAACTTGCTAATTTGCAACATGCCTCAATTTATGATATGCTCCCACATCTTTCCATGTCAATTCATGCAGATTTCTTTCATTTTATAATAATTAAGATAATTTACTTTCATGGTGCATAGACCATATGGAGTAGAAATTCTAGATAAGACAATTATTGTACTATTGATAGACATTTGAGTAATTCCAAATATTTTTTAGTAATAAACAATGCTAAAGTGAATTTAGTTTTGCGTATTTTGTGTACAGGTGGCATTATTGTTAAACACATACCCAGAAATGCAATTATTGAGTCAAATGTTTTGCATATAAATTTTAAAAATAGTATGACATTTTCCTCAAAAAAGCCTCCAATCAGTTTGCACTCCAGTCAGCATGTCTCACTGGGACTAGATATTACCAAGCATATTCATTCCCATAATTGCCAACATGACGAGTAAAATGCCTTTTACTAAGTCCCTCCATTATATTTGTTTTTCATTACCTTTTACCTTCATTTTAAAGCCACTTTATTGAGGTATAATTGAAATATGAAAAGCTGTATTTATTTAACATATACCATTCATGAGTTTGGAGATGGGTGTAAAATAAATACACCCATGAAATTATCACCACAGTCAATGCCATAAATGCACCCATCACCTCCAAAAGTTTCTTCTAGCCCTCTTTATTATTATTACTGTTGTTGATGTGATAAGAATACTTAACATAAAAGCTACCCACTTAGCAAGTTTTACAGTATATAATGTAGAATTGCTAACTATAGGTACCATGCTGTACAATAGATTTTTAGGACTTAATTCACCTTGCATGAGTGAAACTTTATATGCTTTAACCAATAATTTGACTAGTACCACATAATCACAACAAGATAATGGCATAAAAATAGACATAGAATTCAATGGAACAAAATAGAAAGGCTAGAAGTAAACACATGCATATAAGGTAAACTAATCTTTGACAAAGATGCCAAGAAAACACAATGGGAAAAGGACAGTCTCTTCAATAGATAGTGTTGGGAAAATTGAGTATCTACATGCAAAAGAATAGAACTGAGTTCTTATCTTACAGCAGATACAAAAATCATCTCAAGGTCGGGCATGGTGGCTGAGGCCTGTTATCCCAGCATTCTGGGAGGCCCAGGCGGGCGGATCACGAGGCCAGGAGTTCGAGACCAGTCTGGCCAACATAGTGAAACCCCGTCTCTACTAAAAATACAAAAATTAGCCAGGTGTGGTGGTGTGCACCTGTAATCCCAGCTACTCAGCAGGCTGAGGTAGGAGAATCATGTGAACTCAGGAGGCAGAGGTTGCAGTGAGCCAAGATCGTGCCATTCCACTCCAGCCCAGGTGACAGAGCGAGACTATGTCCAAAAAACAAAAAAAACAAAAGCAAACACAAAAACAAAACCAAAAAAAACACCAACTCAAAATGGACTAAATCCTTAAATGAATGACCTGAAAATGTGAAACTCCCAGAAAAAAACACAGGGAAAGTCTACCAGCACTTTGGTTTTGCAATGACTTTTTGGATATGACAACAAAAGCATGGGCAGCAAAAGCAAAAATAGACAAATGGGACAACATCAAACTAAAAATCTTCTAAATGGAAAAAGATCATTAAAATATAGACTGAGTGTGGTAGCTCACACCTGTAAATCCCAGCACTTTGGGAGGCTGAGACGGGCGGATCATGAGGTCAAGATATCGAGACCATCCTGGTCAACATGGTGAAACCACATCTCAACTAAAAATGCAAAAATTAGCTGGCGTGGTGGTGAGCACCTGTAGTCCCAGTTACTAGGGAGGGTGAGGCAGGAGAATCGCTTGAACCCAGAAGGCAGAGGTTGCAGTGAGCCGAGATTGTGCCACTGTACTTCAGCCTGGCAACAGAGCGAGACTCTGTTTCAGAAAATAAATAAATAAATAAGTAAATAAAGATATTTACCAGCCATTTATCTGATAAAGGATTAATAATCCAACACATATAAGAAACCTTTCTCTTTTTTATCATTACTTTTATTGAACTTTTTAAAAACTTCATGAGAAGATGAATATCCAGATGGTTAATTTTCAGCTTCTCTGCCTTATTTTAATATGTTTATTGGCTATTTTAATGTTCTTCCCTACCTATTTTTCATTAAATTATTTTTTCCTTTTTCATAAATCCTTATCCATCTTGGTTATAAGTAAATAAGGTTTAAAATTTCCAGTAGGTAGAGACAATAAACACACTATTTTGCCACTCCCTTAAACTGTTTTTTTTAGAAGCCACGGGCTTCTAATGTTTCTGCCCCATCTCCAATTTTGTCCATCCATCCTTTTTCTGGTTTTCAAGTTATCTTTGCTTTGAGTCACTGTTATTCACTGGAAAAGCAAAGTGACATACTCCTACAGAAGGACTGTCAAATATCCAGTCACATTATGCTTCCCATCACCACCATATTATAGAAGTATCAATTAGAGGTGATGACAAGATGTTCTACCAAATGCATATTTTCTCAAAATGAAGCAGGCATATTAGAGAGAATCTTTGACAAAATGCCATTCATATTCCCATAACTCCTGTCCTTGATTTTGCATACTAGCCAGAAAATGTTAACACATAGTGAACACTTTGAGTTGGCATGTTCCCATGTTAAATAAATCACTTTCTAAGTCAAGATTATTTTAGTTATAATTAACAGAAAATCATTTGAAAATAACTAAACAAAAACCAGGAAAACAGGGATATCTTATAGATTTCTATTGCAGGAAGCTCTCCTGAGGGTCTGCAGTCAATACTGGAAACAGCCAGCAATGAAGACAAAGACTCTTCCTCTTCCTCTTTCTCTCACTTACTTATGTCACTGATTTATTTTTGCATATGCTTCATTTTTCTTTCTGAAGAATAATTTTCTCTATTATCTCCATGCCAAATAACCATTCAGATCCTGTGAGTATAAGTGTTCTATTCACTTGTAAGCTTTTCAAAGAAAAATTGCATTGGACAAAGTTAAACAGGCAAAGAAGATCTTACTCAAAACTACTGTAACAAGAAGTAGAGATTGAACTCAACTCCAGTGAAAGAAAAGGAGGTTTGTAGCTGCTGATGAGCTAGTGGAAAAGCACTGGAGGATGTTAGCAGGGAGATAGTTCTATGGGATTATATTAAGCACAATGTCTAATTTCTGAGTTTACAGATGTTTTGTTCTCTGTTATTAGGTTATCCATGTATGCTAATTGGTGTCAATTAAAGTTACTCAACAGCAACTGGGGTATGAAATACTATCTTTCCTGATGATTACATTTTGAAGGAATAGCTCTCAGGTCTTCAGAGAGGAACGTTTCTGAATTGTTAAACTGGTGAGAGCCTAGGAGAAGATATGTACACATTTCATAGAGGCAGAGAGCATATGAACAAGTTTTCTGAAGTAAATCCTCAAAGAAAAGGAAAGTGGGACCTATAGTATGGAGGAAACCAGTCTAAACTTTAGTCAAACTGAAGGAAACGTTAAGCCATCTTAGTAAAGCCCAAAGTTACAATCAGTTTTCATTTGGATTCCAAATTCAAAGGTGAGTAAAATTGATTGCCGCAGGGAAGGTTAAATGTCTAATCCAGGTCCAATCAGAATTATCTGTTCAAGTAGTATAATGTAGCTTCCCAGGTAGTAGTCAGAGGCATGGGTTATAGCTGAGTAATTCTGCAAACATTTATTGTACTATTGTTCTGAAAATATTGTTTATTATTTTGAATATTTAAAGCATTAAATTTATATCTCCAAGCAAACCTATGAAATGAGAATACGTAAGAAGCAAAGATACTAATGGGCCTTAGTGTTATGCAACCAATTAACAGAATATGGACATAAAACAATATACAGTAATACTGGAAAAAAGATGTAGTTTATGTAAAATCTAATGAGCTACCTGAAGCTATTTTTCCAAAAACATGGATTTTACGTTCAAGGGTACATGTGCAGGTCTGTTATATAGATAAACTTGTGTCATGGAGGTTTCATGCAAAGATTATTATGTCACCCAGGTATTAAGCCTAGTACCCATTAGTTATGTTTCCAGATCCTCTCCCTCTTCCTGCCCGCCTCTCCAGTAGACCCCAGTGTCTGTTGTTCTCTTTATGTCCATGTGTTCTCATTATTTAGCTCCCACTTGTAAGAGAATATGTGGTATTTGGTTTTCTCTTTCTGCATTAGTTTGCTAATGATAATGGCCTCTAGTTCCATTCATGCTCCTGAAAGGGACATGATCTCATTCTTGTTTGTGGCTGCATAGTACTCCGTGGTGTACATGTGTCACATTTTCTTCATCCAGTCTTCCACTGATGGGCATTTAGGTTGATTCCATGTCTTTGCTATTGTGAGTAGTGCTGCCATGAACATGATGCATGCATGTGTCTTTATGATAGAACAATTCATATTCCTTTGGGTATACACACAGTAATGGGATTGCTGGATCACATGGTAGTCCTTGTTTTAAGTTCTTTGGGGAATCTCGCCACTGCCTTCCACAATGATTGAAGTAATTTACACTCCCACAGTGTATAAGTGTCCCCTTTTCTCCACAACTTCACTAGCACCTGTTATTTTTTGAATTTTGAAATAATAGCCATTATGACTGGTTTGACTTGGTATCTCATTAGAGTTTTGATTTGTATTTCTCTAATGATCAGTGATGTGAGCTTTTAAAAAATATGTGCTTGTCACATTTATGTCTTCTTGTGAAAAATGTCTGACATGTCTTTTGCCCACTTTTTAATGGGATTGTTTGTTTTCCTCTTGTAGATTTGTTTAGTTTCCTTATAGATGGTGGATATTAGACCTTTGTCAGATGCACAGTTTTGCATGTATTTTCTTTTGTCCTGTAGGTTGTCTGTTTACTCTGTTGGCAGTTCATTTTGCCATAGAGAAACTCTTTCCTTAATTAGATACCACTTGTCAATTTTTGCTCTCATTGCAAATTGCTTTTGGCATCTTTATCATAAAATCTTTGCTTGTTCCTAAGTCCAAAATGGTATTGCCTAGATTGACTTTCATGATTTTTATAGTTTAGGATGGATATTATTTTAAGTCTTTAACCCATCTTGAGTATATTTATATATATGGTTTAAGGAAGGGGTCCAGTTTCAATCTTCTGCATATGGCTAGCCAATTATTCCAGCGCCATTTATTGAATAGGGAATCCTTTCCCTGTTGTGTGTTTTGTTAATTTTTGCTGATGATCAGATGGTTGTAGCTGTGTGGCTTTATTTCTGGGTTATTTTCTTCCATTGGTCTATGTGTCTATTTTTGTATGAGTATCATGCTTTTTCAAATACTGTAACCCAGTAGTATAGTTTGAAGTTGGGTAGAATAAAGCCTCCTGCTTTGTTCTTTTAACTTAGGGTTGCCTTGGTTATTTGGGCTCTTTTTTTGATTCTATATGAATTTTAAAATAGGTTTTGATAGTTCTGTGAAGAATGCCATTGGAAGGTTGATAGGAACAGCATTATATCTCTAAATTGCTTTGAGCAGGTGAGCATTTTAATGACATTGATTCTTCCTATCTATGGGCATGGAATATTTTTCTATTTGCTTGTGTCATCTGTGATTTCTTTGAGCAGTGTTTTGTAATTCTCGTTGTAGAGATATTTCATCTCCCTTGTTAGTTGTGTTCTTAGATATTTTATTTTTTTGTAGCAATAGACTGCATTCCTGATTTGGCGCTTGGCATGGATACTGTTGAGGTATAGGAATTTTAGTGATTTTTGCTCACTGATTTTGTGTCCTGAAACTCTCCTAAACTTGTTTATCAGTTGAAGAAGCTTTGGGGCTGAGATTATGGAATTTTCTAGATATAGTAGCAGGTCCCCTACAAACAGGGATAGTTTGACTCTCTCTTCCTATTTGGATGCTGATATGGTTTGGCAATGCCCTACCCAAATCTCATCTTGAATTCTAATGTGATGTGGAAGGGACCTGGTGGGAAGTAATTAAATCATGGGGGCAGGTCTTTCCCATGCTCTTCTTGTGATAGTAAATAAGTCTCACAAATTTGATTGCTTTAAAAAGGGGAGTTTCCCTGCACTAGCTCTGTTCTCTTACCTGCTGCTATATGACACATGCCTTTCACCTTCCACCATGATTGTGAGGCCTCCCCAGCTATGTGCAACTGTAAGTCCAATGAATCTCTTTCTTTTGTAAATTTCCTAGTATCAGGTATGTCTTTATCAGCAGTGTGAAAATGGACTAATAAAGTAAATTGGTACCAGAAGTACGGTGCTGCTAAAAAGATACCCAAAAATTGGAAATGACTTTGGAACTGGGTAACAGGCAGAGGTTGGAACAGTGTGGAGGACTCAGAAGAAGATAAAAAAATGTGTGAAAATTTGGAACCTCCTAGAGACTTGTTGAAAGGTTTTGACAAAAAAGCTGGTAATGATATTAACAATAAAGTCCGGGCTAAAGTGGTCTCAGATAGAGATGAGAAACATGTTGGGAACTGGAGCAAAGGTGACTCTTGTTTTGGTTTAGCAAAGAGACTGGAGGCATTTTGCCCCTGCCCTAGAGATTTGTGAAACTTTGAACTTGAGAGAGATGATTTAGGGTATCTGGTGGAAGAAATTTCTAAGAAGCAAAGCATTCAAGAGTTGACTTGGGTGCTGTTAAAAGCATTCAGTTTTATAACGGAAGCAGAGCACAAAATTTCAGACAATTTAAAGCCTAACAATGCGATACAAAATGAAAATTCCATTTTCTGATGAGAAATTGAAGCTGGCTGCAGAAATTTGCATAGGGAATGAGGAGTCAGATGTTAATCCCCAAGGCAATGGGGAAAACGTCTCTAGGGCATGTCAGAGGTTTTCACAGCAGCCCTTCCCATCACAGGCCTGGAGATATAGGAGGAAAAAATGGTTTTGTGGGCTTGGTCCAGGGTCCCCATGCTGTGTGAAGCCTATGGACTTGGGGCCCTGCATCCTAGCTGCTCCAGCCATGGTTGAAAGTGGCCAACATAGAGCTTGGGCCATGGCTTCACAGGGTGCAAACCCCAAGCCTTGGCAGCTTCCAGGTGGTGTTGAGTGTGAGTGTGCATAGAAGTCAAGAATTGAGGTTTGGGAACCTCTGCCTAGATTTCAGAGGCTGTATGGAAATGCCTGTGTGCCCAGACAGAAGTTTGCTGCCGGCATGGGCCCTCATGGAGAACCTCTGCTAGGGTAGCGCAGAAGTAAAACTTGGGGTCAGAGCCCACACACAGAGTCCCTACTAGGGCTTTGTGGAGCTGTGAGAAGAGGGCCACAATCCTCCAGACTCCAGAAAGGTAGATGTACCGGCAGCTTGCACTGTACAACTGAAAGAGCCACAGACAATGCCAGCCCATGAAAGCAGCCAGGAGGGAGGCTGTACCCTGCAAAGCTACAGAGGTGGAGCTGCCCAAAGCCATGGGAGCCCACGTATTGCATCAGTGTGACCTGGATTTGAGACATGGAGTCAAAGGAAAACATATTGGAGCTTTAAGATTTGACTGCCCTGCTAGATTCTGGAATTGCATGGGGTCTGTAGACCTTTTGTTTTGACCAATTTCTCCCATTTGGAATGGCTGTATTTCCCCAGTACTAGGACCCCCGTTGTATCTAGGAAGTAACTAACTTGCTTTCGATTTTACAGGCTCATAGGTGGCAAGGATTTGCCTTGCTTCAGATGAGACTTTGGACTGTGGACTTTTGAGTTAATGCTGAAATGAGTTAAGACTTTGGGGGACTATGGGAAAGACGTGATTGGTTTTGAAATGTGAGGACATGAGATTTGGGAGGGACCAGGGTTGGAATGATATAGTTTGGCTGCGTCCTCACCCAAATCTCATTTTGAATTCCCACTTGTCATGGGAAGAACCTGGTAGGAGGCAATTGAATCATGGGGGCAGATCTTTCCTGTGCTATTCCTGTGATAGTGAATAAGTCTCATGAGATCTGATGATTTTAAAACGGGAAGTTTTCCTGCACAAGCTCTTTTCTCTTGTCTGCCACCATGTGAGAAGTGCCTTTTGCCTTCTGCCATAGTTGTGAGACCTCCCCAGCCATGTGGAATTTTAAGTCCAATAAATATATATATTTTTTCTTTTGGCAAATTGCCCAGTCTCAGGTATGTCTTTATCAGCAGCATGCAACGGATTAATACAGATGCTCTTGCCTGATTGTTCTGGCCAGGACGTCCAGTACTATGTTGAATAGGAGTAGTGATAGAGGGCATCTTTGTCTTGTTTCCAGACAAAGATGTCCTGTCTCACTACTCCTATTCTCAATGGGAATTCTTCCAGCTTTTGCCCACTCAGTAAAATGTTAGCTGTGAGTTTGTCATACATGGCTCTTATTATTTCAAGGTCTGATTCTTTATTTTACCTAATTTGTTGAGAGGTTTTAACATGAGAGATGTTGAACTTACAGAAATTATTTTCCATATTGAGTGAGATGATCATGTGATTTTTGTCTTTAGTTCTGTTTAAGTGATGAATCACAGTTATTGATTTTTGTATGTTGAGCCTATCTTGCATCCTAGGAATAATGCCTACTTGATTGTGGTGGATTAGCTTTTCTATGTACAGCTGGATTAAGTTTCCTAGTATTTTGTTGAGGATTTTTATGTCAACATTCATCAAGTGTATTGGCCTAAAGTCTTTAATTTTTGCTGTGTCTCTGTCAGGTTTTGGTATCAGGTTGATACTGGCCTTGTGTAATTAGGTAGGGAGGAGTCCTTCCTCCTCAATTATTTAAAATAATTTCAGTAAGAATGGTACCAGGCCTTCTTTGTATATCTGGTGGAATTTTGCTATGAATTCATCTGGTCCTGGGCCTTTTTTTTTTTTTTTTTTTTACATTGGTATGCTATATATTACTGATTTAATTTTGGAGTTCCTTGTTGGTCAGCTCAGGGATTTAGTATCTTCCTGCTTCAGTCTACGAAAGAGGTACATGTCCTGGAATTTATTCAGTTCTTCTAGATTTTCAGGTTTGTGTTCATAGAGATGTTTATAATAGTTTCTGATGTTTATCTGTATTTCTGTGAGGTCAGTGATGAGATCCCGTTCATCATTTCTGATTGTCTTTATTTGGGTCTGTTCTCCTTTGTTCTTTACTAGTCTAACCAGTAGTTTATCTAGCTTTTATTTTTTTTTCATAAAACAGCTCTTGACTTTGTTGTTCTTTTGAATGGGTTTTCATGTCTCAATCTCCTTCAGTTCAGCTCTGAGATTCTGGTTATTTCTTGTCTTCTGCTAGCTTTGGGGTTAGTTTTCTCTTGCTTATCTAGGCCTTTAGGTGTTAGAGTAGGTTATTAATTTAAGCTCTTTTCACTTTTTGATGTGGGTATTTAGTGTTACTGTCTTCCTTCTTACTACTGCCTTACCTGTGTCACAGAGATTCTGGTATGGTATGTCTTTGTTCGCATCAATTTCAAATGACGAATGGATTTTTGCCTTCTTTTCATTATTTACCTAAAAGTCATTCAGGAGTAGGTTGTTTAATTTTTTATTTGTATGGTTTTGAGCAATTTTCTCAGTCTTGAATTCTATTTTTATTGGTGTTCTGAGAGAGTGTTTGGTATAATTTTTTTTTCCATTTGCTTAATGCTTTATGTCAAATTGTGTGACCATACTTAGAATATGTGCCACATGTAGATGAGAAGAATGTATATTCTGTTGGTTTTGGGTGGGGAGTTCTGTAGATATCTATCAGATCCATTTGGTCCACTGTTGAGTTCAGGTCCTGAATATCTTTGTTAATTTTCTGCATCAATGATCTGTCTAATAATGTCAGTGATGTGTTGAAGTCTCCCACTATTATTTTATGGGAGTCTAAGTTTCTTTGAAGGTATCTAAGAACTTGCTCTATGAATCTAGGTGCTCCTGTGTTGAATGAGTGAATATATATTTAAGATAGTTAGGTCTTCTTGTTGAATTGACACCATTACCGTCATGTAATGCTCTTTGTCTTTTTAAATATTTGTTGGTTTAAAGTCTGTTTTGTCTGCAATTAGGATTGTAACCTTTGCTGTTTTCTATTTTCCATTAGCTTGGTAGATTTTTCCCCATTCCTTCATTTTGTGCCTCTAGGTGTCATTGCATGTGAGATGAGTTTCTTCAAAAAACATACCATTGGGTCTTGCTTCTTTAACCAGCTTGCCACTCTATGCCTTTTAGCTGACATATTTATCTCATTTACATTCATAATTAATATTGATATGTGTGGATTTGACCCTGTCATCGTTTTAGCTTTTTATTATGCTGACTTGTTTGTGTTGTGACTTTTTCATGTCACTATTCTGTGTTCTTAAGTGTATTTTTGTGGTGGCAGGTAATGGTCATTCCTTCTCATTTAGTGTTTCTATCAGAGGCTCTAGTAAGTCAGGTCTGTTAGTAATAAATATCTTCAGCATTTGCTTGTCCATAGACTGAAGAAAATTTGCCACATATACACCATGGAATACTATGCAGCCATAAAATGAATGATTTCATGTCCTTTGTAGGGACATGGATGAAGATGGAAACCATTGTTCTCAGCAAACTAACACAAGAACACAAAACGAAACGCCACATGTTCTCACTCATAAGTGGGAGTTGAACAATGAGAACACATGGACACAAGGAGGGGAACATCACACACCAGGACCTGTTGGGGGCTGGGGGTGCTGGGGAGGGATAGCATTAGAATAAATACCTAATGTAGGTGACGGGTTGATGGGTGCAGCAAACCACCATAGCACATGTATACCTATGTAACAAACCTGCACATTCTGCACATGTACCCCAGAACTTAAAGTATAATAATAATAATAAAAGATACACGGTACTGATCTATGCTACAACATAAATTAATCTTGATAATATTATACTGAGTGAAAGAAGTCAGTGATAAAGGATAATATGTTGAATATGTTGTATGATTCCATTTATGTGAAATGCCCAAAATGAGTAGGTCTATAGAGACAGAAAGTAGAATTGTTGGTTGCCTAGGGCCAAGAGGATGGCATAACTGGGGAGGGATGATTGCAAATAGGTAATTGGTTTCTTTTGGGGGTGATAGAAATGTTTTAAAATTGATTATGGTGAGGGTTGCACAACTCCATGAATATGCTAAAAGCTATTAAATTGTACACTTTAAGTGGGTTAATTGTATGTGAATTATATCTCAATAAAGCTGTTTAAAAATTATGACATTTATGAAAGTATTGGAAATTTGAACATTGGATATATGATAGCAATAAGTTGTTGATATTTTAGCTGACAATGATCATGTGCCTGTTTTTAAAGAATTCTCATCTTTTACAGAAAAATTTTGAATTATTTATGGTTGAAATTATGTGATGTATAGAGTTTGCTTCAAAATAACTCAGTCATGAGTAGTGTGTGGCAATATAGATAACACAAGATTGGCCATGAGATCATTATTTTTGAAGCCAATGATGTGTATATAAGGGTTCACTATATTATTCTGCCTAAATTTTTGTTTGAAATTTTCTCATTAAATTTTACTTCAGTAATTAAAATAATATGCACCCCCCCCCAAAAAAAAAAGAAAAGGATTTTATTTCTCCTTTGCTTATGAAGATTAGTTTGGCCAGATATTAAATTCTTGGTTGAGCTCTCTTTTCTTTAAGAATGTTGATTGTAGGCCTCCAATCTCTTCTGGCTTGTAGCCTTTTTCCTGAGAGGTCTGCTGTTAGTCTGATGGGCTTGCCTTCACGGGTGACCTGTCCTTTCTCTCTAGCTAGCTGTCTTTGACTTCTCTTTTCTTTTTTTCTTACCTTGGAGAATCTGATGTTAACGTGTCTTGGAGATAATCTTTTTGATATTTTTGTGAAGTATTTTATAGGTGTTCCCTGCATTTCCTGAATTTGTACGTTGGTTTTGCTAGCTAGGTTGGGGAAGTTCTCATGGAAGATATCCTGATATAAGTTTTCCAAGTTATTTCCATTCTCCTCATTTCTTCCAAGGATGCCAGTGAGTCATAGATTTGGTTCCTCACAGAATCCCATATTTCTTGGAGGTTTTGTTCATTCTTTTTTATTCTTCTTTTTCTATATTTGTCTAACTGTCTTATTTCAGAAAGTCAATCTTTAAGCTCTGAGATCTTTTCCTTAGTTTGGTTTATTCTGCTGTTAATACTTGTGATTGCATTATGAAATTCTTGTGTAATATTTTTCTGCTGTATCCTGTTGGTTACATTGTTTTCTATATTGACCACTGTGTCTGTCATCTCCTGTATTGTTCTATTTTGAGTCTTAACTTCCTTAGGTTGGGTTTCAATGTTCTCTTGACTTTCAATATTTTTCATTGCTATCCATAGTGTTAATTCTATTTCTGTTGTTTCAGCCACCTCAGCTGAGTTAAGAATCCTTGTTGGAGAACTAGCGCAGTCGTTTGCAGAAAAGAAGACACTGGCTTTTTGAGTTGTCAGAATTCTTGCAGTGGTTCTTTCTCATCTTCGTGGCCTGATGTTCCTTGAATATTTGAAGTTATTGACCTTTGGATTTTTTTTTTTCTTTTATCCTAGTTGATGACCTTGGGGGATTGATTGCATTATAAGGTAAGTTCAGTCAACTGGCTTCATTACTGGAATATTTTAGGGAGGCAAGGCTCAGCTCAGGACTCCTGGACTATGTGCTCTAACTCTAGGGGACTGGTATTGGGCTCCAGCTTTGATCTCTGGCTTCTCAAGTTTTGGATTGTGCTGCACTGATGGGGCTGAGGTGTTCTTGGACTTCTGGTCACAACACTCTGATAGTTGTTACCAGCCAAAGCACTTCAAAGGACAGTTGCAGTGGGATCTGTTCTTGTTTGTATGTTCCAGGAGAAGCAGCAGTGGCAGTGTGGTGGAGTGTATGCTTATCAGCTGTAGCAGTGTGCTAGCAGGTGACAGCGTGTCAGCCTCCTTGCAGATGTTCACACCAGCTGTGGTGGCAGGATATCTTATGGGTACCAGAGGCTCCTGCTGGCAACTGTACATGTGTTTATACCAGTGGTGGTTTTATCATGGGGTTAGGGTGCTGGCTGGTACAGGACTGCACGTGCCCTCTGTGTGTGTTCAAGTTGGCGATAGTGGTTGCTCAGGGCTGGGGACAGGTCCACTGTTTTCTGTGCTGGTGGTCCCAGTGCAGGGTCAGTGTGCTGGTTTGGGTGGGGCTGACAGGCTCCCTGCGGTCAATGCTTGGGCAATAATGGAGGTAGAGTGGGAAGAGGGGTTGTGATGAACTCAGATAGGCAGCAGTGACATAGCAGGATGTATGCGCACACACATACTGATGGAGAAGGGAAGGCCAGGTTTCCTGTTGCACACACATGCTGGTAAAGTGATGTAGGAGTTAGCTGTGGGTGAGTATCTTCAAACAAAGCAGTATGGAGGAGGCTGCAGTTGGGGGAGGGCATGAGTGAGCTAGTGAGTGTCCACGGGGGCCACTCTGCTGGAGCATTCTACTGGTCAGGTGCTCCATCAGCACAGGAGCTATGATTCGGGCTCCCAGGAGATACCAGGGGGCTGTACTGAAAGCAGACATGGCCAGGTTGGGTGCCCGAGAGAGGCCAGAAGATCAGAGGCTGCTTGAGGGGTCTTTCCCTGTCTCATGAGCAAGACTACCCTGAAGAGTTCAGTTCTGACCGTTCTGCTGGGGCTAAAGTCCCCTACAGAAGCAACTTGAGCCTAGGGGTATGGGTGACCCTGGCCATGCTCGACTATAGATGCTCCTGCACCAAATTCTCTGTGCTCCACTCTGGTTGGAGTTTTGCCCCTACCATTTCTCTAGCAACTTTCTCAGCCACCTCAAGTTTCTTTGATGGTTGAGTGGTCACCTCAAGGGGATTCCAGAGGCCTGTGGTGAGAGTGGCTTCCTCCTTGCCTGTTCAACTTACCCCTCCACAGGAATTGTTGGGAGCCAGGAATAAATCCTGATGTGTGGTAGCCCTGTGAAGTGTTCCCAGCTTCCTCCCACTTCAGCCCAGCCTCTGTGTCTTTCCTCCATCCACTTTCAATGCCTTCCTTCTGAAGATCTGCTAAGAGCACACTAGTCTTCCTGTTGCCCTGGTTTGTTGGTGGGAGATGTTCCTCCTGACTGAGTCTAGTCGAACATTTTGGAGCAGGTATCACCTCCCCACTTTTCAACTTAATTTTTCTGAGATTATATGTCTGTAATATTGAAACTCTGAAGTTTATACTCCTTAGAATGTTATATAGTAAACATATGAATATATTTACCATTCTTTTAATAAATGTTTACTGAAACATTCACATAGATCAGAAACCAAAAAATTACTCCCCAAATAAAATTTTAAAACAATGTGAAAAGACAAAATTATAGAGATGCCCAGAGTGCTCTGGAAATAAAATGAAGGTCTACCTAATCTAGCTGGAGGGAGAAAAGAGGACAAACAAGTTTGCTAAAAAAGCTAACCCTTAGATTGAATATGTCTTAAGAACATGAGGAAGAGTATTGCATACAGATGGTACAAAGTGAGTAAAAAGACAACGTATAAGCATTGGGAATTACAAAAGTTACTTATAAAAAATTAAATTCTAAATTAAGAATTTTGAGAAATGAGACTGTAGAAGTAAGCACTTATACATCATATTTAAAAATTTGATTTTTTTACACACAAATCTTATCACAGAAGCTCTTATATATCATATTTAAAAATTTGAATTTTGTACACACAAATCCTACCATGTAATGTCCATTTGTAACAACCTATATTGACTCCTGCAGTTCTTCCAAATGTTTCCATCATGGTATACACTGAAAGTAATAACATTCAAGTAGTACCCTGAGAAAAAAAGAAAAGGCTGCTTTCTCATTCCTTTCCTCCATCCCACCTCAGGGCTCTATCCAACTGTACCAAGGATACAATTTGGCACAATAATCGCAGCTGTCCAGTGAAAGGCTTTGGAATGCCATTGCACAGAGTGAAGATGGGTGGCTACAAACCTGAAAGCAGGGAGAATAGTTTGGAGCAACCTAATGGCTTCTAAGAGCTGAACTTAGAAGCTGAGAAGGAAGAGTAAGAGAAGTAGTGTAAGTAAGGGGAGAGACATGGATACTTTCAAGAAATATTTAGGAGATAAACTTGACAGGGCTTCATGAGTGATGACAAGGCAGGATGAAGAACAGCAATAAGTCCAGGATGACTCCACCTTATCATGTATTAGCAATGCTAGCATATTTTTACATAGCAGAACTACAGTTTTCTCACATTTTATGTAGATAGGGTGATGCAACGTATAGTAGAAAAGGGAAATGTCAGGGAAAAAAAAAGGATAGGCAGAAAAACGAAAACAAAAAACAGACCACGGGGGGAAAATCTAAGGCCTTAAAATATAAAGGCTATTCATGGGGCAACAATACATTCCAAAAGTTTAAAGTGGAAGAAAATGAGGCTCAAAAGGTAGATTTTGCCCACTTAGTTGAAAGTCAAAAAAATGCTACTAAGGAAATAATCAAATAGGGGTGGTAAGACTATTAGACACCTTAAGAAGTAGAATCATAAGTAACTTTGTTTCTACGTTGGACTGAGCAAATGTCTAGAATTCTCAGACAATTAGAAAGCAGTAGGTAAGTCCAGAGGTTCAAATTATATAATTAAATTAATATGTAAATAAGCCAGTTTCTCTCTCCCTCTTCCTCTCTCTCCCTCCTATCCTCCTTTCCTCTCTCTTTTAGTCTCTCCCTCCCTCCTTCCTTCTCCCTCTTTTCTCTGCCCCTCTCCCTCTCTCTTCTCCTCTGTTTCTCTTTCTCTCTCTCTCCTCCCTCCCTCTTTTCCCCCCTCATTCTGCTTTCATCTGAGTTGGCTACATGTCACACATACTGTTTTCATATAGCAGCAACATAACTCCTGATGCCTGGTTCCTTAATAACTTCAATCTTAGAAGCAAAGAGATCTTTCCTCTGTGTGTAGAGTCACCCTCAAAATAAGCATACATGTCATTGTAAGAGTTACTCTCATTTTCTGTACTTTCCTTGTACATAGACTTCAATCAATTCATAGATCAGTATAGTTCTGCAGACCTCCCTTTGAATAACACTAGGTCTAGTGATCTTCCAACATTTTAAAAACCATCAAACCCAACACTGAACTTCTCTGAATGTAGTGGGAGTCAGTTCTTGATGTTTGCCTGTTCTATGTGTGTCCAGCCTCGATGGAAACAGGGTCCTATTTATATAGTCTCACCACACCTACTTCTATGAAAAACAAGCAGATAGATCCTCATGAGTTGCAGTACCAAAAGAAATGAGTGAGCAAAAACAGAAGGCATACTATGTCTAAAATAAATATGGTGATCACAATATATTACCCTGAATATTTTTAAAAGAGATTAATTCATCATTTAGTAAACACAAGTTTATAGGATGTATAATATAAATAAACATTTCTATGATAAGTTACAGGAAGGTGAAGTTAATATGCATAGATTCTACCTTTATGGGGTAGATTTCTAAGAATATGACCCAGAAAATGACAATATCCATGTATAGAGGAGTCCACTATGTCTTAGACCTTAGGCAAAGTCTGTGTCTTTCATGGTGAAAATACTACCTTTGGTTTTGATTTCTAGTTTCTAACTAGATATATAAATCATAAGAGTTGAGCTGCAGTTGAAGTTGAGCACTGATGGTGAGCTGGAGCCTACCACGCATTTAACACTTTACTGGACTCTTCAGTTTTAGTCCTCAAAAAGGAATAATGTGACTACACATGTAAAGACAAAGTTAATATCAGCCAGTATGACCCTATGACATAACAGACAATACTTACTTTGTTACCAGTTGGAGAAAACAGTCATAAGGGATTACCTCTGAAAAAAAGAAAAAAATATTTATTTTATCTCCCTTGTATGATAGAGGTATCTTTCTTATTAGATTGCAGTAAGCCAGGAACATTTTTATTGTTGTCATTGCTTGCCATCGTGTCCTCAGCAGCTAACACAATAATTGGCACGTATAACTTGCTGAATGAAATGTTGATTGAATGAGTAAATGAGAGCAGCTTTCTTAAGAAGAAACTCTGCAGTTTTTCCCTTATTGAATCAGAAAAATACTTTATTATTTGAAAAAGAAAATAGAAAAAAAAATCAAAGAGCAAGAAATATCTGTCTCCAGGACCAATATTTTTTCCACTTATTTGTAAATTTATTTTTCACATGCACACATGATAGCTGAGCTTTCTTTTTATATTTTGTTCTAATGAATGTGAACTTTATGAAGTCTAAGTGTGGAAAACAACCACCAATCATAGATCAATGCTTAAAGCTTCTTTTATTGTTTTTCAGCTGGTGCCCTTTGCTGAAGGATATCTCCTGTGTTCTTCAGTGGCAAAAGCAGAATAAAAACATTTCATTTTATGGAAGAAATTAGACACATCTGTTGTTCCAGAACTTCCATATTAAATGCTTGTCTACACAGGCCATGTCAATTAAAACTGTCTGTATGCAACAAGAAATATTTTAAGTCGTATCGATATACAACGACTGTTACAGAATTTGGCCCCGTTTTATTTTGTCTTAATGGAAAGGAAGCCTTTCATTCCTTGAGTAGTTAAAAACCTAGGTTTATCTCTGTTGTAACCAACCTCAGAAGAATGATACTAATTCATTTGGCTTTTAGATCTATTTAAATCTTGTAAAAATATAGCTTTTCACCTCTACATCCCTAGCATTGAACTTGGTGGCTATTTAATAAATAGTTACACAGTGATTAAAGGAATGTATGAGTGAGAATAAGAAAAAAAAACTTCAAGATTCTTAAAACAAGGTGAAATTATATTTGAAAATACAGACTTTATTTGAGAATTAAACCTGATTTTTATTCTCAGTACTAACAGCTAAAATAGCAAAATTAATAAAGTTAATTTCGCTGTTGTTGTTTTTTGAGATGGAGGCTTGCTCTGTCACTGAGGCTGGAGCATAATCTCAACTCACTACAACCTCTGCCTCCTGGGTTCAAGTAATTCTCCTGCCTTAGCCTCCTGAGTAGTTGGGATTATAGTCGTGTGCCACCTCACACCTGGCTAATTTTTGTATTTTTAGTAGAGATGGGGTTTTCAACATGTTGGTCAACCTGGTTTTGAACACATGACCTCAAGTGATCAGCCAGCTTCAGTCTCCCAAAGTGCTAAGATTACAGGCATAAGCCACCAAACCCAGCCAATAAAGTTAAATACTTTTGAAGAAACATAGATATACACACAAATTATGTCATATCTACAGATTGCCAAATTACTACTCCAAGTTGATTGTGTTTCAGGAAATAAGCTTCCAGATAAAAGATATTATAAGATATTTAACATAAATATTTGATTTCCTTTAATGTTTTCAAATTTTTGATTTTACATTAAATATTTTGTAGGATCTTTCATCTAGAATCTTACTCCCTAGAAGGTAAAAAAAATTTAAATATGTATACCTATATAATTTTAAATAAATTCATAAATGAAATTATTCCATATTCCATTTTAGTGCAGTTTTGTTTGTTTGATTGTTTTGTGTCTTTGTTCCTGGATTCCTGTCTCATCTTCTTTTCCACTTTCATATCACCCTAGTCAGGGAATTAATTTCAGGCGAGACTGGGCCCATTGAGTGTGGTATCGCCATAGATGTCAGGAAATTAATTTCAACAAGTCATTCATACTTTTATTTCCATATTCACATTAGATGTCTTTCTATCTACAAATATTTAGGAAACTCCTTAATCTTCTTTGCTTCTCTTTAAGAAATAGCTTTCCACCTAGATATGGTAATTTTCCTCCACTGATTGACTCTCTTCTGTTATACAACCCTGTCTAAATATCTGTCTCTTTCTCTCTCTCTCTTTTTCTCATCTTTCACTATCCACTATTATGACCCAGATTTTATGTACATTAGCCATCATTATTATGCTCCAATTATCTTATAAAAGCCCTAACTCCACTTCACGTTTGAAAATACGCTGGGATGCAAAGCTGGTTCAACATACGCAAATCAATAAACGTAATACATCACATAAACAGAACTAATGACAAAAAACACATGATTATCTCAGTAGATGCACAAAAGGCATTCAAAAAAAATCAACAGCACTTCAAGCTAAAAATTGTCAATAAACTAGGCATTGATGGAACATATCTCAAAATAGTAAGAGCTATTTATGACAAACCCATAGCTAATATCATACTCAATGGGAACAAACTGGGAGCGTTCCTTTTGAAAACTGGCACAAGACAAGTATGCCCTCTCTCACCACTCCTATTCAACATAGTATTGGAAGTTCTGGCCAGGGCAATCAGGCAAGAGAAAGAAATAAAGGGTATTCAACTAGGAAAAGAGGTAGTCAAAGTGTCTGTGTTTGCAGATCACATGATTATATATTTAGAAAACCCCATCATCTCAGCTCACAATCTCCTTAAGCTGATAAGCAACTTCAGCAGTCTCAGGATACAAAATCAATGTGCAAAAATCACAAGCATTCCAATACACCAATAACACACGAACAGAGAGCCAAATCATGAATGAACTCCCATTCACTATTGCTACAAAGAGAACAAAATAGCTAGGAACACAACTTACTAGGGATTTGGAGGACATCTTCAAGGAGAACTACAAACCACTGCTCAAGGAAATATGAGAGAACACAAACAAATAAAAAAAAATTCCATGCTCATGCATAGGAAGAATCAATATCATGAAAATGGCCATACTGCCCAAGGTAATTTATAGATTCAATGCTATCCTCATCAAGCTACCATTGACTTTCTTAACAGAATTGGAAAAAACTACTTTAAATTTCATGTGGAACCAAAAAAGAGACTGCATAGCCAAGACAATCCAAAGTAAAAAGAACAAAGCTAGAGGCATCAAGCTACCTGACTTCAAATTACATTTACAAGGCTACAGTAACGAAAACAGCATGGTACTGATACCAAAACAGATATATAGACCAGTGGAACAGAACAGAGGCCTCGAAAATAACACCACACATCTGCAACCATCTAATCTTTGAAAAACTTGACAAAAGCAAGCAATAGGGAAAGAATTTCCTATTTAATAAATAGTGTTGGGAAAACTGGATAGCCATATGCAGAAAGTTGAAACTGGATCCCTTCCTTACACCCTACACAAGAATTAACTCAAGATGGATTACAGACTTAAATGTAAGACCTTACATCATAAAAACCCTAGAAGAAAACCTAGGCAATATCATTCAGGACGTAGGCATGGGCAACAACGTCATGACTAAAAGACCAAAAGCAATAGTAACGAAAGCCAAAATAAACAAATGAGATCTAATTAATCTAAAGAGCTTCTGCACAGCAAAAGATACTATCATCAGAGTGAAGAGACAACATACAGAATGGGAGAATATTTTGGCAATCTTTCCATCTGACAAAGGGCTAATATCCAGAATCTACAAAGAACTTAAACAAATTTAGAAGAAAAAAGCAACCCCATCAAAAAGTGGCTGAAGGAAATGAACAGACACTTCTCAAAAGGAGACATTTATGCAGCCAACAAACATGAAAAAATGCTCATCAT
>NW_012115066.1:4051755-4090543 GCF_000951035.1 Colobus angolensis palliatus | reverse complement strand
GATGCCGGAGAGGATGTGGAGAAATAGGAACACTTTTACACTGTTGGTGGGAGTGTAGATTAGTTCAACCATTGTGGAAGACAGTGTGGCGATTCCTCAAGGATCTAGAACTAGACATACCATTTGACTCAGCAATCCCATTACTGGGTATATACCCAAAGGATTATAAATCATGCTACTATAAAGACACATGCACACGTATGTTGATTGCGGCACTATTCACAATAGCAAAGACTTGGAACCAACCCAAATGCCCATCAATGATAGACTGCATAAAAAAAATATGGCACATATAACATGGAATACTATATAGCCATAAAAAAAGATGAGTTCATATCCTTTGCAGGGACATGGACGAAGCTGAAAACTATCATTCTCAGCAAACTAATACAAGAACAGAAAACCAAACACCGCATGTTCTCACTCATAAGTGGGAGTTGAACAATGGGAGTTGCAGGGACATGGATGAAGCTGGAAACCATCATCCTCGGCAAACTAACACAGGAACGGAAAACCACACACCCCATGTTCTCACTCATAAGTGGGAGTTAAACAATGAGAATGCATGGACACAGGGAGGAGAACATCAAACACTGGGGCCTGTAGAGGGTGCAGAGCTAGGGGAGGGATAGCATTAGGAGAAATAGGTAATGTAGAGGACAGGTTGATCAGTGCAGCAAACCACCATGGCACATGTATACCTATGTAACAAACCTCCAAGTTTGGCACATGTACCCCAGAACTTAAAGTATAATAAAAAACAAAAAGTGAAAAACAAACAAATAAAAAATACTCACACTTTTATTCCAGTAAATGAAGAGTTTGTTTTTTCCTTTTCATTTTAAGATCCTAATTTTCTACCCTCTAAATTAAGAATTCTCATGATAATTCTTATCAATAGATTCCTATTCTTTATCAATAGATTCCTACTCCAATCTCTCCAACTTTTTACTTCAAATTACCCTTGTTATATTACTTCTACTTCTGAAGTGGAGGCTAGGATTGTGTCTTATTCACATTTTATCCCCACTCCTTATTTAGTTACACATTAAGAATCTCAATAATGCTTATTAAATGAATAAAATAATAAATCAGTGAATAGTCTAGATTTATTATACAACTTTAAATACATATAGAAATTCAGAGCTGTTATATTGACATATGAATCTATACCTTTCCTTCCTTTTTGCATTCTAAATTTACAGTTATGCATAAAATAATGCAGATTTTAATAAGTGTTAAGAAATTACAAGTGATGACCATGAATAAAATAGGTAATTCAAAAATTCAGTGACCATGGTTTAAGAAAAAATAACTTTATTAATGCTTCAAGACAAGCTTTTAAAATTAGTTGGTTAGTTTAATAATAACATATTTAATAATTATAAAATTCATTTGAAAAATAAAAATACTAAAATAATTGAAAAATATAGAAAATATTCATTTAAAAATGAAATTATCTGTTGCATACTAAAATCTCTGTGACCTACATTTAATGTTTAACTTCTGTAATATTTGTGCATAGTACCCATATCTCTATTTCTATATGCTTTTCTTCTTATCATGCACTTTACATTTCCATTGTGTACTTTATTACATACAAAATACAATTGATAAGGTATTGCATTCTCCTTTTAAGGATATTAGACTATTTTACCTTTCATAAATTATATATTACATAATTAATATGTGTTAGATGTAGCTAAACAGGCATTTAAAGAAATTGCAAGAAGTGCATTAGTATTTTCTTTATTCTAAAATGAAGGTTTATAATTTTTGTTTTACATTTATTATCTAATGTATTATGGAGTGGCACTACTCAACTCACAGTCATTTTGAAAGTAAATTCGACTGGTCTTTTTGGTTATGCACTTGTGTACAGAATTGGTGGGTTCTTGGTCTCACTGACTTCAAGAATGAAACACGGAACACTTGCAGTGAGTGTTACAGTTCTTAAAGATGGCGTGTCTGGAGTTTGTTCCTTCTGATGTTAGGACGTGTTCTGAGTTTCCTCCTCCTGGTGGGTTCAAGGTCTCGCCAGTTTCAGGAGTGAAGCTACAGACCTTTCTGGTGAGTGTTACAGCTCTTAAGGTGGCGCATCTGAAGTTGTTCTTCCACCTGTCCAGAGTTGTTCATTCCTCCCGATGGGTTCGTGGTCTCGCTGACCTCAGTAGTGAAGCTGCAGACCTTCACGGTGAGTGTGACAGTTCAAAAAGGTGGTGTGAGCCCAAAGAGTGAAAGAACAAACTTCCCACAGTGTGGACTGGGACTCTAGCGCCTTGCCACTGCTGACTTGGACAGCCTGCTTTTATTCCCTATGTGACCCCCACCCACAACCTGCTGGTTGGTCCATTTTACAGAGAGCTGATTGGTTCCATTTTACAGAGAGCTGATTGGTCCGTTTTACAGAGAGCTGATTGGTCCATTTTGACAGAGTGCTGATTGGAGCGTTTACAATCCCTGAGCTAGACACACTGCTGATTGGTGCATTTACAATCTTTTAGCTAGACACAGAGTCCCTGACAGAAAAGTTCTCCAAGTACCCACTAGGTTAGCTAGATACAGAGTAGTGATTGCTGTATTTACAAACCTTGAGCTATACACAGAGTACTGACTGGTGTATTTACAACCCCTTAGCTAGACATGAAGGTTCTCAAAGTCACCACTAGACTCAGGAGCCCAGCTGGCTTCACCTAGTGGATTCCACACCAGGGCCACAGGCCCAGCTGCCCGCCAGTCCCACACCATGTACCCACACTCCTCAGCTCTTGGGCGGTGGATGGGACTGGTCACCATCGCGCAGGGGGCGGCACTCATTAAGGAGGCTTGGGCCCTGCCGGAGCCCACGCCCACGGCAGGGAGGGGGAGGCTCGGGCATGGCGGGCTGCAGGTCCTGAGCCCTGCCCTGTGGGGAGGTAGCTCAGGGCCGGTGAAAATTCGACCCCAGCACCAGCAGGCTGGCACTGCTGGGGGACCCGGCAGACCCTCTGCAGCTGCTGGCCTGGGTGGTAAGCCCCTCACTGCGCGGGCAGGCAAAGCTCTGCACGCAGCCCCAGTTTCCGCCCACACCTCTCCCTCCACACCTCCCGGCAAGCAGAGGGAGCTGGATCTGGCCTTGGCCAGCCCAGAGAGGGGCTCCCACAGTGTTGTGATGGGCTGAAGGGCTCCTCAAGCCCTGCCAGAGTGGACGTCGAGGCAGAGGAGGCGCTGAGAGCGATGGCTGCTAGTAAGTTATCACCTCTTATAATGAGCATACTGCCATGTAGCATACTACTCATTTTCTTATGTATCCTGTAGTTAATCTTGTTGTTAATTAATAAAAACTAAATTACAGAAGATTTGAGGATGTGTGTCTTAATAAACTTCATAATGAATGAGTATGGGCATTAGCAAAGATTTTAAGCTGTAAATTTATCAGCATGGAATCAGTCTCTTGACAGAAATGAAAACTAAGACTCTATTAGATAATGAAATATGAGAGGGTCTTCTAGTAATTGAAATTGGCCCTTGGGTTCTTCAGATGTCAAGAAGCAACATACTTGGGACTATTTTAAAAGTCCCCCTTTTTTTATCTCTCTCTGAAAATCTTGCTTGATTTGCAAACCTCTGAACATTACTGCCTGGAGTGGAGAACAATTAGATTCATTAATTTGTTTCCCTTCTCACTTGGTTTAATACATCCTCAGTAATAAAGCTTACTAACAATTATGGGCTTGACTTTACTACTTATTAGCAAATTATACTTTAAACTGAATATTGAGTTATCATCAAGGAATGTGAATAAAAAGAGAGCATTTCAAAGCTGAAAAGAAAGGATTGGGGGCACATACTTTCAAAGTCATCAGATTTTACAAAATTAGAATTGTTTAGAAGATAGAAAACCCAGTGGCATAACTGTTTCTTACATTATATTTTTCTAAGTTAAAAATAGCTTGTATAATGAATAAAGATGTTTTCTTAGGCATACATTATTAAAAGAATCTGTCATCCCCTAAGAGAGGAATACTTCATATAGTTAATGGGTATTGATGAGCATTGAGTCTTCTAGCAAATTGTCTTTATCTCTAAAGAGTTTTGGTTGAAACATTTCTAATTCACTTTAGTGGACAGCTAGTTCGTAAAACAAACTTTCTGCTAAAAAGAAAAAGAAATATTGGATTGACAAACACATATTGAAGATCCAAAAAGAGAAGAAACTTGCAGGCTAAGCTTCAGGTCAGAGTCTAACCAGAGAGGTAGGTGGAGTGATAAACAGTAAAGCCACTTTTATTCATAATATCTCTATCAATAAACAAACACTTGAAGGCTAGAGAGCAAATACAACATAGTACCCAACCAATGCAGTTGCTCTTCTGGAAGTATTTTCTGACTTTCAGATGCTGCACATTTTGAGCTAATGATAAACCAGTTTTAAACTTGTTTTCCACATTCTATCTCTAACCATGTGAAATTGCTACTGTCACTGTATACAGGTGGAGATAGAAAAGAGAAGCAAAATGGAAAAAAAAAGAAGCCCTTCTTAACCTTCACATGGATTGGTTACATAGTTACACATGGATTAGGCAAGCCAATGACTGTCAAACCTGGAATTTAATTTGAGCTTATTCCAACTGATGAAATATAATTGTTAAAGTAAAGACTAATAAGCAGCTGCATCCTAGTAAGCACAGCAGAACAAACAATTTAAATGAAAACTAGAACCAGTAACAAGAAGACAGTAGCATCTGACCCACGAAGCCTCAGAGCACTGTGTCTTTTGGCAAATTGGTGCTGTTTTTTCTCTTTAAAGTAGATGATAAACCTTAACAAATCTGAGAGAAACATGGAAATATTCCACTAACATGGTAAGACTAAAAAAGAAAAACAAAACTGCCAGATATGAATACTGAAATAGAAACCAGCCCAATTGTCTCTAAAACTGATATGCTTTCTCTTAAATAAAAAGAGAGATGACCTTCCCAGACTTAAAACTTAAGATGTGTTTCTCTTATCTGAGTTTTTTCTCAGGAAACTAACCATTAGGCCTCCCAGATGATACCAAGGAACAGAAATTTACCAAACCATTGCATCTGGACAATGAGATGCCAGACCCCTCACCCTTTGTGATTGTGTAACTTACCACCAGCTTCATGTTGACCAACTCCTCTTCCTTAACCCTCCATAATTTTTGTTTTCCCACATGCAGTTACATTTCTTTTCTGCTATATAAACCCCTAATTTTAGCCAGTTGAAGGTATGGATTTGAGGCCAATCTCCTGTCTCCTTGGCTGCAGAACCCAATGAAAGCCTTCTTGCCCAGCAATTGTCATTCTCTCAGTGACTGGCTTTCTGTGTAGTGAGCAACAGCACCCAGACTTAACCCTAGCATTTTGTCAATAGATTTTAGTTCCCTGATTGGGAGCACCTTACTCAGGGCTTAGCTGCTATGGGCCAGGGGAGTTTCTAAAGTCGTCCTAAGCAGCTGCCTAACCATTTTTTGGCCAGATGTGGGTTTCAGCCTCTCTCACTCTTTGGCTCCACCACTGCAGCCACCAAATATATTCCTGATTGGGTAGGAAGAACAGCCATTTATTTTTGACATACATGACTAGAACGGTGAGTATCATTTGTGGGTACCAGAAAGCCAGTTCTGTTTCTCTCAATTTGAATAACTCTGAAGGAATTTTTATATGCAAATTGAACAAGCCCAGTTGATCAAGAGAAGAAAGTGCCCTGACTGTTTCAGTTTGGACACCCTTGGGCCCTGTTTACTGCAATAGCTGGATTGTGCTTTGGTAATTGGGTACTGTGTCAATACAGTCATATGAAGTTACAATAAAATTAATGAATATTCTTTTCTAATACTGTTTGGCATCAATGTTCTTTGGAATCTAGAGAAGTTTGGCCTCTCCATAGGCCTCATTTTGCTATTGAATAAGAAACTGTGATGGAGTTCAGTGTATTCAGGCTTTTATGCTATGTTCTAAGCAGGGTTTGGCCAAGTTAGTACAGGACGTTCTGTGGTGCTATTTGGATCCAGTGTTCTTTGGAATTTGGAGAAGTTTCGCCTTTAAAAATAAAATTGCCATGGAAACTGCTTTACCCAAAATTTCGGTTCACAGACTTAATTGGATTACCTGTTGGAGTAATGACACATCTGCATTGGTGGGTTCTCGGTCTTGCTGACTTCAAGAATGAAGCTGCAGACCCTCACGGTGAGTGTTACAGTTCTTAAAGATGGTGTGTCCAGAGTTTGTTCCTTCAGATGTTCAGATGTGTCCAGGGTTTCTTCCTTCTGGTGGGTTCGTGGTCTCGCTGACTTCAGGAATGAAGCTGAAGACCTTCACGGTGAGTGTTACGGTTCATAGAGGTAGCGCAGAGGGAGCTCATCCCTGATCAAGCCCAGCAGGCTCTGGCAGGCCCCGCCCAGTGCGGGGCCCTCAGAGGCTACACCCACCCAGGAACCCGCGCCAGGCCTGCGAGCTGCGCGCGCAGCCCAGGCTCCCGCCGGCGCCTCCCGCTCCACACCTCCCAGCGAGCAGAGGGAGCCGGCTGGCTGCAACCTCGGCCAGCCCCACAGAGGGGTCCCCACACCGCAGCTGCGGACTGAAGGGCTTCTCGAGGGTGGCCAGAGCTGATGCCAAGGCACAGGCTCCAAGAGCGAGCGAGGGCTGCTAACACATTGTCACCTTTCAATGAGGTAAGCAAAGTTTAGCTTTGAGAACATGCTCATAGGCTGGGGAGTTTGTATTGCTATCACATGGCTAGAATTCTAAGGTAAAAGCTATTTATGTGTCTATATACATGGTTAGATGTGTTTATATGTATGTACAATTATTATTGTTATGCCTACCAAATTGGCTTATAAATACAAGAGCACTGATAAATTAAGTAAGTTCAAGCAATTTTCAATTTCATGTGACTTAAGTACATCTTTAATAAACAAGCTAGCTTTAAAATTAGAGGTAAGATAAAAATAGATATATCTTCAGCAGTGTCAGTATACATTTTTGTCTGGGTTCTATGTTTATCTCTGATAGGTATTTTGAGATGTAAGGGTTTTTTTCACAGGTTAGTAAACCATAAAGCCAGCCAAAACAAAATTATCTTTGTGTGACAAATAAGACTAATTTAACGTTGTTAGCTTAATAAAAACGGCCAAATCTGAATTACTGGCAAAAATACCCATGCATTTAACTTTCCGTTTCTTAGGTGAACACCTGATGTTTACAAGCTATAAATAAAAATGGTTAACAAAGTAATTACTTGAAATGATGGCTAACTTTGACTAATATCAATTTTTCAGAAATAATCTAGATAAACTGCAAACAAAAATGAAAGAATTGAGTATGTATAAATGGAATACATGCTTGTGGGTGAACTTTCTGTTTAAATTTTCATTTAAATTTAATTTAAAATCTTCAAATGACTTTTGATGGTTCTTGGATGCCTGGGTCATTTGCAATAAAGAAGGGATTATGATATGGGTAATCATGTTTTTAAAAATGGCGAAATATTCTCATATATAAAATGCTAACATGTAATAGACAGTTCAGGATTTCCTGCTGATGGCCGCGGAAACCTGTCTAGAGAGGCCATTACAAAGACACTGGTTCCAGCAGAGGAGGCATGGCCAGGGTTGTACCTGGGCGCTGTGGATGACATGTTAATGGCAGCCGGAGGCAGATGGGTTCCTGGCTGGAAAAGGGAGGGTCCCTAGTGAAACCCCACCTTCAAGCCAGGGATAGCTTGAAGCTTGGGTGGCTGGGCTGCCAGTTCTGGGTAGAGTTTGTGGCCTGGAGTGAGAATATATGGTGCTTTTTCCAGGCCCACCCTTGGCTACCCATGGACCAGTTGGCATGTACTTCCTCTACCTTCTGAGCCCACAGAAACCCTGGACTCAGTCAGACTCACACAGACGTGGGGATGACCTGCCTGTGGAAAGGAGCTACCCAGTTTGGTTCTCCTTAGAGCTCTTCTGTCACTTGAAACTTCTCTCTGCCTTGCTCTCTCTCCAGTTATCCATGTATCTCATTCTTCCTGGACACAGGACAAGAACTCAGGACCCCGTTTTGTTTCTTATGCATTTCCAACAGTTCATCATTTCCTCTATTTTTCTAAAATTCCTAAGCTATCTTTGTCAAGCCTCCACAAAATGAAGAGCACACTAGCAATTTAAAAAATAAATAAAATTGAATGGTTTTGTTTACCTCTGAGAATTTAGAGAGGTATAAGAGCTTCAGTTTCCTGGCCAAAAATAAAAGGTAAAATACTGATTTTTAAAAGTCTAAACAAAAATGATACATTATTTATTTTGTTATTCGGAAAAGTGGAGGGGAGAAGAAATGTTAAAATAACTTTTATTTCCAAGATAATTTAATACAGTCAATAATTTGAATTGGTTTCACATCTTTTCCTTTAGGTAATTAGGAAATATTTGATATGCATACAAAGTCTTAATATTCTAAAAAGATTATAATTGTTCTTAAGATTAAATTGACTGGGTACAGTGGCTCATTCCTGTAATCCCAGCATCTTGGAAGGCTGAGATAGAAGGAACACTTGAAACTTGAATCCGGGAGTTTGAGATCAGCATTGGCAACATAGTGAAACCTTGTCTCTGTAAAAAATTAACAAAATTAGCCAGACATGGTGGTGCATACCTGTAATCCCAGCTACTTGGGAGGCTGAGGCAGGAGGATCCCTTGAGTCTAGGAGTTTGAGTCTGTAGTGAGCTATGATTGCACCAGTGTACTTCAGCCTGAGTGACACAGCAAGATCCTAACAAAAAAAAAAAAAAAGAAAGAAAGAAAAGAAAAGTAAAAAAAAGGAAAATGATATTGATTGGGATTTTCTCAAATTATTTTAGTTGTGTTTACCATTATTAAAATTAAGTGACATTCACTTGGATAGGAATACAAAAAGTTAAATTTTTTAGTGATTTTAAAATCACTGTTGAGCCTTCATGTGTGCAATTGAAAATAAAATATATACAATTGTTGCTCCAGTTTGAAGAATGCAGTGGTGAAAGTTACCAAATCAGTTGTCAGTACTGTATCTAGAAACCAATGTTGGAAATATGTGATAATAGTCTTTTAAAATAGTTGGCAAGAAATTACTGTGTGGTTGTTCTTACATTGTGTTTGTTTTGTTGCATAACATTTAAATGTAAGGAGATTGTTTATACTCATACTGAATTTCAAGAATTGATATTTGCATTTCCCTTTTTCTTGATAAAGAGAAAAGTTCATTGTCTTACTTTGATAAGTTTGGCATATGACCTATCACATTTTTTATGCTTTTGGTCACTGTTCTATTACTGGAATGCTAGCAATTAGACATACACAAGGCATAACCTAACCACTGTAATAAAATGGTTTGAGGTGCTGCAGTCAGTAGCTACTAGACACCAAATCACAGTGTTTTCATTTATAGTGTGTTGGAGAGAATGGTAGGACTTTCTGCAGTGTAAATGTCTTATTAACTGAACCTTAAATGCAGCACTTTGACTTCCGTATCCAAAAAAGGATCCAACTTCTGCTATATCTTAAATCACCAACACCAAAGTCTCAACTTCAGATGTGGAAGAAGGTGACAATCAAAATCAACTGCTTTTGTGAGACACACGTCCGAAAATAAAAACTATTTAATTCCTTTGGGTCCAGAGACGATCACAGAAGAGGTGAACATGTGAGATTGTAAGGGCTAATTCTGAGGGATACAATTAGTTCAGAGTTTTTCTATAAATTAAACAGTAATATCAAAAACACACAGATGCAAGGCCATTATGTGGACTCCTGTGTCAGAATAACCAGGTTTTTTGGAGCACAGATCTTCTTTTTAATAGAAAATTGTAAAAGGTTATTAAAGGTTTATGGAAATACTACCTTATAGTAAAACTGATTAAAATTAGATTGATTTATAAGAATTTATTAAAAATAGCTTTAACATTAATAACACACCTTCCAAAGAAAACTTTGTTTTTTCTGTTTTGAACAAAATTTTGTGCAATATTAATGAGATAATACAACGTTTTTATCTTTTGAGTAAACTGCAGAAAAAAGGGACAGGGGAGTGACAGATTTAGTTGGCCTCATGCTGTCTTTATTAGGTCTTAATGTTTGGGAAACTAAATCTCCTCCCTATCAAAATGTAAATGCTTTTGTTTTATCATTTTGTCTCAATAAATGACTATTTCATAGTGATCTGTGATCTTATTTTGTGACATAGAGTTTGTAAACCTCTGATTTTTGACAAACTTCTGAAAGCAAAATTTGAAGTTTTAAATTCAGTATTTTTGACTGCAAACTTTGTTTTCGATGTTGGCGCCCCTGAAGTCCAAGAGAGATGCATTTGGGTTATATTGTATGTTAGAATTATACAGGAAACATTGTTAAATATGAGGTGTTAACTTTCTTTGAATTACATTGATATAGATGTGTTATTACTATGTGTTCCAAGATTGCCTGAGATTCCTGAAATTCTTATATGTCTTAATATATCTTGGCAGTAATGATTTATTATTATTAATTGTGATATGCCACAGAAGCAACCAAATTTCCTTGTCAACTATGTATTTAACTATGGCTGTCCTAAGACTTTTGTCATCCACAATTAGTCTCTTTTTAAAAATTTGTTTAATTCTTCTCAAAAAATGGCTTATAATCAGCTGTAATCAAAAGCTTGCTTTTGGGGGGAGTTAATTAAAGGACTCTTGAATGCAAGTTTCTCATAACTTAGGAGATTGTGCCATTGGACTAGAGAGAAAACTTCCTAGATTACAATTAAAAGGCTAATGTGTTCATAATGATGGCTAACCCAATATGAAGCAGAGTCAGAGCTGATTGCATAGATTGAAATATTGCTGATTCTTTTTGCTTTATTTTTCAGGGTCTGAATAACAATTTTCTTTTGAATTATTCATAGCCTTTAACTATTGAGTAAAGTATACCCTTATAAACAGAATTTTAGGCACATTTCTCTATCTCTGCCTGATTTCTACAGAATTCATAAGTATTTATGAATGTTCTTAATTCACGAGAGTGTGGTTTTTTTGCATAAGTTGGATAAGAGTACTTTATTTTAATAATGGGACACAATTGGAGGCACTGATTATTTTATCATTAATTTGACTGGAATGGCACGTTTTTGGATATAAACAGATTGCTCTAAAAAATTGAAATTGACTTTATAGAGCCAATGAGAGCTTCTTGGAAGGGTTGGCTTTATACCTTATCTGTGCGGTGCCTTTAGAGGGTTCCTGTCCTGTGGTAAATAGAGAGTGTCACTTGCTGACAGGCCTAGGATCGCCAATTTGTTTTGGGGCCTCAAGAAACAAAAGGTTCTCTCAATTCCTGTAAGCATCTACAGGTGCAGATGGATCCTTGACTGGGCTTGAGAGACCTTTGGAGGTCAAGTGTGGGATTACCCGTGAGAGGTTTCTGCAAAGCAAATTTAGAGGAGCCTATATGAACAATGATTCATTCTGCACTATGCGTGGATAGTGCAGATTACCCATGAGAGGTTTCTGCAAAGCGAATTTAGAGGAGCCTATATGAACAATGGTTCATTCTGCACTATGCGTGGATAATCAGGCCAAGTACAGTGGGACTGAAGCTTATTTTTTAGATAGTTTGGCCCTGCTGCTATTTGTCCTTGGTGGAAGTGGAGGACTGGAGGGAGAAATATTGTATTTCAGAAAAAAATATAGTATTCGATTAACCTTTCATTCTTGGATGGCCATATGGTCACCTATGGTATGGAGTGGCCACAATGCCCTTCCTCATCATGAAGCAGCCAGAAAGATCAACTACCAGATTCCCCATGATTGAAGAATTTATAAATAGAAAGGAGGACGGCAACTGGCCAAATTGTCCCTTAGAACTGATATTTATGGTTTCTTTTGAATAAATGTAGAAACTGACCCTCCCATTCTTGAACCTTGAGAAAGGTGTTTGTCTTATCTGAGTTTCTTTCTCAGGAAACAAACCATCAGGACTCTCAGATAATATCAAGGAACTGAAACTCATCAGGTCAGTGCATTTGTACAATGAGATGTCAGACCCCTCACCTGTCATGATTGCCTAACTGACCACCTGCTACCTGTTGACCAACTCCTGTTACTTATTCCTCCCTAATTGCTGTTTTCTTTCATGCAGTTACATTTCTTCCCTGCTATATAAGCTCCTAATTTTACCCAGTTGAGGAGATGAATTTGAGACTGATCTCCTTACTTACAGGCTGTAGAACCTGATTAAAGCCTTATTCCCTTTCAACACTCATGTCAGTAAATGACTTTCTGTCTGGCAAACAATGGGACCTAGACAGAATTCCTGGCATTTTTGGTAATGCAAATACTAGAATTAAAAACCTAGGGTATTATTTCAACACCAGCCATGATGGAATAGAATCACTATAAACCTATCACTCCCACTAATTTCACGTAAAAAATCTGGACAACCTTCAAAAGCAACATCAGGAGAACAATGAAAAGTAAAGAACGGTGGGTAGATTTGGGAGAGAAATCAAAATTTGAAGAACACACTGTACTATGGGGACTTTCCTCTTCATATGCTTTTTTTCTCGTTTATGTTTTGACATTGTTCCAATGTTGACCCAACTTATGGAACTAGAAACTAGGTACAGACACCACACACACACACACACACACACACACACGAAAAACCCTGTAAGAAAAATCTTCTAGTTCTGACTGGAAGACTAAGAAAAGAGCCCGTAAGAGCTGCATAGTATGAGGAAACACCTTGTTTTATTTGCTTTTGATCTTTTCTCTCCCAGGCACTAAAAATGATTTTTAAAAAATGTGTCAACCAGAAAAATGAGTCTCTGGACCCTGGAGAGTGTGGAGGAAAACCCTGATTAAAGAAAGCTGCTGAAGAGATTTTAGTAACATGGTGTAGATCTAACACAAGGAATAGGTTAACCAATAAGCTGTGCATACATACATGAAAGATATCCAAGGATGTAGAGCATACATCATATAAAGGCTGTGAGATGAGAACTGTGACATAAAGCACCACTCATGTCTCTGACTTTGGAGTGGCCCATGTTCGTGATGAATCCAAATAGCCTGGAAAAATCTTTGAAATTTAAACTAACATTGGAATCACTGCCCACACAAATTTCAGTCCACACCTGAGTTAATTTTCTGATAAAATGGGCAAATTAACATCCTCTAAGGAATTTTAACAGAACAGAGATTTTTCCAACATGTTGTATATTTCAAGGATGCAATACAATGGTACTTGACATATAAAAAAGCAGGAATATCTGGTAAGTTAAAAACATTTTTAATCAATTAATTAAATAAAACTTTCTTAAAGTCAACTTCTGGTGACCAAGGTGTTTTGATTACCACATAGAAACTTCAATATAGAACTGAGGAACAGAGGGAAAATAATACATTGAGATTCATTAAACAGTGCCAACCATACCTATAGAATAATATCAAATATCTAATATTTGTGTCACTTAAGTTCCAGAAGAAGGCAGGAAAGAGATCTGTGCAAAAACACGAACAAAAATATTTGAAGAAATATTGTTTGAAAACATCTCAAAATTAGTGAAAAACATACATTACATATTCCAGAAGGTTAGCAAATCCCAAAGAGTATAAACTCAAAGAAAACCTCAGAAAATCAAAGGTAAAGAAAAGCAAACTTTTCAGTATCTAATGGAAGTCAAAACATTACATCCACAACTAACAATTTGAATAAATATAAATATAGCATCACAAAATAAAGAAGACAGCAAAATGTTCAAAGTGCTTAGAGAAAAAAAATGGAAGTCAACACCTAATTCTATACTAGGTGAAAATATACTTCAATAATAAAGAAAAATAAAGAATTCTTACATGAGAAAACTGAAAGGATTTGTCACCAGTGGGTTTGCTCTAAAATAATTGTTAAAGGAAGTTCTTCAGGCTGAACAAAAGTAATACCAGTGGGAAACATGGAATTTTATAAGTGAAGAAAGAACAGTAGAAATAGTTTAAAAAATCACCATAAATATAAAAGTGTAAACATATAAAATGATCTTTCTCCTCTTAAATTCATTAAAATATGTTTGACTGTTTAAGGTCAATATTGTAACATTTACTGGTGGACTTTAAGTTGTAATATGTATGAAAATTAAAACTACATCAAGAGGGAAAAATTAGTTCATATGACAGTAAAACTGCTATATTTTCTATGATATTATAAATGATGACTTTAAGAAGACTATAATTTAGGTGTGCATACTATACTGCTTAGAGTACAATAATCCACAGCAAAAAAAATGTTCATGAGTATATTAAATTTGGAGATGTAAAAAACTAAAAATATTTTAAAGGAAGGAAGGAAAGGTTGAATGGGAGAGGAGGAGGAAAAACTGAAAACAATAAATAGTAGACCTAAATTTCAATTATATCAATAACTGCATAAAATGCAAATGCTATAAACACCAAATGCTAATATAATTAAAAGAAACACTAGATAAACTTGCAGTCATAACTGAAACTTCAGCACCCCTCTCTCTGCAATTGATAGGACAAGTAGACGTAAAGCAATCAAGATATTACAGACCTGAATAATAGTATCAGCTAGCTTTTAACTCTTTGGCATTTTAAAACATCTGACCAAACAATTGAAAGAAATACTTTCAAAGTTACATGAAACATTGGCATTTATCAAGGTTGATCATATTATACAGCCATAAAACAACTTTCAGGAAAGTTAAAAACCTGAAATTAATTAACGTTTGTCCTTTGACCATAATCTGGTTAAATAAGAGATTGAAAGAAAAAAAGAAATCTCGAAAAATTCCCAAATAAGACATTAAACAACACACTTATAAATAAAATATGAGTCAAAGAAGGAATCCCAAAAGAAACTAGAACATAATTTGATTTAATTAAAAATGAAAATACAGTATATCAAAAATTGTGCCATGCAGCTAAAAAGCAGAGCTTACGGAGAAGTTTATTCCACTAGATGTCTATATTGGAAGCAAAAATCTCAAATCAATAACCTAAGCTTACACTGAAAAAGAAAAAGTGAGAAAAACAACAGCAATTTAAATATAAAGCAAGAAGGTAATAAAAATCATGAGTATAAGAGCATAAATTCTAAAATTGAAAGCAGAAAATCTATTAAGAAAAATCAATAGTACCAAAGGCAGTTTCTTTGAAAAGATCAACAAAATGGATACAGTTCTATCAAACTAACCAAGTAAAAGAAAGAAAACACAAGTTATCCATGTCCAGAATCCAAGAATTGGTATCATTACAGAAATAACAGATTTTGAAACATTAATAATGCAATTCCACAAACAAAAGTAGACCCATAAATACAAAAATCTTAATGAAATTAACCAATTTTATTACAGGCCTAAAATATCATATCTTGCTTAAAGAAAAAATAATCTGAATAGTTTTAAAAGAGGTAAAGAAAGGGAAGTTTAATTAAAATTTTCCAAAAGGAAACCATAAGCTCACATGGTTTTCTTGGCAAATTCTATAAAAAACTTATAGAAAAAAAAAAATTGACAGTCTTTTTTAGGATGTACAAGAGGGAGTACTCCCCTTTTATTTTTTAATGAGACAAAAATCTGCATTATATTGATACCAAAATCATATGCAGTTATTACAATAAAATTAAAAGATAGTATTTCTCATATTGATGCAAATACCCTAATTAAAGTGTTGACAAATTGAATACAATAATATATAAAAATGCATAATAATACAATAAATTCAGCTTTATCCCCAGAATACAAGGGTGGCTCAATATTTGAACATTACTCCTTATAATTGTCATATTATCAGATCAAATTAGAAAAAAAGACATATAATAATAAATGCAGAAAAAAACTTGACAAAATCAACATATATTCATGATAAAAGCTCTCACCAAACTAGGAATATAACAGCGCTTCAGTAACCTATTGAAAGGCAAAATACAATAGTCTCCTTTTAACTGTGTGGGATACATTCCAAGACCACCAGTGGATGCCTGAAGCCACTGATAGTACTTGATATGGTATGGCTCTGTGTCCCCACCCAAATCTCACCTTGAATTGTAATCCCCATAATCACCACATGTCAAGGGCAAGACCAGGTGGAGGTAATTGGATCATGGGGGAGGTTCTCCCATGCTGTTCTCATGATAGTGAGTGAGTTCTCACAAGATCTGTTGGTTTTATAAGCATTTGGTGTTTCCCCTGCTTGCACTCACTACATCCTGCTGCGCTGTGAAGAAGGTACCTGCTTCTCCTTTGCTTTCGGCCATGATTGTAAGTTTCCTGAGACTTCCTCAGCAATGCAGAAATATGAGTCAATTAAACCTCTTTCCTTTATAAATTACCCAGTCTTGGGCAATTCTTTATAGCAGTATGAAAATGAACTAATACAGTAATTAAATATACACACACACACACACACACACACACACACGAACACACACACTGTTTTTCTCTATATACATATCTATGGTAAAGTTTAATTTATAAATTAAACACAGACTGATAATAATAATAAAATAAAAATTATAACAATCTGCTGTAATAAATGTTATGTGCATGTTTTTTTTTTCTCTCTGAAAATATCTTATTTTATGATACTCATTTATTATCAGAGTGAGGGTAACTGAAACCTCCAAAACAAAACTTCAGATAAGAAGAGACTTCTGTTAAAAATGTACTACAAGAAAACAGGAGAAAATTGTTGTGAGCTTGGGATAAGCAAAGCATTCTTCAATATGACACCAAGAGCAAGATCCACAGAGAAATAAAATGAAAAGTTGGAATTCCTCTAAATTAAAACCTTTATATCTGTGAAAGTCACCATTAAGAGATAAAAAGACAAGACAAGTCACACATTTAGCAAAAAACATTTTCAACTCACCTGTCTGAAAATGAACTTGTATTCAAAATACATTAGAAAAATTACATCAACGATAAGAAACTGAACAACCTAACTTTAAAAATGACAAATGCTTGATAGGATGTTTCATCAAAGAAAATATACTTTTAGCAAATAAACACATGAAAATATATTTGCAGGTTATTGAGAAGTGGATTGATTGCTTTCCAAATACAGGAGCAGGGGAAGGTTATATATTCTTATGTTATTGGATTCTAGTTTAATTCCATTTTGGTCAGTGAAATCTACTAGACACTTGCTTCATGACCCAGCATATGGCCTACATTGTTGAAGCATTTTTGTACCCTTGTAAAAATATGGATTCTGCATTTTTGGATGTGATGTTTTGTAAATTTGACTAAGATAAGTGTGTTTATAGTCTGTGATAGACAGAATAATAGTCCTCCAAAGATGTTCATATCCTAATAATTAGAACCTGTAAAAATGTTATGCACCTGGCAAAAGGGAGTTGAATTTGTGAAATTAAGGCCGGGCACAGTGGCTCACACCTGTAATCTCAGCACTTTGGGAGGCCGAGGCGGGTGGATCACTTGAGGTCAGGAGTTTGAGACCAGCCTCACCAACATGGTGAAACCCCATTTGTACTAAAAATATAAAAATTAGTGAGGTGTGGTGGCATGGCCTGTAATCTCAGTTACACAAGAGGCTAAGGGAGGTGAATCGTTTGAACCCTGGAGGTGGAGGTTGCAGTGAGCTGAGATCACACCACTGCACTCCAGCCTGGGCAACAGAATGAGTCTTTGTGTCAAAAAACAAAACAAAACAAAACAGAAGATTGCTCTTCATCTAAATTTAAAACAAATACGTTATCCCGATGAACCCAATATAATCATAAAAGTCCTTTAAAGTGCAAGAGATAGACAGATGAGGATGTTGGGACTATCTGTCATTACCAGCTTTGACGATGGAGGAAGGGAGCCAGAAACAAAGGAATGTGAGCCTTCAGCTGCTAGAAAAGGCAAGGAACTTGTTCTTTAGTGCCACCAGAAAAACAGAAAAATGCAGGCCTACTGACACTCTTTTGATTGCAGTGAGACTCATTTTGGACTTCTGATCACCCGAACAAGTAGAAAAAAAAATATTTCAAGTTAGTACGTTTTTGGTTGGTAAATGGTACAGCAGTAATAAGAAACAAACACATCTTCTGAGCTTTTAATTGAAATATGTTTTTAAATTGTCAACAGTAATTGTGGATTTGAGCATATATTCTTTCAGTACCATTGATTTAACTTCGTATGTTTGTAGGTGTGTACATATTTATGATTTTGTGTCATCTTGATTACTTGACCTATTATCAATATAAAATATCCAATTCTTCTATTTCTTTGAATTAATATAGCCATTCTAGCTTTAATACAATTATTATTAAGATAGTTTGTAGTCTACTGAACTTCAAAAAGAATATTACACTAGCTCTTGTGGTGTTTTGGCCACATTTTGTGTCTGTGTGTGTGTGTGTGTGTAGCTTTTAATTAAGGTGCTAAGTACTCGGACAAATAATGTAATTATTAATATTATTGTTTTTAATTCTGTTCAATTGCTGTTTGTATAGTATGTGTCTTATCATTTTTTGTTCTGTTTTTCTTTCTTTAGATTAAGGTAGTATTATTGTTTTAGTCGTTTAGTACTTTCAGTATTTTAATCCTTCTATTGACTACTTCAGTATAACTTTTAAATTGCATTTTTCGTGGCCACTCTAGAGATTAAAGTAAAATCTTTAATTCATAATAATTCACTTTGAATTTTTTGTAAATTATCCTTTATAAATAATGTAAGGGATTTACAATAGTATGCTTTCATTTATAATTCATCTCCCCTTTACGGTACTGTGTAAATTTACTCCCTGTGTTAAACCTTGGTGTATTTGAGAATTATCTTCATGTCGTTAATATTGTAGAATATTATTACTTGATAATCGATTCTCAGATAACACTTTTATTATAATTTTAAAGACTGTTTTCTTTTAATGTTTCTGAGGAGGAATCTGCTTTATTTTTCTTTGCCTTTTTTAATGTAATTCTCTTTGGATATTTAAAAAAAGTGTCTCTATTTTTGGGTTTCAGCACTTTGTTATATGCTTAGATGTGGTTTTCTTTGTAATTCTGCTTGCAATTTGCTGAGCTTTTTTGGAGCTGTTTATATCACTCATCAGTTCTGAAAAATTCACAACCATTAGATTTTCAGTGATTTCTACTTTCACTTCTGTCATTCTGGGATTTCAGTTACACGTATGTTTCTTGTGCCTTCTTTTTCTTTTTTTCTTTTTTCCTTTTCTCTGCTGTCTGAACAATTTTTCACTAACGTGTTCTCAGTTAGACCTTACATCCATTTTGCTATTTCTGCTGTTAACTGCATCCAGTACATTCTTTATAAGTGTTATGTTTTTTAGTCCTAAAAATTAATCTGTATCACATTTTTCTTTATTATGTCATCTTTCCACTCACTTTTCCCCATGCTTTTCTTTAAATTCTTTAACATATTTTAATAGTTATTTTAGAGTCCTTGTTTTGTAAATTCAACATGAGCCATTTGTAGACTTTACTAATTAATGATGGTTTGATTATGGTTTATATTTTCACGTCTCCTCATATCTTACAATATTTATAACTTATACTTGACATATTGTATTAAAAAGAGACTAGTGTAGAAAATGTTCTCTCAGAAATAGCTTTTTTTTTTTCCCTACTGTCAGGCACCTACAGTGAAGGTTTGTTCTATTACTCCTTCTATTCAGGATTTACAATGGGTCAGACACCTATTAGAACATTAATTGTTAATTCTGCTCTGATATCTAATATCTCGTGGGTGATTTGGAGGAGTTTCTTAAAGCTGGGCTTTGGGATCTAAGCCCTCTGAGACTCAGGATATTTTTCTGCTTTTTATCCTACACCCCAATTTTTTTTTTCTCTTCTCACTCAGCAGAAGTCCCATGGACAAGAATTGGAATGTGGAAGAAAGTGCAGGGAAGACTAACTCTGTGGTATAGGCACCTCTAGAATACAGTCTACCACACTAGCCTACATGTGGCTATTGGATGCTCACCTGTTTTTCCTTATGTCGGCAATGTTTACCTGCTTAGCACAAACGTACTCTTCCAATATCCTGTTCTCCCAGACCCAGCAAACCCTCTAGATTTTATAATGGCCTACTGTCTCTGCTTACTTAGTAAAGATTTGTCCTTCTCTGGAATTTGATTTACTTACTCGCTATCTAATTTGTATTTGTATTAATCAATAAATATCTTTATTGATTAATATTTCAGTTTATCTGGTGTTCACTTAATCTTAGAGCAGAAATAATGATATTTTGCTCTAATATACTCAGCAGTAATATCTACAAGCTATTCAGAAGAGGCAACCTCAAAACAACTTTGATTTTGAAGTCTGTTATTTGTACTCTGGAAATATTTGCTTTCTCAATGAGGAAATCACTTAAAAACATTTATTACCTAACCAGTGAGGTAAGGAAGATTCTTTTATTTATTCATTTACACAGTTACTTATTCTTGAAAATATTTATTTACAATATTATATTTTAACTCCTCATGTAAATACAGAGTGTAACAACAAGCAAATCAAACACAAAACAAAACAACAAAGAAAATTAAAATACAAAGAAAAAAAAACTCCCAGGCAATAACAAGACCAAAACACTATTAGTCTACTGGGTTATAGGTAATAAAAGAAAGCTAATTTTGAATACTGAGCTAGCAACCTAATCACAGAAAAAAAAAAGTATGCCGTGGCATTTACTTATTTGTGTGTTGCTCTTTCTTTTACTAGACTTCCAATTTAATCTGTGTTGATTTTGTTTAACATTTTATGCTTAATGCTCTGAGAGCCATTATGATTTCTATAGATCAGCAATCAAATCATGGTGTAAATATTTGCTGAATGAACAAATTTATTCAGGTTAGCAACCAAACATCTGGAGGTTTATATATATATTAAAAAAAAAAAAAGAAGAAATGACATACAAACAGTCTTAGACAAATGTAATGAGTGTAATTGCAATAATATCATAAAAATATGTTAATATAAGATGTAATTTAGAGCAGATCATCTGCAGTCAAGTTTCCTGAGTTTCAAGGCCAGTTCTACCACTTATTACCTTTGTAACTTTGGTAAGTTACTCCAAACTCTTGTACATTAATTTATTCATCTCTATTTGGAAAAACAATAGTAACTTCACCATGAGTTGTTATGAGTTTTGATTAATGTTTATGAAGTGTTTAGAAGAGTTCCTGGCATTCAATAAGCACAATATAAACGTTTGCTAGTCACAGCATTAGTAGTAGTGGTAGTAGTGTCTGTGAATGTTGTTATGACATTTATATTGCTGCAAGGCAAATTACCTCAAGCTTAGTGGTTTAAAAAAACACTCCATTGAAATTGAGGAAGTTGTTAATAGCCTACCAACAAAAAATAAGCCCAGGACCAGACAGATTCACAGCTGAATACTGCCAGAGGTATAAAGAGGAGCTGGAATAATTCCTTCTGAAACTATTTCAAACAATAGAAAAAGAGGGACTCCTCTCTAACTCATTTTATGAGGCCAGCATCATCCTGACACCAAAACCTGGAAGAGAAACAACAGAAAAAGAAAATTTCAGGACAATATCGCTGATGAACATTAATGTGAACATTAATTGAACACATTTAATGTGAACAATAAAATATTGGCAAATCAAATCCAGCAGCACATCAAAAAACTTATCCACCATGATCAAGTCGACTTCATCCCTGGGATGCAAGGCTGGTTCAACATATGCAAATCAATAAACGTAATCCATCACATAAACAGAACCAATGACAAAAACGACATGATTATCTCAATAAATGCAGAAAAGACCTTTGACAGAATTCAATACCCCTTCATGGTAAAAACTCTCAAAAAACTAGGTATTGATGGAATATATCACAAAATAATAAGAGCTATTTATGACAAACCCATAGATAATATCATATTGAAAGGGCAAAAGCTGGAAGCATTCCCTTTGGAAACAGGCACAAGACAAGGATGCCCTCTCTCACTGTTCCTAGTCAACAGAGTATTGGAAGTTCTGGCCAGAGCAATTAGGCAAGAGAAAGAAATAAAGAGTATTCAAATAGAAAGAGAGGAAGTCTAGTTGTCTTTGTTTGCAGATGACATGATTATATATTTAGAAAACCCCATCGTCTCAGCCCCAAAACTCCTTAAGCTGAAAAACAACTTCAACAAAATAGAAAGAGAGGAAGTCTAGTTGTCTTTGTTTGCAGATGACATGATTGTATATTTAGAAAACCCCATCGTCTCAGCCCCAAAACTCCTTAAGCTGAAAAACAACTTCAACAAAATCTCAGGATAAAGGCAATATGCAAAAATCACAAGCATTCCTATACACCAATAACAGACACAGAGCCAAATCGTGAGTGAACTCCCTTTCACAGTGCTACAAAGGAAATAAAATACCTAGGAATATAACTTACAAGGGATGTGAAGAACCTCTTCAAGGAGAATTACAAACCACTGCTCAAGGAAATATGAGAGCACACAAACAAATGGAAGAACATTCCATGCTCATGCATAGGAAGAGTCAATATCATGAAAATGGTCATACCGCCCAAAGTAATTTACAGATTCAATGCTATTCCCATCAACCTGCCATTGACTTTCTTCACAGAACTAGAAAAAACGTCTTTAAATTTTATATGGAACCAAAAAAGAACCCATATAGCCAAGACAATCCTAAGCAAAAAGAACAAAGCTGGAGGCATCACGGTAGCTGACTTCAAAATATACTACAAGGCTACAGTAACCATAACAGCATGGTACTGTATCAAAACAGATATATAGACCAATGGAACAGAACAGAGGCCTCAGAAATAACACTACACATCTAAAACCATCTGATCTTCAACAAACCTGACAAAAACAAGCAATGGAGAAAGGATTCCCTATTTAATAAATGGTGTTGGGAAAACTAGCTAGCCATACGCAGTAAACAGAAACCTGACCCCGTCCTTACACCTTATACAAAAATTAACTCAAGATGGATTAAAGACTTAAATATAAAACCTAGGACTATAAATACCTTAGAAGAAAACCTAAGCAATACCATTCAGGACATAGGCATGGGCAAAGACTTCATGACTATAACACCAAAAGCAATGGCAGCAAAAGCCCAAATTGACAAATGGGATTTAATTAAGCTTATGCCCAGGAGATGAAAATATCATTAGAGTGAACAGGCAACCTACAGAATGGAAGGAACTTTTTGTAATCTATCCATCCGACAAAGGTCTAATATCAAGAATCTACAAGGAACTTAAACAAATTTACAAGAAAAAAACAAACAACTGTACCAAAGAGTGGGCAAAGAATATGAACAGTCACTTCTCAAAAGAAGACACTTAATGCGGCTAAAAAACATACGAAATAAGGCTTATCATTACTGGTCATTGGAGAAATGGAAATAAAAACCACAATGAGATATCATTTCATACCAGTTAAGATGATGATTATTAAAAAGTCTGGAAACAACAGATGGTGGAAAGGATGCAGAGAAATAGGAACACTTTTACACTGTTGTTGGGATTGTAAATTAGTTCAACCATGTGGAAGACAGTGCGGCGATTCCTCATGGATCTAGAACCAGAAATACCATTTGACCCAGCAATCCCATTACTGGGTATATACCTAAAGAATTATAAATCATTCTATAAAGACACATGCACACGTATGTTTATTGCGGCACTATTCACAATAACAAAGACCTGGAACCAACCCAAATGCCCATTAATGATAGACTGGATAAAGAAAATGTGGCACATACACACCATGAAATACTATGCAGCCATAAAAAAAGAATTAGTTCATATCCTTTGCAGAGGCATGGATGAAGCTGGAAACCATCATTCTCAGCAAACTAACACAGGAACAGAAAACCCAACACCGCATATTCTCACTCATAAGTGGGAGCTGAACAATGAGAGCACGTGGATGGGAACAGGGAGGGAAAAATCACACACCAGGGCCTGTTGGGGGGTGGGGGGAAAGGAGAGGAAGAGCATTAGGACAAATACCTCGTGCATCTGGAGCTTAAAACCTAGATGACAAGCTAATAGGTGCAGCAAACCACCATGGCACATGTATACCTATGTAACAAACCTGTACATACTGCACACATATCCCAGAGCCTAAAGGAAAATAATAAAAAAAAAATAACACTATTTATCTCTCAGTTCTATCAGATATCTGGGTTCTATGCTTATTGATTCATAAGGCCAAAATCAAGGTTCTGTCCAGACTGGGTTCTTATTGGAAGCTTTAACTTTTAGGGAAAAACTTGCTTTGAAGCTCATTTAGTTTATTGGCAGATTTCAGTTACTTGTAGCATTGAGCCCCTGATTTCTTGTTGGGACTTCTCTCAGATGCTATAAACTGTTCTCAGAACCCTGCCTCTTAGTCTTCTCAGCAAAGATAAACTTCTTTGTATCAAATCCCTTATTTTTCAAATCTGTAGCACTTCCTCTTCTACTACTAGTCAGAGAACACTCTGCTTTTAAAGGTTCATGTGATTAGATTAAATTCACTCTGAAAACCTGTATATTTTAACCTATATGACTTAAGGTCCATTAAGTAAACTTAAATATATATAATCCATTTTGCCACATAACACAATTAAGGTAATAATACCACGGGGCCACCTTAGAATTATGTCTACTACATTCATTCTTACACCAGGTAATCCACAAAGTAGCTTACTGAGAAGTTTCAGTTTGAGAATTTACTGCAATAACAACCATACATACGAATTGCCCCTTTATTAAGCCTCCTTTTACTCCAGTAATAGAAGGAAAGAATTGGCAGAGATGAGATAATCTTCTTAGGGAATTGAATGTCTCTGAGGAAAACCTTTAGTATCTTTTCACTCATGCCTCTGTTTCCTAGAGAGTATGGAAAGCTTCAATAGGATCACTTAGTGATGTTAAACTGGTACTCTCTCCATAAGCAAAGACTGCTGAGCATTTTTCCTTTGATTCTTGAATAACCTCCTGAAACAGCAGTGTACTGATGATGTTAGGATATTAGAAAATGGGTAGGAGATAGATGGTATGGATCAGAGATGAACTATTTGCGAATCAGTTGGCAGGGATCAGAGGTGAACTGTTTGTGAATCAGCCAAAAGTTCTGCTGTATGGTTTGGCAAATATACGAGCGTTCCTGGCCCAAGAAAGTCTTCTCTAAGTTTTTTTTCCCATATCTGGGTATTGCCACAGCTTGTGATTAAAGGACAGTCAAATTTTGGTTATTTTGTAAAATTACAAGGTATTTATGGTAAATTAAAACCAACATTGTCATTAATAAAATGAATGTTTTGAACAAAGCAAGGTAATAATTACAAGATGCCATGTGTAGAGCCACACAGGACACAGAGGCAGATAAAGCCTGGTTGCAGTCTCTTTCAGTTTTACCTTTAGCTTTTGAAAATAATATGTGGCTAGTCACAAACTCATATTATATGAAGTGTTATGATGAGATAACTATTAGATGAAGGGTGTCTATAGTATATACCATCAAAGTTTAAATGAGAAAATTTAGTACATTTGTCAGGACAGGGAACTTTTAAGTGAAAATGTTAATTTTTAGGACTTTATGGGTTTCTTAAACATTGATTGGAATGAAGAATGTTATATTGCAATGCTTAATGGAGTTGACCTTCAATAGTATTTAATAATATGATTGATTTACTTTAAGTGTGCAGGAGCACAGCATTATGTGGATAAAAAACAATAGCAGGGTAAGGCAGGGAAAGAGAACAGAAATCCTGGGAGGAATGATTTCGGTAGAAGTAAAGAAGTAGAAAAGGCAGGAAAAACCAGTAAGGAAAAGCCTGTAGAAGATCATAAATTGCCAGGCACATCAGTTATATATAGGCCATTCATGGAGAAAGTGAAAGAGGTAGAGAAGTGGTAAGAATGAAATGTTATTTTATTTTTTGAGATGGAGTCTCACTCTGTCTCCCAGGCTGGAATGCAGTGGCGCGATCTCAGCTCACTGCAACCTCCACCTACCGGTTTCAAGTGATTCTGCTACTTCAGCCTCCCAAGTAGCTGGGATTACAGGCACACACCGCCAAACCAAGCTAATTTTTGTATTTTTAGCAGAGACAGGGTTTCACTGTGTTAGCCAGGCTGGTCTCAAACTCCTGACTTCAGGTGATCCTCCTGCCTCGGCCTCCCAAAGTACTGGGATTACAGGCGTGAGCCACCTCGCATGGCCAGAATGAATTCTTTTGATCAGGAAATTGAAGTCATGCATCAGAGTTTTAGGACAATAAATATCTTGGTGAGCCCATATGGGTATAATATTGGGGGAAGAACTGAAGTTTTCTTCATAGAAGAGAAGATTTTAACTGGTTATGTACTAGGTATAAAAAGAAGAATAAATATCTAAGAGCCCTTACCCCATTTATTAGAAAACAAAGTTTATTGTTTATCAAATAATAGTATCCTTGATATAAAAGCTATATAAGAAAGTATTCTTAAGCCATTTGATGTAGATATTGAAATGCAGCATTGGCTATGTTTGGATATCACCTACCTGGTATGTAGTGCTGCCCCATAGAACTTTCTGTGAGTATGGGAATGTTCTGTATCTGCACTGTTCAGTAGGGCAGGCTTGAGCCACATGTGCTTATTTAAAACTTGAAATATGGATAGCAGAGCTAAATAATTGATTTTTTTAAACGTAAGTGATTTAAATGTAAATATACATACCACATGTGGCTTGTGTTTACCCTGTTGAGCAGCATACATAGAAGATAACAAATATGAACTCAGATTGTAGATCTTACTTCTGAAAGTCCAGTCCTTTTCTTTTGGTATATAAAATTAATGGGTAGAAGAAGAGTGGATGAGGGAGGCATCTACATTTCAGAATACTTCAATGAGTTATAGAACATGAAACATTTATTAATTTATATATAGATTCTGTGGATTTGGTGTTAACATTACCTGCTAATTTGTTGCACTACCAATCACTAGCTTTTTTGGCTCTTAGCTTTTTTTTTTTTTTTTCAAGTGGCCCCCAGGCCTTTCTCTCACTTGAGGACCACTTTCTTCCTCATATTATTCTGAATGTGGTACATAGCGTGAGGATTTATCTTATAATCAGACTCAGCACAACTACAACTATAAGATGCCTGGTACATCATTACTTGCCTACACCAGGGTTCCCCAACCTCCATTCCTTGACCAGTACCAGTCTGTGGCCTGTCAGGAACCAGGCAACATGGCAGGAGGTGAGGGGTGGGTGAGCCAGCATCACAGCCAGAGCTCTGTCTCCTCTCAGATCAGCAACGGTATTAGATTTTCATCGAACCCTGTAGTGAAACGTGCATGTGAAGAATCTAGGTTGCACACTCCATTTGAGAATCTAATGCCTGGTGATCTGAGGTAGAAAAGTTTCATTGCAAAGCCATCAGCACCATCCACCCACCATCCATGAAAAAATTGTCTTCTACGAAACTAGTCACTGGTGTCAAAAAGGTTGGGGACCACTTGTACATTATTCAGTTATTGTCTTTATTTCTCTGCTTGCAAAACTTTCCAGAGAACATATGCAGAGTTGTAGTCTTCTACTTTGCCAGTAAAAAAGAGAGAATCTGGTTCCTGAACTGCTTCTTCAACTTGATGGTTGGGTTTACTCACTGTTATCTTTGCTACAGCATCTATCCCCAGAGAGATGCCAGCACGTTGATGATTATTAATTATTATTTGAAAAAGATCCTTAAGTAATTCCGTAATTATCTATCAATGAACAGTAATAGAAACAGTCATATTAACTGCAATAGCAGCAAGGAAACATCAACACAACCACACAAATTTTTTGCTTTGGGTTCTTAATTCCCAATATGCCAAATGAAACTTTCATATTGACTTTTACTTTTCCATTATACATCAGACAATTGAGTATAAATGTCTCTAATAAATGAGCAGGCCTAGAACTTAGTAGACTAATTTCAATATCATACTTTTTATTGACATCTGGGGTCTTTGACACTTTTGAAAATCTAAAACTCTATGCCGAGTCTAATAACTTTCCCAAAGGACATTTCGTGTTGTCTCATATGTTTAAAAAAAGGCACTGCTGATACAAATAATGAATAGAAAGAACCCTTGAGTGAGACTACATGGGGCGAGAGAGAAAAAAACATTTGTTAAGGGTGATAGTATTTTATATATATCCACTGGTATACCTGCATTTCAGTTTAACCATCAAGCCAAGAAGAATGCTTTGAAGACTACAGTAAGGATGATTCATCTTTCTCTGGGACAATTTTTGTGAGAATAAAGTGTAGCATGTTAGGAAGCAAAATATATCCCAATAGTTTCCTTTGATGCCAAAAGAAATTGAGGAAGCATGCATTTCCAATTTTTTGTTTTGTGTTTTTTTTTTTGTTTTGTGTGTTTTTTTGTTGTTGTTGTTACAAATTTTGAAGTTCTGTTTTATGACTTCTGTCTTCACATGTATGGAACTTGATATGGTTTGACTGCGTCTCTCGACCCAAATCTCATCTTGAATTGTAGTTCCCATAATCCCCACATGTCATGGGAGGGACCTGATGGGAGGTAATTGAATCATGGGAGTGGTTGCCCACATGCTATTCTCATGATAATGGGTGAGTTTTTATGAGATCTGATGGTTTTATAAGGGGTGTTTCCCTTTTTGCTGGGTACTTCTCCTTCCTGCTGCCATGTGGTGAAGGGTGTGTTTGCTTCTCCTTCCACTATCGTCGTAAGTTTCCTGAGGCCTCTCCAGCCATGTGAAATTGTGAGTCAATTAAATCTCTTTTTATTAAAAATTACCCAGTCTCAGGTATGGCTTTATTAGCAGCAGGAGAGCAGACTAAACAGTAATTTTGTACCGGGTAGTGAGGTACTGCTGGAAAGATACCAAAAAATGTGGAAGCAACTTTGGAACTGGGTAATAGGCAGAGGTTGGAACAGTTTGGAGGACTTAGAAGAAGATAAAAAAAATGTGGGAAAGTTTGGAATTTCCTAGAAACTTGATGAATGGCTTTGACCAAAACACTGAAAGTGGTATGGACAATAAATTCCCGGCTGAGGTGGTCTCAGATGGAGATGAGGAACTTGTTGGGAACTGGAGTAAAGGTAACTCTTCTTATGCATTAGCAAAGAGACTGGCTGAATTTTGCCCCTGCCATAGAGATCTATGGAAATTTGAACTTGAGAGAAATGATTTAGGGTATCTGGTGGAATAATTTTCAAGCAGCAAAGTGATAAAGAGGAAGCAGAGAATAAAAGTTTGGAAAATTTGCAGCCTGATGATGCAATAGAAAAGAAAAAAAGAAATTCTGTGGAGAAATTTAAGCCTGCTACAGAAATTTGCATAAAGTAACAAGGAGCTCCATGTTAATTACCAAGACAATGGGGAAAATAGTTCCAGATGGGCACAAGGATATACTGGTCACAGAGAATAAAGAAGAAAAAAATGCTTAAGTAACTGAGAGCTACAGAAATTTTAAAAAAAATGGTAAGACTAGAGTGATCCTCTTGAGATTATGAAGTTTCCCCGTGGATGCAACTCTTAGCAGTGTCCATTCCCCAAAAATCATGACATTAAAATGAGCATTGATAGAGTATTTTTGAACCACCATCCGAGTCACATGATCTGACTTAGCACCATACTCATCAATTATCATTCAAATCATACATTAATTATATCACAGATTTATTCTTTTTTGTCTCATTTCATTAAGGCCTCTGGGCCCACATTATTGCATTCGTTTGAAAACAGTGCCTTGATCTCACTAGGATTTTGCATTTAATGGTTTTGTTTGGAGATACCTTAGAGCTTCTGTCAAATAACCAGTTTACTGATTGAGAGAGAGAGCTAATTTTTTCATAGGTTGGGCTTTGATGTTGGTTTTGTTTAGCAGCCCTTGCTACCTTGTCTATTTTTTATCTTTATTTATTTTCTACTACTCACTTAGTGAAACTTTCTTTCTATAAGCATAATAGATTGTGTATATAGACGTTTTGCTACACTTTGTAGGACCACGCAGAGAGAAAATTTCTGTATAATAGATCCTCTCTCTTCCTTTTTGTTTGTAATAGATTATTTTCTATTTCTTTTCTTGCCAAGGAAAACTGGCAAAGCTTTTCCTTTGCCAGAAAATTGTGGAGAAGAGAGAAAAAATGGCAGAATTAGTAACTTCTCTCACTGTAACATATGCCTCCAGGACATCCTCTTGCCAAAGAGCCTGGAACCAAGTTAGCTATTATTACTGTACTCAAGGGACCTTAAAATTTCTAATCATGTTAGTAGCTTACATTTCTGATATCCCACACAGAAAGGCTCTGATCAAAGGCAGAGCAACACAAATGACAAAAGAAAAAAAATCAGAAATAAAATTCAAATGTTATTTCTGGAAGGTAAAATGGATTTTCACACAAAACCACAAAATAAGCCCACTGCACAAATTGGATGGCTAAACTTTCTTTGAGCTCGGTGGCTATGATCCAAATAATTTCCAAAATTTAAAGGAAATCACTGCCAGATCCCTTGAATTTTCTCAAGCATTCCAATTTCAATCATGAGCTAGTTTAGCTATAAGTCAGATTCTTCAGGAGTTCACTTGAAGACTTTTTGGCTACGAGTTCAGATATTCCAGCCAGAACTGAAACTGAATAGGAAAAATTACATTTTTTCTATATTTCAATTACAGTCTTTGCCACTTACTTCTACTTGAAATGAATGATGAAAATCATATGACTGTTAATAAATTTGAGGTAATTTTCTATTCATTTTATTATGTACTTTTTAAAATAATTTGTTTCAAGTGACTTCTATCATAAACAACTAAATAGAGTTCATGAGACAATCTTAATTTTGATTAATCTCAGTTTAGGTACTTACCGATTTTATTTCAATAAAATTGTCAAGAGATTCTTTATCAAAGGGGATTATGCCATTTATGTTGGATGAAAATGGCATGCCCATAGACACAAATTTTCTCAAGCCTTCCAATGTCAATCATTACTGAGTTTAGCTGGAAGTCAGTTTCTTCTCAAGTAAGAATGTATTCCCACATACGTATCATAACTGTTTCTTCTCATATATTCCCCCAAATTGCATGTATTCTTAAGGAAAAAAGTGTATATATATTTGAGAAGAAATTTTAAAATTACCATTTAAATTTTAATCATTACAAGTAGAAAAATATTATTTAAAATGATTGTTTTTATATTATTGATAATGTGTTTATATGCATCATATTTTTTATATTCATTAATCTAGAAAATAAGTCTAGATTGTACATTTTTTGGAATTCCAAAGTTAGTGCCATACACATCAATTATCATTGAAATCATACATTAAGAATGTTAAGTATTAAGTTTGAAATGCTTACCCATTTCTTATGTAACAGTATTGAGTATTCCAAACTGCTAAACTAAATAAGTAGTTCAGTGTTTTGTTTTATTTTGTTTTGTTTTTTCATAAACTGGGCTTGAGACCATTGCTATTCAGCTGTTTAGGTTATCATTGTGCTGAATCCATTGATTCCAAAACCTGAGTAGATTTCAGGAGATTTAATATAGACTTTGTGCTCCTGTACCTTCACCACTAAAAGGGCCAAGCCAGATATTTAATACTAATGCTTAAAATATTAAGGAATATAAACAGTTCTAAATGATTATAATGACTGTCATTTCATTCTCTTACAAAAGTGGAAAATTAGTTGTTTTTATTTTTACATTTCTTGGTTGCCTAAATTATGTTTTAACTCTCTTCTAAGGGAAAGAGTGTTGCTTAAAAGCATGACTAAACTTGCAGCCAGTTAGAACATTTCAGTTTAATTGCATGGAATTGAATAGTTGACTTAATCTCTTTGAGTCTTTTGAATAGTTGACTTAATCTCTTTGAGTCTTTGGTTTATTTCATGTATGAAATCCTGCAAAGCCCAGCCCCTATTATTAACAAAAATATTTTAATGCATGCCTGACAGCATTAATATTTTATAAGCCACATCTAAGTGCTGATTGCCCATATGTCCTATTAGCAAAACTTTTATTATTATTGATATCAAAACCATTAGTGAAACATTAATTCCTTTTTTCAAATGTCTGGAATTTTATATCAGATTTTTTTCTGGAGATAATATTTATTATGCCTATGATAAAATTTATGTACTGAACATTTCCCAATGTTTAGTAAACTAGAAGAAGGGTCCACTTTTAGAGTTATTGGGGAAATAGGTTAGAAAAACAGAAATAAAAACATTTGTATATCATGGCTGTTGAGTTAGGAGGTAGGCAAATACTAGTTTAAAATTGCTTTTACAAAAAAGAACAAGTTAAAAAAGTCCTTTACACTCCCCTATCTTATAGTCTAATTTAAATTATACCTAGTGTAGAATCAGAAAAAGAAATTTCAAAACTGATTTTTACTGTATTTTCAGAAATGATACTTAAATTTTCTAAGCCCCTTATTTTCTGTCTACTTATGTGTAAGTTATTAAATTGTGGATATGTTAGAAAATGTAGATGAAATAAAATTTTTATTTTGGCTTTGGAAATGCTAAATGACCACAAAGGTAGAATTTTCTTATTATATATTCATATTAAACTTTAAAAGACTTAACAGCTTGTGTTTTTACAAAAAAAATAATCCGGGAAATGCTTTTTCATACAAAAAGACAATATGTGTTAATGCATAGAATGTATTGTGATGATTTTCATACCCTTATTCCTGTTATCAAAAATGTATTGGGAAAAAAGTTAACACAAATGGGAAGAAAGCAAGCAAGTAAGCAAGCAGAATCCAGCAGGGCAGCATTGTTAGCTAAACTTGTGATTTTTTTATTGCTGACAATGGTAATGACAGCTCACCTGAAAAAGTGTCAAGAGAAATAAAACCTTAATGAGAAATTACTTAGTAATTTCATTGTGATTCTGTAAGCATTGCATGTTGTAAAGAAACCTGTAAGAGACATAATAGCGGATTTAAGAGAGTTGTACCAAGTAGAGGTTTTAAACTAAAGGAAAATCATTTAAATGAGATTTAAAGATGGATGGGAAATCAGTTAAGGGAACAATGAACAGATCTTAAAACATTTTCCTTCAGAAAGAGAATGTTCTGATTGCTGCCTTTATGAGGTTAAGAAATACAAAATTAAGATGGCCTTTTGCAACCTGTCAATAAAAGTACATAGGTATATCTTGTTAGCATCACCAACAGGTACAGTATTTTGCAGTCTCAGAGATATGAAGTATGCTGTATTTTTCATTTTAATGCCAAGGTTTAGCACAAAGGCTGGCACAAACAACAACCTCCCTAAATGACTAATGAGTAAATAAATTGGGCATTATTTAATCATATTGAAACTAGTATTGCCACAGATCCTTGGCTAGTGGAACGTGGCTCCACTGTGCTCTGAAAATCATGAGTGTTCTCCTGGCAGACTAGCTTCTAAGTGGTAAGACTTCCAAGGCAAGGTAGACATTCCATGCCTCAGCAGGTCAGCAGAGGGGAGCAGGGCTTCCTACATAAGGCTGAACAGAACCATGCCTCTGCCCCCCTGCTACTGTTCACTACCCTGAACACTTGTGCTCCCTGAGGAAACAATCAGCATTTACTTTGCAGATGGGGGAAAAATGATTTATCTAATGGTCCTAAAATTCTCCTTGAGAAAACTCTAGATTTGGTAAATTTCTTCCCATATGAAAGAAAGATCACCCAGCAGGGAGTCCTAAAGGGAGTAAAGTGGGACTACCTGAAAAACGAAGAAGGTGGGGCCTTACTAAATAGTAATCTTAGGTGGTTTTCATGCAAATGTGATGCATTTGTACCCATATGGTATCAGAAAGTTACATTTTATTCCACAGATGACCAACTTCTCCTTAAATTAAATTTGGCCTGAGCAGGCTGCATACCTTGAATCCTTATGTAGTGAATTGCAACCTAACTTAGTATGTAAACAAACTGAAAGCCTAAGAATATGTCCTTGTAACAAACAATAGAGTTTCAGTCAGTCACAAGCAGCTGGGTTTCAGTAATTCACAGGCAGTCAATTCATCACACCGTGCCCAAAAAAGGCAGATGTCTAGCTATAGCCAATGAGGTAATTTTTCTACTTTTCCTCTGTGTCTGGCCTATATAAGCTTGCTGCATGCACTACTGGGTAGAGCTCTCTGAACCTCTACTGGTTCTGGGCGCTGGCTGATTCAGAAATCGTTCTTTGCTCAGTTAAGCTCTTTTAAAGCTAATCTGTCTGAAGTGTTTGTTTGTTTGTTTTGGTTGGTTTCGTTTCTTGCCATTCTCTTTTGTAAAGTAAATAAACAAACAAATAAACAAGTGATTAGAAAAAAAAAAAAAAAAAAAAAAAGCGAAAAAATAAAAACCAAAGAAAACAGGACTTTGGGTTTTTCTTTGGTAAAAAAAAAATTGTTTACATTAATAAGTCAGTGATAGAGGAAAGCAATGGCTATTTATTTCTCAGTATGCTAGGGTCACAAAACAAAGTGGAAATATATTGCTATGCCCAAATGAAATGACTGTTTTTCATGGTTTCATATTCTGGTGTTCACTATGTTATAGATACTTAAAGAAGATTCACAATATTGGCCATTGTAAGTAGCTACTTGTCTATGTTTTATCTCTGCCCTGTCATTTAATCATGAAAATACTCTGAGAAAATATTAAGCCTATTTCATTTTATAAATTAGGAAACCGAGTCCCAAGCAGTATATGTAGCTATAACTAATGTTTGTAAAGATAAATCATGTTTCCTCTTGCATCAGTTATACCCAACATGTGTTATTTTCTTTAGTCCCTGGAAAGCACTCAGAAGATAATTGTTAAATGGGTGGATAAGAGAACAAACTTTCCAGATGACTAGCTTGTTATGTTAGATTCAAATACGTCTCTCACCTCCCAGTCCACATTTCTAACAGAAGGAAAGCAACAGATTCTTTTGGTTTTATAGGCAATTCTATTTAAATAAAAACTCAATTAAAAAATAATAACGGTTTCTCAAGAAAGAATATTTCCTTACTATGAAGGATTGGAGGCAGACAACTAAGGTCGAGGGACCTGTCTACACACTTACTTCTATTCATATAATGCTTTTCTTGGCTATTTTTATTCAGTTATTAAATTATTCATCAGATATTTATTGAGGGCTTCCTATGTGCCAGATCTCTTACAGGGACTCGGGATGCAGTGGTGAAAAAAAAGAGTCCCTCTCCTCAAATTACTCACATTCTTCAATTCGTGTACTCTGAACTAAGCATTTAATTCAATATAAAATCATGAATGTTGCTTATCTCTTGTCAATCTCATTTTCCCTATTTGTAAAATGAAGAGAATAAAACTTCCTCACAAAGCTTCTGTTCGTATAGTATATAAAAGATGTAGGAAACTATAAAACTTGAAGCAACAATGGCTATTTAATTTTAAGCTGTACAGCTGGCTGCCACAGATATTATCTTGTTAAATTCTTATTTAATGTACTAATAGGATTACGATAATATTTGGATTATAAAGCAATATGATCAGGAAGACCACAATTGAAGTCCCTGCACTGATATTACTGGCTATTTGACCTCGAAAAATGTATTACCCTTTTTGACATAAATTTCTTCTCCTACAGAGTGAAAGTTTCATTCTACTTTGTAAGGTTGTTACGAGGATAATTGATCATCTATACAAATTGCTTACTCACTGGACAGTAGCGATTATAAGTGCTTAAAGTTGATAGATATGAGAAATTATAATTATATGGAACAATCAGAAATCTCTTAGCCTACTAGTAAGAGTATAGTTTAGTACATCTATTCTGGAAATGTTTTGGGAACATCTTCTAAAACTGAATATATGCGTGTCACATGGCATGTAAATTGCACTGCATGCAAGTTCACCAGAAGATATGTGCTAGGATGATTATATCAGCACGATTCATAGTGGATCAAACCCAGAAACTACCTTAGTGCCTATCATTGGTTGAATAACTATTCACACAAGAAAATGCTATGCAAAAATATGAATGAATGATTTATGACACAATAAAATAAATGAATCTCAGAAACAACGTTTAGTGAAAGCAGGAGATATAACCCCCTCTGTGTCAAAGATAGTCTTCCTATACCAGCAAGAAAGTAATATTCTCATTGTCAAGGATAGGAAGTGAAAACCTAGAGAAGTTTCTACAAACAAATCTTGTTAAACTAATTTTTATCTCCCTAGTCACTCAATTAGCTATCCTAACTTTACTTAACTGATGACCCTGGCCTCTGTATCTTTGCCTTTTCAAGCTTTTACAATTCATTACACTTTATAGTGTAACACTGTAAAATGTAGATATACTATATAAGCATTTGATTCTAATTGCTTCTTTTTGTCGTCATTTGTTTAGAAGTGCTCCTGTATCACATAAAATTTATATCAAATAAATTTGCATGATTTTACCCTGTTACTATGTTTCATATCAATTTAATGTTCAGGCCCAGCTGATAGCCCTAAGAAGGTAAATGTAATATTTTTCTTCCCCTACAATGCCATTACTGCAAACTACAAAGCCAGGGTAAATGAATTAATGTTTTTAGAAATTAAAACAGTGGTTACCTTTAATGGGGCTGGGGCATGGTGATTAGAAGGAAATATGAAGGGGGCTTTCAGGGTTTTGGATATTTTTTGTCCTTATTTGGGTGCTAGTTATAGAAGTATGTTCATGTTTATGAAAATTTAGAGTTATCCACCTGGGCATTTTTCTGCAGGTACATTTTACTTTAATAAAAAGTCAGAAATTAGGCATGTTTATCAATGTCGGTTTTCATTTTTAATTTTAAGAATATAGAACATTTATATAGAGTCTATAGTTTTTAGAGATATTTAAATTGATTGATTTATTTTTCACTGTAGCTAAAATGCAGACTTGGAAGTCATGTGTCTCATACACCTGAAATCTTCTTTGGTCTGGTTTTCAAGGCAAATTTCTAATAAGTTTCTTCCACATTCCAAAAGGCTATGTCAAATATGTTTCAAAACAACATTGCCATTATTTGACATGGACATGAATACCAAGTGGCCTTATAACAATTGGGCTTTTAAAAAAGTATGTGGGATAATCTGTCATGAGCCAAGCATTAGCTGTTTTTTTTTAAGTTTCTTCCCTTGCCAATTTTGCAGAAGAGCAAACAAAAATCACTCATCACACACTGCAATTGCTACATTTGTAACATTTATTTATGGCCACTGGTATTTACAGTTCCTATTGGAGGATAATGTGCATAACAGCACTGTGTAATTTTCTGTACTGTATTTTAGGATGCTCAATTCTATCATCCCTAATTTGAGTCCAAACCACATAAATGAAAGTCTTCACTGTCATGGGGAATAGAAAGAAGGAAAGAAAGAAAAAAATGATGGAAGGAAAGCCAATCTGAATTTTTGAAGTAGGTCATATTAAATGCCAATCCAAATATTTTCAAATTTTTCAACTTTGAAAAACAGGATAATAATGCCCTCACTATCAAATTTAGAGGGATATTATGATGAATACATTGTATAGTATATTGAAAATATTCTGCAATTTAACATATGGTATTCCTACTATATGTCTGACACTCTGGAATAAAAACATGAGTGAGGAATGGTTACTGACCTAACTTCCAGTCTAATGCAAGAAGTTGAGATATATAAATACAATTTCAATATATTTACATGCCTAAGGAAAATCTAGAGGTTCTGAAAGGGAAGTACTGTAGGTGAAATATTCTCACCCAAGCATGAAGGTAGTTATATAACAACAATTAACCAAAAGGAAGTAGAAATAGGATACCATTTGATACTTACTCTATCTAGACACCAGCCTCACCCACACAAAAATCTATGAGATGGGTATTACTTTCTACCTGTTTGTTGATAATAAAACTAAGGCTTAGAGAGATTAAATGCACACTCCCAATGTGTCACAATTTGTCAATCAAACCCAGGCTGATGTGTTTCTAATCCTATGCAATGATTCCAGCCAAAAATAATCTACAACCTTAGAGGAAAATAAATAGAGATATAACAGGAGACTAATTTAAGTAGAGCACATGAATGCACGAACACAGGTAATTTTCTATAAAACAAATGTGTTTAAAACTCTACAGATTATAGAAGAAACACCTAGGTCTGCCTGGGTGGCTCAAGAAGTTTCAATATAAAAGTAAAACATATTTATGTATGCTAGAAGTCAGAATTTGTGGAACTCACAATCAAATGTGAAGAGCTTGCTCCGGCTGCCATAACAAAATACCATGGACTGGTGGCTTAAGTAACAGACATGTATTTTCTCATCACTCTGAAGTCTACAGTTCTGACAGCAAGGTGTTCAGAGAGTGGATTTCTTTAGAGATCTCTTTCCTTGTTTTGTAGCTCACTGGTATCTTCTTGTGTCTTTGCGTGATCTTCCCTCTGTAAAGATACGTGTTCTAATAGCATAGTCTTATAAGGACACCAGTCATTTTGTATTAGGGCTAATGTTAATGACTTTATTTTAACCTAATTGCTCTTTAAATATCCTATCTCCAAATACAGTCGTATTCTGAGGTATTGGTGTTTAGGATTTCAAAATACGAATTTTGAGAGTACACAGTTCAACTTGTGTAATATTAGGATAAAAGAGGCATTCCAGAAGGAAGAAGTTTTATCACTAAAGTCAAAGCAACATGAGAAAGATGGATGCATTTTAAAAACCAGGAATTCATGATGATTGTGTATTGTGAAAAGAGGCTGGAGAGATGAGTAGATACCTACAATTTTTTTTTTTTTTTTTTTTTTTTTCTATGTCAAGGTCAAATAATCATTCAGAGC
>NW_012115066.1:4022648-4051705 GCF_000951035.1 Colobus angolensis palliatus | reverse complement strand
GAGACGGGCTGGAAACTGTCTGTCACCCAGGCTGGAGTGCAATGGTGTGATCTCAGCTCACTGCAACCTCCGCCTCCCAGGTTCAAGTGATTCTCCTGCTTCAGCCTCCCAAGTAGCTGGGAATACAGGTGCATGCCACCATACCCGGCTAATTTTTTGTATCTTTAGTAGAGATGGGGATTCACTATGTTGGCCAGGCTGGTCTCGAACTCCTCAACTCATGATCTGCCCACCTCAGCCTTCCAAAGTGCTGGGATTACAGGCGTGAGCCTATTATTGAGTTTTACAATGAGCTTAGATTTTTTTTCTTACTGTCCTTTTTTTTTTGAAGGAAAGCTATGAATAGCATTGATGAGAAAAGCAGTGTAATAATGCCTGCATGCAAGAGTTTATCCTAGTGCAGTGCAGGTGATGTATTGGGAAAAGGGAAAAATAAGAAAATAGTATCAGAAAAGAGAACATTGCATTATGGTACAAGGGAGAAAGTGAGGCCCCCAATTAAATCAATAGCAATGGAGAGAGATGAAAAAAATAAGAAAAAGACTAAGGTGTATCTATAGGACATGATAATTGATTAGACTCAAGCAGTGAGAATTAAGGAGTGAAGTACCTATGTTTCTATTGTTTCATTTCTCTTGTATATTCTTCCCATAATAATTTCATCTTTTAACTCTGTTCTTTTGAATGGTACACATTGAAAACTGTCAACTATGTAAGGCAGGGTTTGGGATATAAGAAAAGCATTTGCTAAATAACTTGCAGGGTAAAGAAAAATAAAAACCTGACAAACTAGCTATGGCAGAATTAGGAATAAAATAGAAAAATTTATACTTTATCATGTTCCATTTCTTCAAGGAAAGTTGAGTATCAAAGTTGATTTTTGATTCCCTTTTCTGTATGCTCATTATAGCTCTCCCAATTATGTCCCTCTAGGGTTGCCAGATCAGATGCACGATAGCCAGTTAAATTTAATTGCAGATAATTCACAAAATTATTTTAACTGTATCTCAAATATTGCATCAGACATACTTATACTAAAATATTATTCATTCTTTGAAAGTGAAATTTAACTGAATGTTCTGTGTTTTTATTTGATAAATCTAGCAATATAACCTCCCTCTTCTGTCACCTCTGTAGCCAAAGTTAATTGTAGAAGTATTTCTGCAACTAATATTGGCAGAATAGCTGATTTGGACATGACTCTTTTACTGATAATGACTAGAAACCTTGGACAAAATATTAAATGAAATGTGCTTGAATGTATCAGAGTGCACAAGCTAATAAATATTAACTGTGCCAGTGTCTCTATATTAGAGGCCTAGGGAGGCTACTTTACTCTGGGAACACTTGCTAATTTTCAAAAGGATGTTCTGAGAGACTGAGCATCACTTTTGAAACCTCAAAGAGCTGAGAGAACTGCCGTGGTCCCGTACCTGCAGGAGGGTGGGGTTTAATAAAGTTCCTTTGGGATTGGAAAGCTAAAAGACTTTGGCAGAAGCAAATATAAATCCACACTGGAGGATGGTAGCTCCATCTTGAGCATCAAATAAATTTTCTTTTTATAAAAAATTTTACTTTAACTTCTGGTGTAATGTGTAGAACATGCAGGTTAGTTACATAGGTATACATGTGCCATGGTGGTTTGCTGCACCTGTCAACCTGTCATCTATGTTTTAAGCCTTACATATATTAGGTATTTGTTTCTATGAGCAGCTTTTAAAATAATTTTCAGTACAAAAAAGGAGAGAAATGAGAGAAAATGAGAAAGGAAAAATAAAAAGACACAGAGACCCACAGGTAATCTAGTTATTAGAAACATCAGCCACAGATGTTAAAATAAGTATATTTCTTGTGTTCGAGGTAAAAGAAATAAATTTTTAAAAATACAGCAAAAATATGAGCCTATGAAACCTAAAGACAATCAACAAAGCCTACAAAGATGTAGATATATGATTATATAAACAATGTATTAAGTTATTATATCATTACCTTATCACATTTTATTATTGAATTGTATTACTTAAAACAAAATACTATTTTATTATTCTGTATTCTCTGGCTTACCTTAAAATCTTATATAATTTTATCACCTGGAATTTTTTAATTTAGGAAGAATTTCGAGCAATATACCATAAATAAAAAATAAAACACAAACCTAGCATTTTTGGAAAATGTAGTAGTTCCTGTGGATATAAACATAAATTAGTGGACTTGATGAAAGAAGGAGAAAAAAGCTCACATGAGAATTTGTTGCATATGATAAAAAATATTTAACAAAACACACAAAAAATGTTTAATAAGTGATGATGAAACATGTAGATGAGTATTTAAAGAAAAACATCCTTGTAAACAAGAACTTAAATTTAAAAACAAGTAAACATAAGTGAATATTTCTATTAAGTTGGCTAAGGTAAAGAGTTTCTAAATATATTATTAAAATTCTTAAATATTAAAAAAATTAAATTTGACTGAATATAAGTTTAAAGTATGTCTACAAGATAGAATAGTGTCTTTTAAATAAGGAGGAAAAGCACATGCAAAGCAGAATTAGTGGTCTTACTGAAACCTTTTAATTCAATAAGAATAAGGACAGTGACTTAGTAGGAGATAAAGCAGAACTTACACGTAACATTCACAATGAAATAGTCAAATTTTCCAATTAAACCACAAAAAAAAATTCATGTTCATTAAGTCAAAGGCATAAAGATAACAGCAAAGTATTAAGTTTCTTGTGATATTGGCAAATACTAAAAATTGACAATATTTAGTACTAATAAGAAAGCACATTTATAAAAGTTTACTAGACTCTCACTATCAGATTTTAAGTATGTACCACTTTTCTCAGAAATTCCACTTTATTGTAAAGATAGTATTACAAAAACGAAATGCATATTCATGCACAAGGAAATTTATCAAAATATTTTCGTTTATAGAAAAAATGGAAACATGATAAATATCTATTGATATGGAATTTCAAATAACTTATTGTATGTACATATGAGCTATGCAAGATTACAAGAGCTGGTTTCAATAGTGATGACAATGAGAGAGGAGAAAGTAAGAAACCCGTCACGCAGGCAGTTGGGGTGGGTCCTTGGTAAAACTCCTTCAAAGAACATCCCAAAAATCAAACTGCAAACCCCTGATAAGAAAGAGCCCACGTCCTGGAATGGAAATGCTTACTCTGTGAACCTAGATGAACAAATTCCACTCTCTTTTTAGAGACATTTCTTTTTCCTTGACATGCCTAAGTCTCTTGCTTTTCATCTATTGGCCTCTTACTTTTCACCTATTTTACATATGCCTACCTTTCTGTAATTGTCCGTTGACTAAGTCTTCATTTACACAAGGCGAATCATGACTGCAGCCACTGATTGATCCTGGGCCAAGGTCCTGGGCTAAGCTTTTATTTCAGCCCCTGATTGGTTCCAAGCTAAGCCTTCACTGCTGCTTCCAATTGGTCCTTTACACTATCACACCACTTTCTAAGTGGTACTTTATTCAAAACGGCCTGCAGACCAGTCAGCCATTTCTCCCCTTCCCAGTCCATAAAACCCCTGGACTCAGCTTCATAGTTAGTAACCCTCTTGGGTCCCCTCTCTGTTGTGGAGAGCTTTCATTTTTTGCTTATTAAACTTTTGCTCCAACTTTACCCTTTGTGTCCACGCTCCTTAATTTTCTTGGTCATGAGAAAAATAACTCCAGGTGATATCTCAAACAAGGAGAGTCTGCTACATTGTGGTGCACTGGCGAGACTGTAACAACAGTATTGCCTTAAGCATGGTTAAGGTTACTGTCTTTTTGAAATTGATAAAACTACATACAGTCAAATATGCAATTGAGGAATATGGTCCCTAGATACCTGTCATGTTCCTCAAACACACATACTATTTTATCAAAACTGAAATCCATTTCTATTCCTCCTCAACCCCTGAGGAATGAAGATGATGAACTTCTTACTTTATTTACCTAGTGGGGGAAGTGTATTCTGCTTCTGGATAATAAATACATCTGTTGCCTGCGTAAATTTTTAAAAATATACAATCTGTAGCATATTAAAAAAACTTTTTTAAACATGAGAACTTAGAGAAAGAAAGGAGAAGCAGATCAAAGATGATTCAAAGTCAGCAAAGAATCTAAAATAACTAGGAAAATAAACTTATCTTTGTTGAAGCAACAATAAAACTGACAATCCAAAGTCTCAAAAGTATAACAGAAGCAATAGAATGACATTTTTAAAAACTAAAAATAAAAGACTGTCAATGTACAATTCTACTTTCAGTAAAAATATGCTGTAAGAATAAATGAAAAATTATTCTTGAGAATGGCTAGTTGCCTCTATTGAGCTGTTAGCCTTTAGAAAAATAACAATTATGAAAGCTTGGAAAAGTTAGAAATTTAAAAAATAATATGTGAGGCCCTAGAGAACGCTGAAACTAGGCAGACGCTGGCAAGTAGACTTGATTGAAAGGAAAGAAACTAGGAGTCTTGATATTGAACTGTTTTTCTGTGAGGGCACTTCCCAGTTTGCAAGGGGCACATGAGAGAGAAAGGCTTAATGAGAAAGTGAAAGTCTTATGGAACTTCAAATATAGACATTGTGATGCCAGAGAAGCTGGAAGTTGAAGGAGAAATCCCAGACAAGAAACATAACACAGGAAAAAACACAAGAGCTATGTACAGTTTACCCTCAAATCTTTACTGACTCTTACATTATATATGCATAGGATGTATAAAGGCCCCAAAAGAAAGCACAGATGGAAGATGAAGATTTCTACAGCTGCTTGGTGCTAGATATATTTGTAGTTTAACTGCTACTATGTTAAGTTAGAAGGGCTTGGAAAAACCGTTGGGCTTGTCATTGACGCAACAGTGCCAGAATTTTCCAATAAGTCCAGGACAAAGGAGTATACTCTAATATTAAAAGCAAAACTGAAATAAATGTATTAAATTAAAGGCAACAACCATTACTTCAAAGAAGGAGATAATTTACCAGTACTTTAACTTCCTTCTGGAATAAAAACCATCATCTTATGTAAGAATTTGAAATAATTCAACACTGTCCTATAGGCAATTAAAATATGGAACAATAATATGTAGGAGTAGAAACATTCAATAGAAGTAGCTCCACTGTTGCTCCATATGTTGTGAATACCATACATGGATTTCAAATAGGCTATTATCAATATTTTAGATGATTCATGAGGAACAATAAAGGTAGATGAAGTAGTTGAATATTTGGGAAATTGCAGCAGAGAAGTGGACACACTTCTATCAAAACTTCCTTTGTTTTGAGAGCCCATCATGTAAACTTAGCAAAAATCTGTAATGATGCGTAAACAACTATCATCCTATGTTTACTTTTTAAAAATACCATAGTTAATTTGATCAAAAACAGTCAAGAGATTTATATAGCTTTTGTGACTGGTTTATGATAGAACATGACTTTTTAACCTAGTAATTATCGAAGACAAAAAGCTAGCCTCTGTCAGAGTGATGTTGGTATGGACCTTGTATGGTGTAAGAAATACAAATACATAAAGTTGGAAATATATCAATTATTTTGAGGGTCCCAAAAGTGACACAAGAACTTTCATAATGTAATAATTTCTATCTCCTCAATTAGCTAGACGGAATTAACTACAAATCCCATAGTTAGGTATTTTTTGCAATGTTTTTTTGGAAGTAGGTCACAAGAAGAACTCAAATACCATAAATTCTATCAACTTATTAAGGACTAGACCTGCACTACAATTGGATAGATCATGAGCTCGTCAATAGCTGTTGAGTGGTTTCAGACAAATATAAAATATTTTAAATGGCCAAAATGTAATGGTTATCTTTTCAATAAAACACAAATCATATTTGAAACTATTTTTCCAGGCTTTCTGAAACTTTTTTGGGATTGCAACTTTCATTGTTATTGAGCTGTATTTTTTATTTTGTAAGTTGTAGAAGGCTGAAAATAATGCAAATTATTCTCGTTTGTATGCAAACAAAGTGTTTTTGGTGGAATGCAATTGATCACTGTTCAATGAGTATTGGATAGTTTTACATTTCTTTGTAAATTCATTTCAGCACTCCCTGTAGCCTGTATATATTTGGTTCTTTAATTTCCCCTTTGAATCCATTGTAGCATCTTACCGGATCTCACTTTAATTAAAGACTTAATTAAATATATTAAATCATTCGTACACATCCATTTTATATTTATATGAGAATCATAATTGTACCTTCTTTAAACAAATTATACTTTGTCTGGATTCCTGTGTAGCCACTACTTGTGTTAAACTGTGGCCTAATTAATATTCCCAAATTCCTTATCTACAAAGTAGATTAAAAATACATCCCTTACAGTGTTGATATGCAATTTAAATGAGATAACTATATAAAGAGGTTATCATAGTGCCTGGTAGCTGCATAGCCACTAAAAGTTAGTTTTCTTTTCTTCTTTGTATACAAAAAAACACGTTTTCAGCTATATTAAGTATGTTCACTATATATTTACTCTAGTTGCCAATGAAGAGAAATTGGCAAAGCTGAGATTTTTAAACAAATTAATACATGTAGGTAAAAGGTAGAGTGAGTGGTTTATAGAGATTTTACATAACCTATTAAGTATTATAGAAGACAAGGCCACTGATAATGATGAAGCCTTTTCTATTTCCCTCCCCAGCCTTGACTGACTAACACAAACACATAGTTTATTGCTTATTCAAAATAAAAATGAACTAGAAAGTATGAGTCATACTCAGTTTCATTTCATTGCAGTGAGTGAATGCTACACAAAATATTTGTATTTAAATATTATTACTTTCAATATCTCAACTTTTGTTTTTTTTAGTTTTAAAAACTATGACAAATTGAATGATGTAAAATAATATAAACAATGAGACACTAAGCATAAGTCGGCATACAAATGGAAGGACTGGAGAACAATGGAAACACTTTTGGAACACAAATGCAAAGAAAAATATGCCCCCACTAGGTTGATGCAAAGTGTCTAACATTTCAAAAAGTTGCAAATGCCAGAGGTAGAAAAAGTTTTTCTGAGGTGCTATTTGAGCCCTGGTTGTGAACTGTTACTTCAAATTTTCCCTGATTCTTTATTCAGACATTAATCTACTGTGTTAAAAATTATCTAGACATTTATCTGGAAAATGTAAACTCTCTCTCTCTATATATGGCAAGCATCTGTTAGGAACACATTTGGTCTAGGTATATACAGATACATACACCCATGCTTTAGCTTGAGATGCTGTCAGTCTGCTCCACAAGGCAGAGATAGAAACAAATGTTTGTAACATAAAATGATGCCAATAACTATGAAATACCAGGTATAAAGAGTGCAGAGAGAATAAACAGTTGATTTTCTAAGGGCAGGAAATGCTTTCAAGAAGAGGTGATCTAGAATTAGAGCATAGAATAATTTTAAAAACATTTTTTTCAGAAATCTTTTTTATGTTTTCTATTTGAAAAGTAAACATACCCAACACTGGTCCATCGTTTTTGATTGAAAAAATTTAAATTCAGCAAATTTTCTTCTCAAATCTCTTGGGAATCATTTATTGTGAGATAGGCAAACAGTAAAGTAAGAATATTATAAAATATTTTCAAAGCCATTCCTATTCTGAAACAAAGTCATTAAAAATACAAGAAAAGACAAAAGAAAGCATCACTCTTTAACATTTGACAATTTTCTTTTTACTTAATAAACTTTATTTTTTAGAATAGTTTTAGGTTTGCAGCAAAACTGAACAGAAAGTGGAAAGGTTTCAGTTTTCCTCAGTGTGGATTTCCGCAATAGAATAAAACATTTGTAACAGTCTATAAATCTACAATGACACATCACTGTCCCTCAAAATCCGAAGTTTACGTTAAGTTTACAACTTGTGTTCTACAGTTTATGTTTTATGGGTTTTGGCGAAGGTGCGTACTATGTATTTACCACCTACAGAATAGTTTCACCGTCCTAAAAACTTATGTGTTGCCTAATTCATCCTTCTCTCTCTTCTAACCCCTGTCAATCACTGATCTTTTTGATGGTTCCATAGTTTTGTCTTATCCAGAATGTCGTATAGTTGGAATCATACAGTCAGTAGCCTTTTCAGATTTCCTTTTCTCACTTAGTAGTATGCATTTAAGTTTTCTCCATTTTTTTTATTGTTTGATAGCTCAATTCTTGTTAATACTGAATAATATTCCACTGTTTAAATGTACCACAGTTTACCCACTTATCTATTAAAGCATGTCTTTGTTGCCTCCAAGTTATGGCAATTGCCCATGTGCAGGTTTGTGCGTGGAGAGAAGTTTTCACTGCACATGGGTAAATACCAAAAAGTGAGATTCCTGGATCTTGTGGTAAGAGTATGTTTAGTTTTGTAAGAAACTGTCAAACTCTCTTTCAAGTGGCTGTACCATTTTACCTTTCTACTAACAATAAATGATAATTTCTCTGCTTTACATCCTCATTGTTTGGTGTTGTCATTGTTTTGGATTAGGGCCATTCTAATAGGAATGTAGATGTATCTAATAGTTGTTTTAATTTGCAGTTCCCTAATGACATACCATGTTGAACATCTTTTCATATGCTTTCTTGCCATCTGTGTATCTTTGTTAGAGGTGTCTGTTCAGATCTATTGCTGATTTTTAAATCAGGTTGTTCATTATCTTTTCATTGAGTTTTAATTGTTCTTTGCATATTTTGGTTAATGGTCCTTTATGAGTCATGTCTTTTGCAACTATTTTCTCCCAGTCTGTGGCTTGTAATCTCATTTTCTTGACATTGTTTTTCTTTTGCAAACCATAAATTTTAAATTTTAATGAGGTCTAGTTCAATTGTTTCCTTCGTGGATTCTACCATTTTTGATTTATCTAAAACGTTATCACCATGCTGAAGATCACCTAGGTTTTATCCTATATTATCTTCTAGAAATGTTATAGTTTTGTGTTTTATAATTAGGTCTATTATTTATTATGTGAAGGTTATAAGGCACGAGGCTGAATATAGTTTTTTGAATTTGGATGTTTAGTTTTTACAGCATGGTCTTTCGAAAAGACTACTGTTGTTTCATTGTTTTGCCTTTGTTTTTTTTTTTTAATCAAAAGTCAGTTAAGTGTATTGATTTTGGTATTGTTCTGGGTAATAGTTGTGTGTGTGTGTGTGTCTACATAAGATTTTGAACTTTGATACTTTGCTTGTACTCATATAATAATTTATGAAATAGTTTAGTAGTAACTGAATTTTGATAAAACTAAAATTTCTTCAGTAGATACAATGTTAGTAAACAAGTTATTTTATGATTTATGTAACATTTTATTTTCTTTACTATTTTACTTCAATACGATTAAAAATTAAAAGAGAATTTCCAAATTATTTCAACTTTAAAGATTTTAAAATTCAATAATCTATGTCATTTATTAACTGAAATCTTAATAATGCTGAAGATTTAGTAAATATAAATGCAGTACACTGAGTTGAATTTTAATTTCTGACAAACTAAAAAATACTTTTTTTATAGTATAAGATGTTCCAAAATTACATGAAACATTCTTACAAAAGAAAATCATTGTGTATCTGAATTCAAATTTAACTGGGCATTCTGCATTTTATCTGTCAATCCTTAGACATTTTACAAAACAAAAATATTTTATCTTACTGTTCATATTTCAGTTCAGTATTTTAAATATTTCACATAAATGAAAACACCGAATGGTAATGTGAAATGACAGAATAGAAATAAATCAAGTTATAAAGATTTGTCTTCAAAATTATCACATTAGCTTTGCTTATTTAAAATCTCCTGTATGTAGAAGCATGTAGGTATGTAGAAGCATGGGGTTCAAGACATGAACTATGTAAAAGTGAGCTTGAAAGACTTAACAGTTGTGATTGTGTACTCAAAAGTAATGGGTCTGGTTGAGCCTGTGCTTGTTAAGGGGCCAACTGTATAACTGCGAGTTATCTAAAGTAACTTGTTATGTAGAATTCAATTTTGCTAAAGTTAATTAATAAAAAGTGTCCTAGTGTGTACTTTACATCGGAACTGGTTTGATGGTTTATTGCAGTGAAAATGGCCATTTGAAAACAATTTTGAATATGTGACAATTTCCTGTTAAGAAATCCCATTTGAAATTTGTGATTATCTATTTTGCATGACTGAAACTATCTCTTCTCTACATATTCCACTAAGATGTTAGTACTTTTTAATTTTACTCTCATAGCTTTTCCTCTAAGAAAATTTACATTTTAATCATCTGGAGTTGAAAATTTGCTTTTAAGTTGATGTAAATTCTTTCCTGGAGGTCATCATTTCTAAAATTTCATAGAAATGTAGTGCTGAGAACATTTTGAATATTACAGACTTGCTTGTGTGGAAATAAATGAAGATCACCCTAATTAAAACAAACAAATGTCATTTATTCATAGGTTGCTCTAGCAGGGGAGTCAGCCATCATCCCTTACATTTGGCAGAGGCTCAAAGACAAACAGGAGTGTCTCAGTCTGTTTGGGCTGCTATAACAAAATACACCAGACTGGGCAATTTATTAACAGCAGAAATTTATTGTTCACACTTCTGGAGGCTGGGGAGTCTAAGATCAAGGCTCCTATAGACTTGATGTCCAATGAGGACTTGCTCTTTGCTTCAAAGATGGTGCCTTCTCACATGGTGAAAGAAACAAATGGTGCTAGATAACTCCTAAAGCCTTTTTTACAAAGACTCTTAATTCCATTTAGGAGAGTGGAGCCCTCATTACCACATCAGTTCCCAAAGGAATTCTCAGTATGATCACATTGGGAATTAAGTTTGAACACATGAATCTTTGGAACACTCACACATTCAGACCATAGCAGGGAGTATAAAAGTTTTAAAGTGGAGAAAAAGGAAGATTTTAGATATGTCTCACTGGAAGTTGTTGCCATGGAAAAGCCAGAGGTGAGCTAATTAGATGCAAGGCATCCTGTGCAATTGGTTATGGGAATGTATTTAGGTTTCTGTTGTTGGTTTTTAGTTGGGACATCAGGCACATATTAGGAGAGCTGGCAGTTGATTATGTCCTGACAAGCTGACTAAATTCTGGCCTGATCTGACTACTACATGGACTGTGGTTTAATCTTCTGTACTGCTTGCTACACTTTGTGGGTGGGAGTCCTATTTTTAAATGCGCTCTCGCCATTGTCCATTTGTATATTTAAACTCTCACTTTTCTTTGCCTTTATTCACAGATGAAGAAACTGAGGCCCTCAAAAGAAATATTATTTAAGATTTATATCTATCCTTAATTCCATTTTGTGTTTGTTTTATTTATTCATGTAAGAATTGTTACCCAGTTACAAAGATTAAACACATATACAGACTGAACAAGAACGACAAAATTCCTATGTCATCAATCGAACATTCTTTTCACAGAAATAAATATATAAGATAATGTCAGGTTTAGTTATTCCAACCACATCACACTGTATAGCATGCTTCAGATGCATTCATTGTTTTCTACATTTTTTTTGTTATTTTTTTTTCTCAGAAAGAGACTGCACTAATCATATTTTGTTGACAGGATCTTAATTGTACAATATTAAAAGCAGCTGTGTGTCTACTCAATTAGGGCCTCATATTTGTCATCATTTTTCCCCAGAAGTGAATTAAACATTAACATTAGCTACTGAGGAAATGTGCTCACATAGGCACTTCTGCTCTTTACCTCTGTCGCTTTTTAAGTGTATCAAATGGATACACTTAGGGAAATGAATTTGTTTCATTGCCAGATCTTTTGGCATATAACAGTTATAAGATGCTGAAATAAAAATGTCTTCAGATAGTTTTTTTTAATCCTTGAGATTTTTATGTGCATATACATGATGCAGCCACCTTGTCTTTATAAAATGAAGGTGAAAGTGGTGTCAAAGATGTTTTTTGTGGAGAAGCCTCTTCTTATTCCCTTAAATCTTGAGAGATCACAGTATGGGTTATGTGAGTGGCTATGAATGTTTTAAAGAAGTTAGACAAAATGAGGAGAAAGTCATGCAAGGCCAGAAGCTCATGATGGGTTAGGGCATTGATTTGCTAAATGAAGTGGAGAAGTGGTTATCAAACACTAATGCGAGTCAGAATCATGTTCTGACTCAATAGGACCAGAGAGAAGCTCTAAAATTTGCATTTCTGACAATTCATCATAAGTTCCTGCTCCTTCTGCAGCTGCTCTGGACACCACATTCTGAAAACCACAGGACTAGAGGACTCATTGTGTAATATATTTCCCTCTACTTTGGAAATCCAAGCATTCACAATAGTTGCAATAACTGAAAACAGTTTGGGATTGGGCAAAGTAAGGTACAGTTACTAAGGATGAGATCAATTTTAGTTTTGGTTTGACATTGTTAAAGAAACATAATTTTGCCCTTTAGCAGTAATTACATTTTCCAAAGTTAATATTTGGAACAAATGTGCTTTCGGGGAGAGAGCCAAGACTGCTTTCTTACTAGTAAGAGATCTAACATCATGTTTATACAAGTGACATTAATAAATACAAAGCTATTGAAGTTTTAAACATTAATTTCTATAAGCCACATGGGTTCATTTTATAGCTCGATTGAGTATAATCAAATTCTCATTACATTTAAACAAATAAAACTTTCTGGACTAAATATAAGGTAACAACTTCAATTTCTAAAATAAATGTTCTTTACATATTTTGTGGGTAAAAGAAGATTGAAACAAAAAAGCCTTTTAGAGTTTAAATATAATCTTAATAATCTGTTTCCTTTATCAGAAAGGTTCATTTATTATTTAAGAAATATTGAAAGAATTGTAAACATGATTACAAGGTGGGGGTATGAATTTAAACTCAAGTAAAAAACTTTGCCCAATCTAATTAATAATGTTTATTTCTTGAATCCCAGAGGTCACTGCAATGTAAATATCACATAATTGTCTCACCTATATTTTAGTAGTATAAATTTCCAAGTTTTTTCTTCAGTAAGATTATTCATTGTAAACCTTAAGTCCCTTTTACTAATACTTTCTCTTTTTTTAAAAAAAAAAAAAATCACCTAAAGATAAATAGAATAACCTGCAGGCTTTAACTTTTTATTTGCAAGTATATGACAAATGTAAACAGCAAGATTGAATTTAACTTCTCCCTTTAGACTGTTCTGCTTTTTTGGTTGTATTTATCAGACTATATTTATTAAGGAAGACTTCTTCTGAAGCTCAAATTTTCAACAACCTCTGGATCATCTATGTGTAAAATCCAATGGATTATACAGCCTTATGGAAAATTTAAGTCTACTGAAAATAGAAATGTATTCCACAATTCTGGGTATATACCAGTCACATTCCTAAATGCTTGGAATCCCATGAAAATTGACTCTGTATACTCAATATACAGAATTCTGAGAAATTCAATCTTAGCTATATGCAGCCATTACACTTAACTACAGTGCCACAAATATTTGGAGAGCTTTCATGCTGTCTGAGCAGAAACAAAATAAGAAGCTAGAGACATCTGAACATTATGTTTCCAGCTGGATACTCACTCGACCAAGTACCCCAAATCAGCCTTCTATATCCCTGTGGTCAAAGGACAACCCAGGCTTCCTTTCTGTGGCTCCAAGAAGCATGTCTCCTGTTTAGATTCTGTGTCACGGTACCTCTACATCAGAAGTCTGGAGCCTCAGTTGGAGCTATAATTATGGACATAGGTTACAGTTTATTGTTAATTGCCGATAGTTCCACCAACACAATGATTTCTTCTTCTACCACTCTCAAGGAGAAACTCCTGGGGCCACTGTAGTTTGCCCACTTAGCAAATAATAAATGTACACTTTAAGTGGTTTTATTCTGACTCTAAGCATGTTAATATTCCTAAACAATGAATGCCGAGAATCTAGCTTGCCTTCTGGTTAGGTGTGTTGGTGGCAAATGGGGATAGATGGTAAACAAGGGAAAATAAATTTATTTTCTCCATTCATCAATACCAGATGAAAATAAATACATAACAATAAATCAGTGAATGATCCCTTGCCACTGTGTGTGGGGGGGAGGGGGGGTATTTGTGCACTAGAGCCTAATGGAAAAGGGGATGGAAGGAATAGAGGAAGGGAGAAAGAAGGGAAGAAAGAAAAACAGAAAGGAAGGAAGAAAGGAGAAAAAAAGAACTACATATATGGATTAGTAAAATTATTCTATCCAGGGTCTCCTACCTCCCTCTCCTAAAATAAAAGTAGTTTCCTATGTCAGATAACTTTGGATGGAGGACTTTTCTTTTTGAAGTGATCTAAGTAAGATGTTCACTAATTGGACAGTATTCCCACAGTAATTCATAGCTGGGGGTCTTTATTCTTACCTTGAATTTAACTTTCTGTCCTTTTTTAACAAATACAAAATAAGTCTTCAGAAATGGGACACCTCAGGATTCTCTGTCAGAAGACAAGTGTTCCTTCAGGTCAATACCGTGTGTTCACATAGTTCACAGTAACAACATGACTCTTTCCAACCTTATTTTGGAAATGGCTAAAGAGATGAAAGAAAAATATGCTTACCCTGTGATTTTGTGTTTTTAAATGACTCTTATGTCTCTTTTATTTTCTTAAGGTAGAAAATGCTAGGATATATTCTTGGTCAGTGAAAATAAGGACATAAACCCAAATAGATTACACACTTATATTATCTACTATGTGTATATCTCAATATGGCTAATGTAAATTTAACAAATCAGTGTCTAAAACTTACATGATCTTTGTGTAGAAACCTGAGAATCCGAAGCTTGGTGGTATTTAATTCTGTTTAAAATTTTTATCTTCTAAGAATTTCTGCTTTTGTTGTTGTTGATCAGTTTTTGTTTTTTACTGAGCACAGTGTTTGGCACATTTAAAAAATGAACATAATATTTTACGAATAAAAACATTAAATAAATTATCTTGTGTTCAGGTGAACTGAGCAATCTTCTACATTTCAAACCCATCCCTTCATTTCTTCTTTGTAACTAGATAGCACAACTATTATTATTTTAAATAGTTTGTTCTATGTGTGTCTTCTCTGATTGACTATGATTTCACAAGGGCATCGCCTGAATCCACCTTCTTTGCTGTGTTGTCATCAGAGCCCAAGAGATAGCTGACATTCAATAATGATTGAATGAATTTTTGTTCCTTTCAGTGGTGAGATGAAGAAGTGAATGAAGAAGGAACAAACGCCAAAATCAGAGGTGAAGATTCTGATTTTGTGTTTTCCTGAAATACCTTTTTAAAAATTTATCTCACCCTACTTCATTTTGCCATTGTAGATACTTTCTCTTCTTCTAGGCCCATCTCAGTCTTTTATTGCCAGTATGATTAACCTAGTCAACTATGGGGTTTGCCTGATGGAGACTTTTCTAGCACTGTCATATATATGCATGTATATATACGTATGTATGTGAGTGTATATATGTGTGTATGTGTGTGTGTGTGTGTATACATATGGTACTTCTTTTTTGGGAGAAGTCTTGGGCATATCCTTGTATCTTCTCCTTTGTCCACGTTTCATCTCTTCAACTATATTATCAGTTTCTTAGATTTCGTTCCAGATTTGGGTATGTATTTATCAGCAGTGTGAAAACGAACTAATACAGTACATAGGTACCAATAGAGTGGGGCATTGCTGAAAAGATACCCAAAAATGTGGAAGCGACTTTAGAACTGGGTAACAGGCAGAGGTTGGAACAGTTTGGAGGGTTCAGAAGAAGACAGGAAAATGTGGGAAAGTTTGGAACTTCTTAGAGACTTGTTGAATGGCTTTGACAAAAATGCTGATAGTGATATGAACAATAACGTTCAGACTGAGGTGGTCTGTGATGGAGATGAGGAACTTGTTGGGAACTGGAGCAAAGGTGACTCTTGTTACATTTTAGCAAACAGACTGGTGGCATTTTGCCCATGCCCTAGAGATTTGTGGAATTTTGAACTTGAGAGAGATGATTTAGGGTATCTGGTGGAATAAATTTAAAAGCAGCAAAGCATTCAAAAGGTGACTTGGCTGCTATTAAAAGCATTCCATTTTGAAAGGAAAACAGAGCATAAAAGCTCAGAAAATTAGCAGCCTGATGATGAAGTAGAGAAGAGAATGCCGGCCCGGGGTGGTTGATCACGCTTGTAATCCCAGCACGTTGAGAGGCCAAGTGGGGCGGATCACGAGTTCAGGAATTGGAGACCTGTCTGGCCAACACAGTGAAACCCCGTCCCTACTAAAAAATACAAAAATTAGCTGGGCGTGGTGGCAGGTGCCTGTACTTGGGAGGCTGAGACAGGAGAATCGCTTGAACCCGGGAGGCGGAGGTTGCCGTCAGCCAAGATCGGGCCACTGCACTCCGTTGTGGGCAACAGAGAGACTCCGGGGCGGGGGTGGGGTGGGGAGGAAGAAAAAGAAAAACCCATTTTTTGAGGAGAAATTTAAGCAGGCTGTGGAAATTTGCATAAGTAGCAAGGATCCTAATGTTAATCCCCAAGACTATGGGGAAAATGTCTCCAGGCCATGTCAGAGACCTTCTTGGCAGCCCCTCCCATCGCAGCTCACAGGCCCTGGAGGCCCAGGAGGAAAAGTGATTTCATGGGCGGGCCCAGGGTACCTGTGCTGTGTGCAGCCTAGGGATTTGGTACCCTGTGTCCTAGCCGCTCCAGCTGTGGCTGACAGGGGCCAATATAGAGCTCAGGCTGTAGCTTCAGAAGGTGGAAGCCCCAAGTCTTGGCAATTTCCATGTGGTACTGAGCCTGTGAGTCCACAGAAGGCAAGAACTGAAGTTCAGGAACCTCCGCCTAAATTTTAGAAGATGTATGGAAATCCCTGGATGCCCAGGCAAAGGTTTCCTGTAGGGGCAGGACCCTCATGGAGAACCTCTGCTAGGGCAGGGCAGAAGGAAAATGTGGGGTCAGAGCCACCACACAGAATCCCTACTGGGGCACTGCCTAGTGGAGCTGTGAGAAGAGGGCCACCATCCTTCAGACCCCAGAATGGTAGATCCACCGACAGCTTGCACTGGGAGCCTGGAAAAGCTGCAGACACTCATCGCCAGCCCAGAAAGCAGCCAGGAGGGAGGCTGTACCCTGCAAAGCCACAGATGCGGAGATGCTGAAGACCATGGGAACCCACCTCTTGCATCAGCATAACCTGGATGTGAGACCTGGAGTCAGTGGAGATCATTTTGGAGCTTTAAAATTTGACCGTCCTGCTCTATTTCAGACTTGCATGGGTCCTGTAATCCCTTTGTTTTGGCCAATTTATCCCATTTGGAATGGCTGTATTTACCCAATACCTGTACCCCCACTATATCTAGGAAGTAACTAGCTTGCTTTTGATTTTACAAGTTCATAGGTGGAAGGGACTTGCCTTGTCTCAGATGAGACTTTGGACTGTGGACTTTCAAGTTAATGCTGAAATGAATTAAGACTTTGGGGGACTGCTGGGAAAGCATGATTGGTTTTGAAATGGGAGGACATGAGATTTGGAGGGGCCAGGGGTGGAATGACATGGTTTGGCTGTGTGCCCATCCAAATCTCAACTTAAATTGTATCTCCCAGAATTCTCCTGTGTTGTAGGAAGGACCCGGGGGGAGGTAATTGAATCATGGGGGCCGATCTTTCCCTTACTATTCTCATGATCGTGAATAAGCCTCATGAGATATGATGGGTTTATTAGGGATTTCTGCTTTTGCTTCTTCCTCATTTTTCTCTTGCCACTGTCATGTAAGAAGTGGCTTTTGCCTCCCACCACAATTCTTAGGCCTCCCCAGACATGTGGAACTCTAAGTCCAATTAAACCTCTTTCTGTTCCTAGTTTCAGGTATGTCTTTATCAGCAGCGTGAAAACAAACTAATACAGATGTCTGTCAATAAATAGGCCACCTCTTCTCCACGTGGATCTAAACACATAGTGAAATTGAAAAACAATAGAAAGTAAACATAGAGGCCACTGTATAATGATGACTGCCAATAGAGTCTTATTTGGCAAGCATAAATTTAGATTTATTAAATGAATGGCATTCTCAATATTTATCAACAGAATTTGACAAATTTGCCAGTGATGGAGAGTCTTGTCCAAAAAATAATTTTAAAATGAAGAAGCGTGAAGAAATCATTTTCTGTGTTGATAGTCAAACTCTCAAGAGAATATAGGTGCTGGAGTTGAATTGAATATGTCCAGTCTTTCCAAATTCATAGTTCTGATGTATCATTTCACATTTCTCTGGGAAGCAATGATCAAAGGATGGAGAGAATCCAGGGGTATACTTAGAGAAATTCTTCATATATCAGAGGTAAATGAAAGTGTTTGTTTTAGCAGCTTCTAAGTCTATGTCTCCACACAGGGCTTAGCTATGCTTCTTTTAGTTCATCTCATCTGAAGAAATCTCTTTAAATGCCATTTATTTGAATATGAACTCCATACTTACAATTTAGTCTTGGTATGTCTCTTCAGTTTCAGTCTTACATAGCTTTACTCAAAATCTCAACTTGGATGTGTACTGGACATCTGAAATTCAAAGAATTATCCATTTCTACTCACTGCTCAATTTCCTCTCATTGTCTCTCTCAACTCTTTAAAGAGTAAAACTCTAACATCTTCCTTCTCAAGCAAAGCCCATACATATACTGAGAGATACACATAAACACTCTTATTCTTTCAACCCTCGTATTTTATTAGTCACTGTATTCTTATGGGTCTACTCAATTATACTAAAATTGTATTATATGTACCTTTTATTCCCATTTCTGCTAGTCACTGCCCTCCAAAAATATATCTTTATGGTATCACTTTATTTTATTTATATTGCAATCTAATCACAACCTGAATTCTTCTATGTGTTTATGGTTTCACTCTTTTTTGAATTCCCCTAAGAGAATTTTAGTTCCATATTGGAACTGTCTTCCCAGACATTTACAATGCTGTATCCCTAGTACCTAGAAAGGTGCCCGACGTTTAGAAAATGTTCTCTATATATTTGGCATATGAATCAATACAAAACTAAATAGTGCCCTGTGAATAAAGCTGCATCTTAAAAAAAAAAGAAAAACTTTTGTTTTAAGTTCAGTGGTACATTTGTAAATTTGTTATACAAGTAAATTATGCCATGGGGTTTGTTGTACAGATTATTTCATCACCAGGCAGTAATCCAAGTACTTGTTAGTTATTTTTTCTGCTCCTGACTCTCTTCTCATCCTCCACCCTTCGATAGTCTCCAGTGTAAAATATTCCCCACTTTGGGTTCATGTGTTCTCATGATTTAGCTCCCACCTATAAGTGATAACACGTGGTATTTGGTTTTCTGTTCCTGCGTTAGTTTGCTAAGGGCAATGTCCTCCAGCTCCATTGTTATTCCTGCAGAGGACATAATCTCATTCTTTTTTTATGGCTGCATAGTATTCCATGAGGTATATGCGTCACATTTTATTTATCCAGCCTACTACTGATGGGAATTAAATTTGAATCTATGTCTTTGCTATTGTGGATCGTGCTGTAATGAACACATGTGTGCATATGTCTATATAACAGAATAATTTTCATCCTCTGGGTATATACCCCATAATGGGATTACTGAGTCAAATAGTAGTTCTGCTTTTGCCTGCCCAGGTGATCACTTAGGGGAGGGGAAGGTTCACTGTTTTCCAGCCTACTTTTATTCCCATGGCAGTGTTGCTGCAGAGGCCAGCACTGGTGGGAGTGGGGCTGGATGGTTCTGTGTTTGCCAAGGCTCTGACTGCAATGGCAGTATGGCAGGTGGAGAGAGGGCGGAGTGGCTCCCCCTTCAGCAGTGAATGGGCATGGTGAACACATACACATGCGTTGGCTGTGCAAGGAAGGCAAAACCTGCCTGGGCACACAAACCAGCAAAGTGATGTCTGGAGTGGCCATTGTCCTGGGGGATGTTGCAGTAACAGCAGGGAGCTGGTGGGCTGGTGTGTGGCCAAGGGGAGTCACCCTACTGAAGCTCTCCACCAGTCACGTACAGTCCACCAGCACTAGAACTATGATGCGGGCCCCAAGGGCAGCTGAGGCTGCCTTGCAAGCAGGTGCAGCCAGGTTGGGACCCTGTGAGAAGCCAGCAGACCAAGCAGTACTCAAGTCAGACCAGCCCCATCTGGTCAAGGGCAAGACCACCTTGCAAAACTCAGGTCTGACAGTTCCCCTAGGGCCAAAGTTTCTTATGGAAGAAGTCGAGCTTAAGGGAATAAATGTCACTGGCTGTGCTCCACTATAGAAGTTCCTATACCAAATCTTCTGGGCTACACGTCAGCTGGCTTGCTGCTCCTACCACTTCTCTAAGCAGCGCTTTCTGCCAACGCCACTGTCTGTGATGTTCCAGGAGTCGCCTCCTGCCTGGATTCCAGAGGCCCATGGCAAGAGCGAGTTGTTCCTTGCCACTTCAATTCACTGGTTATCCTGGAATCATTGGGGACCAGGAATGAGTCCCCCCCAGTGCAAGGTGGCCTTATACTGAGTTCACAGCTTTCTTCCCTTCAGCCCAGCTTTGCATCTTCCCTCTGAAGAGGAGCGCAACCAGTTTTCTCAGTCCCCCAGTGGCAGCTGTTCCACTGGCTGCTTCTAGTCAGCCTCTTGTCCAGCCCTGAAAAAATCTATTTCATACTAAATAAATAAATATAGATATAGATATTTTTGAGACAAAGTCTCGCGCTGTCACCCAGGCTGGAGTGTAGTGATGTGATCTCGGCTCACTGCAAGCTCTGCCTCCCAGGTTCAAGTGATTTTCCTGCCTGCCTCAGCCTCCCAAGTAGCTGGAATCACAAGTGCCTACCACCATGCCCGGTTAAGTTATTATATTTTTAGTAGAGACAGGATTTCACCATGTTGGCCAGCCTAGTCTCAAACTCCTTACCTCAGGTGATCCTCCTGCCTTGGCCTCCCAAAGTATTGAGATTACAGGCGTGAGCCACTGTGCCTGGTCTTAAATAAATGTATTGTTCCATAGATCAGGGAACTAGAAATATTACATAACAAAAATACCTACTTAAATAATAATAATAAGTTAGTAAATATTTTAACCATACTTCAAAAAAACATTATGTTTTCTGGTATTTATCCAATATATTTTACTGACTATTAAACAGGTTGCAAGTACATCTTTCTGAAATAAATTAAAAATAAAACTAAAAATTAAAATTCTTTAAAGTTTGGAAAATATTTTCCTGAATTTATGGTTGATTTCTTACCATATAAATGGCTATGTAGAATGTGTATCCTAATTTAAACCAGAAAAAAAGTAGATGAGAGAGTAACTGATTTTCTAGATCTATGCTAACACTAATTACCCTTGTTTTGCTTATATTTAAGTTTTGCTAATCCCTTTTTTATTGTCTCCCTAATCTAATATCTTTACTCACCAAAGGGAGTATCATTCCATGTGCCTAATGTCAAAAAATATTTATAACTCACTTCCCTCCAGTATGGGGCATTTCTACACTTAATCACCTCTCCCACCAAAACAAAACAAACCAAAAACAAAAACAAAAACAACCCTAAGTTTAACATCCTCAACGTTCAGGATTGGTATTACCATTTTTTGAAATCTCTCTCAATTCCACTAGGCTTTTATTTTTTTCTTCTCCCACTACACAATAGCACTTTGCTATTCTATCTCTGAACTATATTAAACTAGTTTACATTTTTTCTTTGTTGTCATTCTTATATTATAATAAAGCAACAATTCTTGGAACTGATGAAGAGTAGGAAAATTGTAGTCAAATGTACCTACTTTGAAAGACACTGATTTTGAAATTCTCTGGCTGTGTTACTTTGGTCAAATTATGTAAGGTTTTCAAGATTAAAAGCCAAATTAGAATAACCTGTACAACTCTCTATATATGTTAATATAATAAGAATATTTGCCAATTAATGGTTATAAATCTTAATTAAAACAATGAATATTTCAATTAATATATAATTTGCAACTTAAATCTTCACAGAGATTCTCAATAAGTATTAAATATTATCGTTACTTTATTATTTATATGACAGTAATTGGTATGTATGCCTGTTTCTGTGGATTCCTTCATGACAGAGACAAATTATAATTTATTCTTTGACCACCTCTGTTTGGCTTACAAAATTTCCAGAACATAGCAAATTAAGACATAATGTCTGGACATAAACAACATCTCTCTGTTAGTGTGGGATGCTTTCAAACTAGAAACAGCCTAGAAAAATTGATAAATAGGAAGACATACAACTACAGTTGGAATCTTAAATTTTGGTTATAACAAATGTGTCAAGTTAAAATGAGAGTGATTATTCAATAAACTATCTCAAAACTATGTTCGTAAAAGAAAAAATAGAAATAAATTTTAGATATCTGAATGGCATTTCATATATGTGCAAAGTGCTACATCATGATTAACTACATTTTAGGGAACTCTGTCTTTGATACAATATTTATTTTCACTTTGAACTACTTTCTAGTCAAAAAGGAATGCTCATTAAAAAGAACTTGCATGGTATTAAAGGTTTAAAACTCTACATGGTTGTATTAGTCAGGATTCTCTGAAGGGAGAAAACTAATAGGATGTACGCATGTATAAAGAGGAGTTTATCAGGAGAATTGACTCACACAGTCACAAGGTGAAGTCCAACAATAGGCCATCTGCAAGCTGAGGAGCAAGGAAGCCAATCTGAGTCCCAAAACCTCAAAAGTAGGGAAGCTAACAGTGTAGCCTTCAGTCTGTGGCTGGAGGACCAAGAGCCCCTGGCAAATCACTGATGTAAGTCCAAGAGACCAAAAGCTGAAGAACTTGGAGTCTGATGTTCAAGGGCAGGGAGCATCCAGCATGGGAGAAAGATGAAGACCAGAAGACTCAGCAAGTCTCCTCATTCCACTTTGTTCTGCCTGCTTCTGCCAATCTAGCCACGCTGGCGGCTGATTAGATGGTAGACACCATAGATTGAAGGTGGGTCTGCCTCTCCCAGTTCACTGACTCAGATGTTAATCTCCTTTGGCAACATTCTCACAGACACACCCAGGAACAATACTTTGCATCCTCCAATCCAATCAACTTGACACTCAGTATTAACCATCACAATGATATTATGAGTTCATCAGTAAATAGCTTTTACAGTAGATGAAAATAATGATTTCTATTTGTCATTTGCCGTCCACCTATACCTCATTTTCTTTAGTGGCATCAAGCAAAAACAAAAACCAAAAAATCCAACTATCCATTATTGGCTCTAGCTACATACTAGTTCTCATATACAACATTTATATAATGCTTAATTTGATCAATTAGTCTAATAAGGAGCAGTAAAAGAAGAAAAATAGTGTTAATAATTAATATTTATTGAATCTTTCAAGTATATTTACATGCATTATTTTGTGTATTCTTTCCAATAATCCAATGAGTTAGCACTAATATTATCCTATTTTGTTTAGATAAGAAATTGGATGAATAGAAAACGCACATATTTAAATTACACAAACTTATAAAATTACCATCTAATCACTTCCATTTCTTACAAATATTATTTAAAAGTGTTTATTTAAGTTAACTTACCAGTTAAAGCATTGCTTAAATCTTTATCTGTCTGTGAATATAGATATCTTTGTGCATAGATATTTAACATAGCAGTGCAAGTCTGTTAATATTTTTTAGAGTGCATTTTGTTTTCACCTTTACATAATCAATGAGGTGAAACACTAAAATATCTTTTAGTTTAGCCAATTATTTCAAATAATTTAATGTATTAAGGATTGAAAAATACAATCAGTTAATTCTTGTTGATACGAGATATAAGAGTATGGAGTCTCAATTTGAAATATAGCTTCTACACTTTCTAGCTCTGTGTTACTTAGCCAGTTGGTAAATTTCTCTGAGGCTAAGTTCCCTCATCTCTGAAATATACAATGAAATTTCCTCCCAGTGTCACAAGTTATTAGATTAGAAAGTTAAAATAGTTGATATTTTATAAAGTAGAAAAAATTATTATTATTAGGTATTTACAACACTGAATAAAGGTAAAATTTAATTTTAGAACAATCATACATTCATTTGTATTCTTTTTTTTCTTGAAGAATATTCAACTCAGATAATTGATTGTGATGAGTCATCGTTAAGGAATTTTCTATCAAGCCTGTTTTTAGTTAGCTTCCAGCTCTGTGTCACAGAAACCTACATATCAATGAATGTAACTAAAATTAACAGCAAGATTATCTTATGTCAAAAACCCATCACTCTGATGCACTTGTAGCTTTCTTTCAAAGCGGTATTTTTCATGAGGATTTTATGTTGCTTTAGCACCAGTTTGTTTTTGTTTTTGTTTTTGTCTTTTTACCTTGAGTGCTTTAAAGTGGGAACTTGTTCTCATTCCCAAATCATCTATGCATTCTCATTTTGAAAGTCAAATTACTATTAAAATTAATTGTAAGTTATCTTTAGAGTTAAGAAAGAAGATTGAGGAGAGAGAATTAAAGGATTCTAGGAATTTTATTCACATTTTAGACAATAACACACCACTAGAATACAGAGTGAAAATTATTAACATGCACAAAAAAAAAGCTATGATTAAAAACTATCAGAGAAGTGTCAAAGTTTATAAAGGCAAATAAATAGAATATTACTGAAAAGGAAAAAATAAAGTCAATAACAATTATAAAAAATATTTCAAGAATAATAAAAAATAAAGAGAGAGGGAGACAATGATAAGAAATTACCGATTCTCATGTCGGTTACTGGAGAACAGCTGACATTGTAACAAAAGTTCTATAAATGCTATATATCATTAAATCTTTCTTAATATAATATCAGATATCTAAGAATAATATGCACTTGTGCTTTTGTCTCTAAACTATAAAGTCATATATACCCACCTTTGGAAATTACATTAACTATTAGTGGAAGAAAAATACACTTTTATTTTTAATTGCAAAATAAAATATTACATAATAATCAGTTAATAAAACACTTATGGAGTAAAACACAAAAATATCACTTTGTGTTCTATTTCTGGACTATTTTGCTTTCTATATATACCTTTCCAAATGCTATTAGTTTGCTATATTTATACTTCAGTCCTTTTTCTGTGCCTTCCTATTCACATGATTTTTTTTACATATTTAGAATCATACTTTGCATATATGAAAAACAAATTATATGCATTTATTTATATAAATTAAATGACTTGTTTACTTACTATGTCTTTGAAAGTTTCCATTTTAGTGCAGATAGATCAATCCAATTATCTCAATGAATTTTCTAATTGTCTTTGTTGTTAATATACTAGCATTTATACTTTTGATTCGTAAGACTTATTTAATTATTTACCAAATTTAGCTTTATAAACTTTATGTGTATATGTATAATATTGTTAATGTATATGTTGTTTCATAGAAACCCCAAATTCTTTCTTTTTAATTGCCAATATTTCAGAGTTAATTGGTTGCCCTAATATCTACCATTGGCATTACATCAAGTGTTGCTTATTTTTTTTGAGGCTTTCTGTATTTCTCTCTCAGTTGTAGAGTAAAATTATTAACATATATTTGTATGTTCCCCATATATTGAATAATATGTATTGTAAATTACTACTGTATGCTGCTCAAATCCCTATGTAAGTCTTTCTCCCAAGCCTACCACTACTCTATACTTATCCTAATCGTATCAGACTTCAGATATTACTACCACTTTTAGCTTCAACAAGATATTTATGTTCCTGAGATAACATTTGCCTATAGGATCTTTTGTGAATTATTGTAGTAAAAAGTTCAAAGTTGATACTAATTTTTCAAAGAAAGCCAATAACAAAAGGATATAGATGAAGCCTAGGTAAGACCAACATGTGGTTGAAACAGGAAAACAATATTTTATCATACTTCTTATGTACTCATCAAACTACAGATTTTGGTAGCATAAAATGTTAAAATCATCTTTGAACTGTTGGATGCTTCCATACTCACTGTTCTCTGTGTTCATCTAAGAAAAAGACACTGATTACGAAAAGAAAATGACACTTATTTCAATCATACAGGTCTAGAGACGTTAGAATACATTCAGCCATGGCATTTATTATTAGCAGAATCCAATGTAAATCAGAGGTAAAGCTGACATATTTCACAGGTTGTTCACAGTGGGACTATCAGGTGTCACAGTATGTGATGGATTCAATGCGAGCGGGGATTAAAGTTGTGCAAATTATTTTTGTGCAGGGATTCTAATGTCAACCATAGAAAATGATTAGGGGTATCTGGTGAAGAATAATAATAAAGCTGACACTGATCTGTGAATTGGTTATCACTTAATTTCAGGGGCTGACAGGCTTTAACCTTTAAACCAGTCAGTCTTTAGTGAGAGAGAATGAAGCTGAATTGATAAACGCAGGAAAGTCTATTCTCTAGTGGGATTTTGACCAGGATTTAATTTCTATTAATTGGCACTTATAAATCTACATTTGCAGCACAAAGACAATTAGTCTTCATTATGGGAGGCAGAAGATGGCAAGAGGAATAAATTTAGCATTTGAAATCCAGCTTGGCCTCATACTAAATGGGTGACATTTGGTAAGACATCTTACTGCACATACCTTGATTGTTTGCATCAGTAAAATAAGAATAATAATAAAACCACTGTCTATTTAAAAAGGTTTTATTTAGTGAGGCTCAAAATCAAAATTATAGAGCAAGCTAAAAAAACATTACTTAGGAATTGTTTAGACCTGGGCTTTCTGAAACTAGTATGAGAGGTAAAAATATCCCTGAAAGCAAATGCTGTATATTGTTAGTGTGCTTAAGAGTATCAAGCATGCTAACATGGATCTGAATAAATCTCTGTAACTTCCAGTAGTGAGTTCTAAGTTAGGAATGTTCCTTAATATTCTTACACATCTTCCGAAGTGCAAGACATTACTGGAACTCACTGCTTGTGTTTATAATACATTAAAGTAAACACCTTTTATGTTGTTGTGGCAGTGTCGTAGTTGTTTTATTCTTATGAAATAATGGAGTATTTAAATCCAATATTTAATAAAGAGAGCAATGAACTCTTAAAATACTTACTTGTCAACATCAGTATCTATCATTTATGCGAGTCCATTTGGGTATGTTCTCAGGATTTTTGTTTGAAAGCGATGACCTCACTTTTGCCTGAATCTTACTAAAATGTAACTTTAATAAAGCTATCAAAACCTATGAATTGTTCTTAAATAAATTACATATAGCAAGCTCCTCATGCGGAATTCTTTTTCTTTTCATGCCTCCAGCTGTTTTGTTGTCTCAGTTTTTACAGTAACTCTCCTGTTCACCTGTCTCAAAAGTGTAGAGAAATTTATGTTAATACATTTCTTAAGAGATGTAGGTTTCAGTCAGTGATAATTTACAATCAGTTTTTTTTATTTTAAGGAATAAAATGTCTCCTTAATAACAATTTTGAATTTAAAAAATCCCTGTTTTACCACAATATAGCTCTCTAAAATAAAGCTAATTTTTGTTTCATGTTACCTTTTAAAATGTCAACTGTACATGGACTATTTTACTAACAATATCATTTCATCTTCATTTTTTATTTAACAATATCATATATATATCACAATATATAAATAATTAAATATATAATACATTGTAAAGATAAATTTGGAAAATAATTAAATGCATTTGTCCTATATTTAACTGTTTTTCAATTGATGAAAGAGAGCATTCCAGTTTTTAAATGTGGAAAGGATTATTAAAATTAGAACATTCCTACTGTGCATTATAAAATGTATAGATTGACCAACAATCATCAGTGGGTGAAACCAACAACAGAAGGAAGGAGGCTGTCACCATCCAATCTGAATCAATGCCCATAGATGTTGGGGGCTCCCTGATGGAAAGCATATGAAACGCATAGAAACAACTAAAGTAGTCTAGCCAAAATCAGAGTCTAGATATAATCAGTCTTTTTAATTAACTTTCATTCACAGGGAATATTAAGGATAGAAGAACAAGTTAACTAAAAGCACAATGAAGCAAACATTGACTATTCAAAAGGCAAGACTGGCAATGAAATTCTGACCTATTTCTGCCATTCTCAGTGGCATAAAGAATGGTTTGAAATTTAACAAGAGTTATGAAACATAACTTTATATTAAATTGATTTTGTTACTGGATCAAAAATCCGGTAAATTCTGTAAAAGTAATTTTGACAATTGGGAAAACGCTTTTATGTATTTACGTAAATAATGTGGTATTATTTGACACCCAAGAATTTGTATTAAATTTTCTGTGGATAATTACAGTTTATTATTTATATGAAAATCCATATTTTTAGAGATGGCAAAACAACAGATTGTAGGAATAAGGTGGCATGGTCACGTAGGAATCCTTCCACGCTTTTATATTGTCTGCCTTAAAAATGCAGGGGATCATGCAGAAGTTTTAAACCTTCAGGTTCAAAGGTGGCTTAGGTTACTTCTACCTCCTATTCATTGGTGAGGACACAGTTACATGGTCCTCAAACACTTTAAGAAGAAAGATTGAAAATAGTCTTTCTGGATGCAAAAGAAAACTAATAAAATGGTAAACATATATCTTCATGTCTACCACTGCCTTTTTCATCATTTTTCTTAAGTAAAATATTTTTCTCCATTCAATAGAACATTACTATACATATTAAAATGTTAGCGAACTTATGTTAAGAGTTTATGACAGGTCTGGCGCTCAGTTAAATCCCTTTACATGAATTAGCTCATTTAATTCCATTCCCAAAGCACCTATTTTAAGGTGAGAATAATTAGCCTAAAAATGTCTTGCAAGTAGGAACTAAACTAGGTTGTGAAATCACAGAGTCTGACTTCATGATGTCTTCCTAATAAGGTTGCTAGGATAATATATCAAAATATCGCAATGTATTTATTAAAAGAATTATATTTTTAAACCTAACCTTCAAAACTAATGTCACATAATGTAATTAAAATTTTCTTTTTTTTAATGTTTGTATGTTTTGTTTTGTTTTTTTTTAATTATACTTTAAGTTCTAGGGTACATGTGCACAACATGCAGGTTTGTTACATATGTATACATGTGCCATGTTGGTGTGCTGCACCCATTAA
>NW_012115066.1:4021490-4021873 GCF_000951035.1 Colobus angolensis palliatus | reverse complement strand
TGAGTTCTTTGTAGGTTCTGGATATTAGCCCTTTATCAGATGAGTAGATTGCAAAAATTTTCTCCCATTCTGTAGGTTGCCTGTTCACTCTGATGATAGTTTCTTTTGCTGCGCAGAAACTCTTTAGTTTAATTAAATCCCATTTGTCAACTTTGGCTTTCATTGCCATTGCTTTTGGTGTTTTAGATATGAAGTCCTTGCCCATGCCTATGTCCTGAATGGTATTGCCTAGGTTTTCTTCTAGGGCTTTTATGGTTTTAGGTGTAACATTTAAGTCTCTAATCCATCTTGATTTAATTTTTGTATAAGGTGTATGGAAGGGATCCAATTTCAGCTTTCTACATATGACTAGCCAGTTTTCCCAGCACCATTTATTAAATAGG
>NW_012115066.1:3957049-4020930 GCF_000951035.1 Colobus angolensis palliatus | reverse complement strand
TGGGATGTTCTTCCATTTGTTTGTGTCCTCTTTTATTTCATTGAGCAGTGGTTTGTAGTTCTCCTTGAGGAGGTCCTTCACATCCCTTGTAAGTTGGATTCCTAGGAATTTTATTCTCTTTTAAGCAATTGTGAATGGGAGTTCACTCATGATTTGGGTCTCTGTTTGTCTGTTGTCTGTTGGTGCATAAGAATACTTGTGATTTTTGCACATTGATTTTGTATCCTGAGACTTTGCTGAAGTTGCTTATCAGCTTAAGGAGATTTTGGGTTGAAAATTTTCAACAAAATCCCTGAATTTTGTTTTTTACTTAATGATAAAGCAAGTATATTTTCCTTATAATAGCTATTCTTGAGAGGTAGTTTTTAAGAAAATTGCTCAAACCTCAAAGTCAGACAAATCTAGGTCTGAAACTGTACTCTAATACCTATTATCAAGTGGCTTAATTTCTTCAATCTTTTCTTTTTAATCAAGAAATAATGTAATTTTAAAAATCTTATAAGGTTGGTGTAACAAGTATAACATGAGCCAAGAAATTAAAAGATGCCAGGATAAATGATAAACATATTAGTTATAATAAGGCCAATTTACATTTTATTTCAGCTATTCAATTTTAAATGTGCATTGTCTTATCTGTTCCTTATGAAAATCTCTGTGAAATAAGTAGAGCATATATTATGACCTTCATAAGCTAGATAAGAAAACTAAGACTAGGGGCATAAATTTCTTCTTTATGATTACACAGCTACAAAAATCAGGCATGGCAGCCAATTTGTTTTAAGTTGTATTGTTGCAACTTTTATTTTCCACAATATATCAGTGTGCAGTTCTTTCTTGCACATCTCCTTATGAGAAGTAAAATCTCTAGCTTTTCCTATTATCTGAAAAAGTATATGAAGACTCTGAATAAACTGAAAAGTTCTGTGGAGTCTTTTATTAGCAACAAAATCAGTCCTCAAAGGAACATAGTCAATAGCTATTTAAGCTACAGAATAAAAGGAGAAACCAAAAACATAATTGCAGATCCTCCACCAGAGCCTTTCGGAGTTAATACATGTCAAACCACAAAGAGCATTACAAACTGAAATCAATCAGTATTCAGAGAAATTCAGGCCAGTATTTGAATTCAGAGATCAAATGCATCTGACAGTATCTGTAAGCTACTCCTGAGACAGATTTAGTTATTTGAAAGAAATAATGAAAATAAAAACTTTTTATCAGAGTCTCTATATAAAAAATGTTGTTTTTCTGAAAACTACCAGGCTAATTACATTTGCTTCTAATAATTAATAATATTTATACTTTTTTTTTTTTTTTTTTGAGACGGAGTCTCAGTCCATTGCCCAGGCTGGAGTGCAGCTGGGAGATCTGGGCTCACTCCAAGCTCTGCCTCCTGGGTTCACACCATGCTCCTGCCTCAGCCTCCTGAGTAGCTGGGACTACAAGTGCCCGCCACCACGCCCGGCTGATTGTTTTGAATTTTTATTAGAAACAGAGTGTCACCGTGTTAGCCAGGATGATCTCCTGACCTTGTGATCCACCCACCTCGGCCTCCTAAAGTGCTGGGATTGTAGGCCTGAGCCACCGCACCCGGCCAATATTTATACTTTTATTGAGGGCGCCCTATGTGAAAAACACTTTTCAGTTGATAATTTAATTGTCAAAAAACCCTATAGGGATGACTTTTTGCATTTCACAGATGAGCTAATTTATAGAATAGTCGGGTGACTTCAAGGCACATAGCTAGTAAGTAATAAATGCAAGACTTAAGCCATTCCTGAAGTTAAAGACCTAAGTCCCCATTACCAAACTATACGTCCTTGTTTATAAAGGTGATCTCTGTGGAGGATAGGAGTAGTTTAAGGAATGATGTTATTAAAAATAATAAATAAAAACTTATACATTTATGATTAGGTGTAAAAAGTACATAGTTATTTTGGGTAAGGCAACTTAAATGGATCTGAGTGTCTTATGAGTTTGGAATTATACTAGACAGATGTATTCACAATTGCTAAATTCCAACAGTAAAAAGTTATAAGTTTTTTTTTTTTTTTTTTTTTTTTAGTCTGTCTAAACAGAGTTTGGAACTTCTCCGAGGTAACATATTATGAGTTTAACAACATTATACTCAGAATTATGGTAAATATTTAGAGTAACTAGGAAATATGTCCACATGTTTTAAGCCACTCTCTAAATTTCTACTCTTCTGAGAAATGCAAAATCTGATTTTGGGTGAACTTTTTGAACTGATGGCATTACAAACTGCTGCTGATATGAATTTGGAAATTTCATTCTTTATCTGGAGAATTCACCTTTAAGCCAAATACCTTGACTAGCCTCTATCATTTTATAATTTATAGTTGGTTTTGTTTTGCCTTTAGTGTTCCAAAGAAAAGTTCACTACTTCTTGTAAATATCAACCCAGTTGCTCAACCTGCCGTTTCACAGGTCGTTATGGAGTCTGACTTTACAAAATAGAATAATACCTGTCAATCTCAGTTTTTTTTCCCTGTTCATAAATAATTTATTTGTTCTTATCAGTCCATCCACTCAGAATGCCTTTGTTTTGCTCCCCATTTTTTCCACAAATACCTTATGATTCAGTTCTACTATACTTTATACCTCTCAGACTTAAAAACTGATTGTGAAACCTCTGAAGTTTTATGTATAAACTTTTTTTTGGGATGAGTGAATTCTTCAATTATTTCATGTGTTATTAGCATGTCTTTAAAACTTAAGTGGGAGCAAGAACTATGTCTAAATACTCACTGGAATTACTAATTCCAGATCTTTTCGTGTTGATTAACACAATTTAGACACTTAGTGCAAGAAAAGTTTGCATGATTGTGTCAGAAAGTTAGGGAAGTGAATCCATCTTTTATCTTTATTTTAAAAGTTCTAAGTAAAAATTAACTCAAATGTTTATAAAGTACTAATGATAGCAAATAATCTTGACATAACAACATAAAATCTAAACAAGCTACTTAAAAGTAATCAGTAGGCTAAGATCCTAAAACATAGATTTCAATTCTAAGTAATAAAATATTTTAATACCTTCTCTATTGCAAATTCTAAGAGAAGTTGGAGTACACCTAATTCTAAATGTTCTGATCATCATAATATTTTGCAAGAAAGACACTGCTGATTTTCAATTGTTTTATGTCTTTTTTCAGAGAAAGTGTTTCCATTTATGATGATGCTCACTCTACTTCGATATTCCCAATGTCCAGCACAGTGCCTAATACAAAAGAGACAATAAATCAGTAGTTCTCAAACTTTTTTGACTCCTAAAAGAATCATCTAGATTACTGGTTAGGAAAGAGATTCCCAGAAAGTCAGTGGTTTTTGTGAGGCCCTTATATTTGCATTGTGAAACAGGTGATACAGGTAACTCTGATGCTCATGGTCCATGGACCATACTTTCAGAAATGGTTTAATAAATTAGCAAGTGCCTGGTTGTAATAGAGTTTATCAAGTGGCCAATGAAAGCCCAGGAAATAATTCCTATGTTTTGCAGAAGACATAAAAGTTTCGCGAAAGACAATTTAAGGACAAAATGCAATGATTATTTAAAGGATAAAGGAGAAAGCACTGAGAGAAAATTGGAAGAATGCCGTTGAGCAGAAGTGTATTGATGGCATTATGTCATCATTATTTATTCTACTATGGTAATTGTCAGCATTTTCCTTTATAGTATTTTTTTCCTGTTAGAAGGAAGTTCTCAGCATTAGTCACAGCCAAAGAGCAGTGGGTGTTGTCCTGGGGAGTAAGGTGCCTGAGAACATTAGTGTCAGTTAAGAGTGATGCCCCCACAGTTCCTGAAAAAGGTCAAAGAGAGAAAGGTGACACTGACTCAGGTTGAGAATAGGAGGATGTATTCTGCCATGCTCCAAACAGCCTTGTCTCTGAGGAGACAGGTAATGACAGAGCATCATTCATAGTGTGTTAGCAAGCCCCCAGTGGGAATTATTTTTATCTATGAGAAACACCTGAAGAGATTGAAGATATTGAAGTATTTCCTACTCAATAGTATTAAAATGTTTTCTTAAATATAAATTATGTCTAAATTTTTGTCTTGTCCTCTCAGAAAAAAACAATTCTAGGGTTGCTGTCTCTATTCTTTTAACATATCTTCCTGTTATTTTTTCTGTATTCTCATGTTTTGCTGGCAAGCCATGATTTTTTAAGACTTGAGGTGGCCTCTTCCAATATGAAGTGGCAGAATTGTAGTAAAGCTTTTCTAATATTTTTAAACAGTCTAAAAATTGTGAGATGACTCCAGTTTTTGCTAGAATATCAAAACGGCCCCAAGCAGTGTTGGAAAATTTGTGATGTTTGCTTTAAACATTCTTTTTTGTGTGTGTGACCCTGGTAGAAAACCTCTGAATGCCTGCTGAGTCAACTAGAGCCCAGTATCTCCTGATATTTCCAAAACATTTTCTATCCCCTATTTAGTTCAGTTAAATTAGCTAAGCATTAATTTAACATTGACTGCAAGCCAGGAATTAGCTACAAAATCAGTACTCAAAGGAACAAAGCTATACAAAACAAATGAGACAGAGACACTGGCTTCAAGAAATGCAGTTCAGAGAATGATACACGTATCCAAATATATAAAAAATGACATCTTAAATCCTGTAATTGCAGAAAAATGGTAGGAAAACTAAGCCCAAATTGACTTAAGAAAAGGGAAACTTACTAATTATGGAAAAGTTGAAGAGTGATTTTAGTTTTAGGCATGTTGTATAAGAAGGTCATTCAATATGCTAGGGCATATAATTCTTTTTGTGTAATGTGGTTTGAGGTTACCTGTGTTGCGTCTAATTTTAAAATGAATTGGCTTCCTGTATTTCCAGAGCTATTTCCTTTCAGCTTCAAATCACTCAATAAAATGAAAATATTTTAATCCCAGAATAATTAGAGTCTTCAGATTCATGTTGTTTAGAATTATTTAGTCAGGTACCCAGATTTGAATTAATCACTGGGGATATGTGACATTGATTAACTTTGGTGTGGATAATTTGTTCCAATCATTGAGCTGGGGTGGGTCCACAGATAGATGTTGTAGAGTGAAAAGATGTTGCCATATATCCCCAGGCCAAAAGTATAAATGTTAGCATTTAAAAGGGGAAATGCATTCTAAAGAGATCACAGGACAGGTTCCTAACTCTGCCTCTGACAGGGAAAGACAGAGATAATTTTTTAAACCTTTCCAGGTGCATGAAACAAAGGAAAGGATTGACTGTTCTGCAACAAAAAACTACTCCCACATCTTAATGGCATGAAAAGATGTTTATTTCTTGCTTACAGAACATCTGCTGTGGGTCTGGTAAATTCTCCAGAGCAGTGGTATATCATGTGGTTGTTCAGATTCCAGGCTGCATTGATCTTGTTGAACCTCCATTTTAACATACACATTCTCGAGAAAGCTGGCTATATGGTGTTGTCAATTAAAAATGCCGTTTCATTGCTACTCAATTATGTCATTTCTGTTTGTAATGCATTGAATAGAACTAAACACATTACGCAGAGAGGTATAACCCCCTCTTGTCAGTTAAATGTCCAGAATAGAACCATGACTCATTGACCAGAGTTAGTTGCATGGCCTTATCCCACCATATTGGAATGTAGCAACATCAAATCTTCCTCTGTGCCAGAAGAAAAGAAAACTAAACATGAGTGATTATTTGAAACCTCTACAAATTCTAGAACTGTCCAGGTGAGGGAATAGGAAGAGCAGGGTCGTGAAGGTGTAAAATAGTTCTGAGTTCTTGGAGCAACATGGATTCTAGCATTTTTGAAATGTCAAACACAGAGTGGAAATGTGGAAGAAGAGTCTAGAGAGTTGCATATGAACCAGGTTACACAGCAATTTACAAAGCAGATGGTGATTTCTTCATGAAGTCTATCTTGATTTACTCTGAATTTAATCAGAACATTAACTTTTAGAAACTTTTAAAACATATTCTGCTTGTCTAAAACATTGCCCAATAAGATTAAAAGTTATCTAGGGGTATACACACGTCTTGCTCTTGGGAATTCCTCTACTGCCAGCAAGAAGAAATTCTAATTATGGCTAAAATGGATAACTTTGATATGCTACCATGTAACTTTGTGGAAACACCCAGACATCATGTAGTAGTCACAGCTGAATGGCTTTGTAGAGTATTGGCAGCTTGGATCTGGAGTCCATATCAGTCTCTACCATAGGCTTTATCGTGGCATTAGGTTTATTATTTCATTGACTGAGGAACTCTAATTTCCAGTGCTGTCAGTCAGATACATAAGACAGGATCACAATTCATTGTAACATATTTAAAAAGTGAGACTTCAGAGATAGGTGCTGAAAATGAAAGGACATATTTGATTATATTTTGAACTTGCTTAAAGTTTTGTTGATCAATTGAAATGTAAACAGCACAAACAAACTTTTTGAAGGTTCATTAATCCTAGAAAGAAGAATCAGAATGTTTAGCTTTCTAGAAAAATGAAAGAGGCTAATAGGAAAAATAGCTATAGGAGAGAAGTAGAGAAGTTTTATATAAAAATTTTCTAAAAGTAAAAAGACTTCCATAAAAACTCTCTGATTTATGACTAAGTCAAGACATTGACCCTTAAATATGTGCAAATATCACTGGGAATTGAACAATGAGATCACCTGGACACAGGAAGGGGAACATCACACACCGGGGCCTGTTGTGGGAAGGGGGGAGGGGGGAGGGATAGCATTGGGAGATATACCTAATGTGAATGACAAGTTAATGGGTGCAGCACACCAACATGGCACGTGTATACATATGTAACAAACCTGCAGGTTGTGCATATGTACCCTAGAACATAAAGTATAATTAAAAATTCAAATTAGAAATAAAAAATGTACAAATAATTTACTTCTTTATATCTGAGTTTTTACATTTTACACATCGAAGTGTAGGAATAGACCGTATCTAATGTAAGGATTTATAAAGGCATATATCTTGTTTTCTAAGCTTAACAATTATTGAGCACTAACATTAATTTAATTTGATTTGGTTTGGAGATTACCTACATAACATCTCTGGTTGTGGTTTTTGTTTGGAAGAAATTTTTATCAAACTTCTGAATGGCCCTTCCTTGCTGACTGAGTAATGGTCGGTATTTGGATATCTTTAGAAAGGGTGTTTGTGTAACTTGAAAACACTAGAACTGCACTGCATGGAATCATTAAAAAAATGCACATTGCAATAAATGAAAATAATAATAAGGCACTTATTATTTACATATTTAAGAAACTTTAAAGGGATCCAAGTAATGATGTTCAAGACAAGTGCTCCCAAAATATGCCACCTTGGCATTTGAGAAAATAGCAGAAGCAGGAAGATCTCTGTGAAACCCCTTCTTCCCTGAAGTGTGTCGTAAGTCCTAGCTGACCTTCTCCTGGAAGTTGCTCATAAAACTGTCATTCCAGAGCATTCCTCCCTATGCCCAGAGGAAAGCAGTATCCTCATCTGTGAAGACACAAAAAAATCAAGAAGAATCTGACCAAAAGGCCTTGCTAAATTCCCACCCATCTATTATCATTAGATCCTACCCTTTTGTCTTCCAATCATGAATGTCCATAAAAATACCCATTTTTCCCTGTTTCTTTGGGTCTTCATTTCTGAAGGATCCCATATTATGTAAAATATATATTAAAACAATTTGTGTGTTGTTTTCTTATTAATTTGTCATCTGACATAGAGGTTGCAGCCATAAACTTCATAATGGATGAGAAAAATAAATTACCTTTCTCCTCTACAATAGTAAACTAGAGCAACAATTCTTATTTATTTATTTATTTATTTTGAAACAGAGTCTCGCTCTGTCACCCTGGCTGGAGTGCAGTGGCACGATCTTGGCACACTGCAACCTCCACCTCCCAGGCTCAAGTGATTCTCCTGCCTCAGCCTCCTGAGTAGCTGGGATTATAGATGTCTGCCACTACACCTGGCTAATTTTTGTTAAAAACAAAGACACTGACCTTAAGTGATCCTCCCTCCTTGGCCTCCCAAAGTGTTGGTATTACAGGCATGAGCCACTGCGTCCAGACTCAATTCTTAAAATCTTATTTCTCAATCCCTGGTCTGCCATAGTCCATGGTTGCTCCAGAAATTGTCTCACAACAAAATGTATCTAGAGTAACCTGCCTGACTTTCCTCTTTCTTTATCCTCCTATGACATGCTTCAACTGTGCTATCTCCCTGATAGAATTGTTTACCAGTATTCCCGCCCCTGCCTGAGGATACTGCCTGGCTTCTCCAGGATGACCCTCTACTTCCTGGTCTTCCTGTGTTCCTCATGGACAGTTGTGCACACATCCTCGTGAGAAGGAATTTTTTCTCATTTATTTTTATCTTGAGAAATTTTTGACTAGAATTTCTCATCATAAAAAGGGACACAGTCTCCACTCATCTCACTCATGGGTTTCTATACTGCATGGCAAATCCCATCCTGTTTATTTCTTTGTACTACTGGGATAAGGCTAATTTCCTTTAAGCAGTTCTTGGAGTATTGTCAAGCTCAGGTTTGCTGTGTCTATCAGATAACACTCTTGTAAACTTGAGAAAGGGAGAAAGGAGATATGTTAGTGAAAGAGTTTAATCCTTTCTCACTTGACAGCCAGTGAATAAAGCAAGTGAAAAAACAAAACAAGATGGTATCCTAGAATAGTCATTTTTAAATTAGTGATCTTCCATGAGATTATCTTACATTCCCCAATTTCTGGGAAGTTCAGGTAGATTATCAAATTTGCCCTACCTTTGCTATTTCTTTAATGGATCAGAAAAAGGGCAGTTGAGATGTCACAATACTCTTATTACTTTCCCTGTGTACACACTTGAAGCAGATTATACATCTGAATATTGGATAAAATTCCATCTGCAAAATTGGAGAACCATTTATACTTCCAACTGGGACCTCACTTTGGAAATGTAACTTCACAAGCATTTGAGATATACTGCTCTTCTATCTTCCTCTGAAACCTGGCCCAATGATGTAGATGTGAAATTAATCATTCATGATCTTCATTGCCTGATATTCTCTTTGTTTGGATAAGTTCACAAATCACTGTAATTCTCATTTCCCTCCAATGTTATCCTTCTCTTTAAAAAATACATGATTGTATAGCAAATCTTGCTACAGAAGTTCTGCATGGACTTAACCTGTTTCTCATTCATCAAGCTTTCCTCTTTCTCACCCTCTAAAAATATTGCCATAAAATCTTCTCTATCTTAACTGGACAGAAAAACAACTTTTCTTTTCTTTTCCTGAATAATTATAAAGTAGAAACATAAATGGGAGACAAGAAAAAAAGTTCTCATAGAAATGGAAATTATATTAGTCCATTTTCACACTGATATAAGGACATACCTGAGACTGGGTAACTTAGAAAGAAAAGAGGCTTAATTGACTCACAGTTCCACATGGGTGGGGAGGCCTCAGGAAACTTAGAATCACGGCAGAAGGCATCTCTTCACAGTGTGGCAGGAGAGACAGAATGAGTGTCGAGCAAAGGGGGAGAAGCCCCTTATAAAACCATCAGATCTCATGAAAACTCACTGTCACGAGAGCAGCATGGGGGTAACGGTGGGGACGCAGCCAAACTATATCAGAAATCATTACATCATTATGACTTTGAGTCCATAGTTGATTTTTGTAGGTGTCTCTTTAGATACCATGCTATAAATTTTTAATGATGAATGATGCTAGTAGCAAAATTTAACATAATTCAAAATCTTATTTTCCTCAACTTCGGGCATGTTATTTTCTGCAAAGCCCTCTAGGACCTACCCTAAGAAAACTTTCTAAACCGTTATTGTGAAGGGATTAGTATATGCCAAAATATTCCTCCCTTCAACCCTCAGAAAGAGCTGGGAAACTCTTGAGGTAGCTCCTAGCTATAGGCAGCCTTGTTGCCTCAGGCTGAAGCCACTTCACCCATATACTCTAATGGACTGTATAAAAATTATTATTTTCTATTTGACCCATGGTATAAGAAAAAATGTGATGTATTGATTCACATTTCCAAAATTCTGTAATCATAATTTCCATTGTAATATCCAATTTTCTAGTTGAGTTAGTCTTTGCAAAAGGGTAGAGTGGACTTGAACTAATCTGAGTAAATTTGTTATTGTTTTCCTCATGCCATCCAAAAAGAACATGACTTTTTAAGAAACTGTGTGTTTGCATGAAAGAGTTCATCACTTTACAAGTTCTTGTGATCATTTAATTTTTTTCTTAAAAAATAAAAAAATTTAAAATTCCTTAATGAAATTAACTTACTTAATTTTCATTTTTCACATTTACCATCTAGTTGCAAAATATACATTTTAACCAGTATTCCAATTTTTACCTAGAAATTGCCTCTTCAATAATTTTTGAGTTTGAAATTTTACTTCAAGAATAACAATGACTCATATAAAATTGGTTATTTATATTCTAATTGCAGTAATATAGCAGCCTTGGTAGAATGAGTCAGCAAGGTACTAGACCTGAGGCATTCAATTTTGAGCAGACAATAAAATATAAATTAAATAAATTATGAGCCAAATTCCTGCTCCTGTCTTGGCTCAGTCCTTTTGTGTAGTCCCAGAGCAAGAAACAGAGTCCAAAATCAAAAGTAATTTAAAAGTAGTTAGTGATTTCCAATGTTGGCTGAGGCTTCAAACATCACTAAATTTAATCAATTTCCAACCCAGCGGAGTATTTCTTTCTTTTTTTGGAATCTTCTTTCCTCCCTTCTGGGATTCCTAAAATTCTTGATTACTCACAAGATTTCTTCCAATCTCACACATTAAAAAAAAAATCTAAAAATAAAAACAAGTAAACAAGAGAAAATTAAAATTATCTGTGTTCACTACTTAAATGGCTTTTCCTTTTTAGCTCTTTCTCTTCTCAATGTTAATACTTGCTCCTGCCATACATGGCAATAGATTTTCTGCTGCTGCAATTGGCCACACCCTGTTGTGTTGGATATTTGAAGGGTCTAAGAGGTCTATGCTTCTTCGTATTCACTTATCTTAATTTATGAAAAAGAAAGAAAGAAAGGGAGGGATGGAGGAAGGAAGGAAAAGGAAAAGAAAAAGGAAAAGGAAGGAAGGAAGGGAAGGAAAACACAAGACAGGGAGAGAGGAAAGGTGAGAAGGAGAGAAGGTGGGATGTAGGGAGGGAGAGAAAGACAAGAAAGACAGAAGGAGAGAAAGAAAAATCATTTACATAGTGCACTTTCGTTCCTACACTTTTGCTCAGTGTGCTTTTTTGAAACAAAATTCCTTCTTAGACTTTGTGGTCAATCAAATTATTCACCTAGTTACAGTTTATATACTAAGAAAAATAGGGATCCAAGAATGTATGCCATTATTAGCAAATTGGAAATTGGAGTCTAAGTAAAAGAAAAAGGTAAAAGAGTGAGATAAGGAATGGGTGTATGTTATATGCATTACACCTTGAAACTTCAGAAAACCATCATGAAATTCAAAAGAAACTACCTAATATTGGAAATTGATAAAGCTGATTAGAAAATCACTACTTAAGAAGTACTCCATAGCAGGCACTATAACAGATGATATATGTTATCTCATTCCTGTTAACAGTTTCACAGAATAGATGACAAGTCTGGATTTTACAGTGACGACTGATACTCAAAGACTTATTGAAGTCATACTGTTAGTAACTGGCTGAGCCAGGATGACAGGAGCTTTCTTTAAGTAAGGTATCTATTTAATCATTTCCACAAATCTATAAGATATTTTTCACTTTCATTTTACCAATTGTAAAACTCCAGCCAGAGAATTTAAGCCTTCCAAAACCATCAAAGCAATACATTATTTGTATTGAAACTTTTGGATCACCCTGGTAATATAGGTATTGACAAAGAGTCTCTCATTAACCAAACTTTAGTCAGACTTTTCTGAACTTTAGGCTCTGACTCTTGGGTTTCTGTGTTCATCTCTGTTTATGTAACCACCCAATGGCTTCTCCTTGCCTGCTGCCTAGACAGAGCCAATTTATCAAGACAGAGAAATTGCAATAGAGAGAGTTTGATTCACACAGAATTGGCTGTACAGGAGATTGGAATTTTACTTTTACTCAAATCAGTCTCCCTGAAAACTCAAAGACTGGGGTTTTTAAGGGTAATTGGTGGGTAGGAGGGTCAGAAAGTGGGGAGTCCTGATTGGTTGGGCCAGAGATAAAATCACAGAGCAGAGCGTGGAAGCTGTCCTCTTGAGTTAAGTCAGCTCCTAGGTGGGGCCAGTTTCGCCCACCCAGGAACTGACTCAGTGCAAGAGGACAGCTTGATCATTCTGGGCAGTGTCAGGTAATCCATTGAGCGCAGGGTCTGCAAAATATCTCAAGCACTGATCTTAAGGTTTGCAATAGTGGTGTTATCCCTAGGAGCAATTTAGGGAGGTTTAGAATCTTTTAGCCTCCAGCTGCATGACTCCTAAACCATAATTTCTAATCTTATAGTTAACTTGCTGTTCCTGCAAAGACAGTCTAGTCCCCGTGCAGGAAGAAGTTCTATTTTGGGAAAGGGCTATTATCATCTTTGTTTCAAAGTTAAACTATTAAACTTAGTTCCTTCCACTGTTAGTTCAGCCTATGCCTAGGAATGAACCAGGACAGCGTGGAGGTTAGAAGAAAGATGGAATCAGGTCAGATCGTTTTCACTGTCATAATTTTCTTTTATAATTTTTGCAAAGGTGGTTTTATTTATCAAACTTTAATAATAATCATGCTAAGTCAGTTTAGCCAGAATCCCATACCCTCAATATGCAATCACCCTTGATATATGATCAAGTTCCTCATGTTCCACAATTCCCTTGGTGACGTTTGATCACTCTGGCCTGCTTTCAGCAAGAGTCTTATTAGGTCATTTTAGCCCGGAATCTCGTCTTGTCCCTGAGTTTTCCTGTTAGTAATTTTCAATCCACTGACCCTCACCCTACTCCTTGGCTGTAAACTGCTACTTTTCCTTGCTGTATTCAGAATTGAGCCTCATCTTGCTCTCTCTCCTACTAAAAAAACTCCATTGCAGTAGACCCTCCCCCTTTACCATTCTTTAAACTTGATAAATATTCTTAATAGTGTCAAATATATATATGTACATTTGTGTATTTAAGTATATGTAATTTATGTATAGATTTATATACATGTATATAGATATAAATTTATATATAAAATGTTTATATAACCATACATGCAGATTCATACACATATATACACACAAATATATAAATATAACATATACATATATGTATGAATAACATACATAGAAATAATTGCAAAAATATAATTATATTATTATGCTTTATTTTCGTTTCATCAATAAATATTTAAAATTCTTATGTGTTTTATCTATGAGCATAAGCTGTATGTGTATATATGTTTTTTTCATATACTCACACACAAATATGAACTTATTTCTAAGTCATCAGCTAGGGATAAATTCATATGAAGTCATGTCTTCAATCACCTATTTTTGGACATTTAGGGTACCCCATTTGAAAATTATTATTGTTGTATTTTAATATTTTTCCATATACACAAAATATTAAAATAAGCAGTCCTTTGGTAAAATAATAATACATTACTTTAAATGCAGTGAAATAACTAAGTAACATTTTAAAAATTTAGATATAGATTATAAAATGTTATATAATAAGATCAAACCAGTTATAGTTTATGAAAGTGTTCCTTTCTTCTACTCTGTGAATCCTTTGCTAATATTTTCAAATATGATGATATCCCAGATGACTCAGTGAAAAGTTGATATCAATATTTTGGTAATTTATATTATGATTTTTACTTGCATCCAGTACTTCCTCTTATATATTGGTCGTTTGCAATTCCAGTACCTCTCTTGAATGTAATCTCAAGTACTTCACTCATCTTTTTTTACTTTTTCTTGATTTTTTTCTGGCTTAGAAAACCTCAAAACTCATTTAATTGAACCCTACCTTCTCTAGGTCTCCATTTGAACATAGGTGAAAAAAGAAAATACCGTCTCACTTTCAAGTGTGACCGCTAAGAACTGCCATTCTTTAGTATAGCCTGCCTGTCTCACTGTAGTTTCCAAGGTCACTCACACTTTTCCTCTCCTTGATGACCCTTTCACAGCCTCTCTCCTCTACTCTCCAGACTTTTACCATTTGCTGTTTCCCCAAACTCAGCTTCATCGCACTGCATCCTCTTATTGTCCCTGAAACTTACTAAACATATTTAATGTTGCATTTTTGTCTTCTGTCTGGAAAATGCTTTGTCCACATGATTCATGGCCTTATTTCATTCACAAATATTTCTCTGATCATCCCATGTTAACAAGCAACTCCGAAACCGCAAACCGTATAGCCTAATTCTGTTACTCCACTTTGTTATTCAGCATTACATTTATCCCATACTGGACTTGGTTATTTATTTTACTTCCTACTACTAGAATTTCATAAACTTGAAACACATAGATTCTTTTATGTTTATTAGATTATTGCTATATTTAGAACCTAAACCATGCAGAGCAGATTATAAAAGCACTATACATACTAAAAAAATTAACTTGCTTTTTTTTGGTCAATTGTCTATTCAACGATTTGCCTTTTCTTTCTGATTTATTTTTTGATGCATTAAGCTTTTCTAATAAATTTATCTGGAGTTTTTAATGCATTGAAACTAGAAAGCTTGCCTTAAATGTGTTAAGTTTCCAAGGGTGCTGATAGTCTTTATTATTTCTGATATGGAATGACAGATATTTTGGATTTGCATTTATATAAGTTTGTGAACTGTCTACTTCTCTCTGTGATTCTGTGATTCTATTTTTAGAAAGCCTTTTTCTTTTTCAAAACCAGAGCACTCTCTCTATTATTTATTGCATTGTATATGTTTTACTTTACATTTACGTCAAATATTCATGAATTTTATTTTGGTTTGTGGTATAGAGTAAAAACTGGGTTTCTTATGCCACTTCTGCCACATTCCATATTCCTATATACTTTTGAGTCTGTTACAGACATTCCTGGTATATTCTTTTTGATGGTCTTTTTATTCCTGCAGCTGAGCCTAACTTTTCAATATTCTAAACATGTAAAGTTTTATTAACTGAGGATGAATACATTCCCTCTTATCATCCTCCTTTCTCAAATTTATTTTAAACATCCTTGTTCAATAATTCTAGATAAAATTTAAAGTAATTAAATTCTCCCCAGCTTATCCCCAGAAAAATCTAGGAATATTGATGTTTTCGTTTGTTAATTACTCTGATGAAAGTCAACATCTTTTAAGCATTACTTTTTTTGTTTGTTTGTTTAGCAATATGACATGCTTTTCTATTTTAAGGTGATGTTTTGTCCTTTAAATTTAAATTTAACATCAAATGTTGACTTGTATATACAAGGTTATGATCACGGAAACAGAAAATAAGCAGCAAAATCTTAGAAAAAGGTAAAACTTAGTGTAATATACAGTCTTTTTCTTTACTTTTAATAAGTCATGGAATGTCCTACCCACTTCTCAGAAGTAAATGTGTAACATTTTGTAATGAGTATTTTAAACTTTTCTGCATGTTTAAGTAAAAAAAAGTACATAGCTATAGAGTAAATATCAAAGCATTTTGGAACTTGCTTTTACATTTGAAATAGATTTTTAAGGATAATAGGTGTGACTGTAAACCACTGCTTACAGTTTTGTGTCATATGGCAAATATTCAATTGCATGTATCAGTGGTTCTCACCAAGGCCTAGACCCTGATTAGGCCATCTGTAAGTTTCTGATGATTTTGGTGAGTGGTGCCCCCAGCACTGGTATTCTAAGAAATATTTTAGGTAATTCAAATGTGTACCTAGGACTGGTAACTACCACTTAACGTGAACCGTGATTTCCGAACCAATTATTTATTGATGAATGTTTGGATCGCACTAAGCTAGATTTTGCTGCACTAACAAACAACCCCAACACCTCACTGGATTAACACTATAGAAGATTATTTCTTCTTATGCTATATATCTAATGCAAGGAGATGGACCTGAGGCTGTGACTGGCATTAGGGCTTTTCATAGATATTTGGTGTTATCTCTTTGTCCAAGCAGATGGAGAATGGTTAAAACATGGAATAGAGTCCTTAGAGAGCCCAGGAGTATTTTGCATGAGTGAGGAATAATCCTTTATTGGGTTAAGCCATGGATGGTCTCGTCTGGAAGTTTTTACTTACTACAGCAAAATCTAACCTATCCTGACTTAAAAGGGATGTCTGCTCATTGGAGTTACTCAGTAGCCCAGGCTAAAAAAACACTTCATCTCAACCTGACTGTCAATAATCATACAACAGTAGAAAGGAATGGAGTGAGTGAAATGGGTTCTATTTTTTGAAGCTTGAGAACTAGAAATGACATGTATCACTTAATCTCATGTGGCCAAAAACAACTTAACCCCCAAAGACTTTGAATTCATTCTATGATTGGAATGTGAAGAGCCAGATCTATTTGGTAAGCAGCTCCAGTGGCAATCACAATGGCAATACTCTGCCTATGTATAAAGAATAGCAAGGAAAGACTCACATATTTAGATCTACCTGCTTTCAATCTTTACATTAAAATAATCAGAAATTTATTTAGGGATATAAATTATCCCAGCACCTGAAGATCCATTGGTGAAAAAATAGATAAATGTCATTAGGTGTTTTTGACATACTATTGATACAGAAGGGGGGCAGAGAAGTGCTGGGTAGAGAGGGTAGAGAAGAGTGGGGTCCCTGGCCAGGGCTCCAGCCTCAGGCCTGTGCCCATGGACCTAAGTGAGAACAAGCACTCCTGTTTTCGTGCCTGAATGTTGCATTTTCCCAGACATCTCTGGCCCACCACGCCCTCCACCTTGTGCCCATATAAACCCCAGACCTTAAAAGGCACACACACAAGCAGCTGAACATTGAGACCAGCAGACCAGCAATGGTGGAAAAACGCGGCAAAGAGAGAGAAGGAGGGGGGACGTTTGGACACTGAGGGGAGTTCAGCCAGGGGCGGTTGGAGAAGAGTCCGGCTGCTGGGAGACCCGACTCCAGGGGAAGACGACCTTACCCCTCCATCACTCCTTCCGGCTCCCCTTCCGCCTCGCTGACAGCCACCTCCACCACTCAGTACAACTTTGCACTCCTCCTTCAAGCCAGTGTGTGATCTGATTCTTTCAGGATACTGGGCAAAAGCTCGGGATACAGAAGGCTGTCACACTGACCCTCTGCCCTTGAGATAAGGAAGAGGGTCCATTGAGCTGATTAACACGCAAGCCACCTGCAGATGGCAAATCTGAAAGAGCTTTGTAACACACACCTACTCGGGCTTCAGGAGTCACAGACACACCCCTAGATGCTGTCATGAGGCTGGATCCCAAAAGCGCTCATACCAGCCCAGTGTCTGTATCTGCCCATCTGTATGCTCCCCATGGGATTTGAGCTGCAGGGTGACCACACAGGCAAGGCATGCCTCTGTCGCATGCCCTGGTATGGGAATCAGGGAAATCTCCTGTTTCACTGTCAAATAATTATCAATGACAAGTTTATTGCAAGTTAAATGTATTGAATATGCATGGATTATTTTAAGGTGAAAACATAGTAAAAGAAGTAAAAAAAAGATGAATGGATTATAGAGTCCCCAAGTTACCAGTTAACAGCACTGGACCAATAATTTAATTCCTCTACACTTGTTTATCCACCAGTAATACATAACCATGATGTTGGGTAGCTCTTACAATTATGTGAGATAATGTATATAATGCACCAAGTACATTGGCAAGTTCATAGTAAAGACTCAAGAAATAGTGTATAACTGTGAACCCCCATCTTTCTTCCATGCCTCATGACCCTAATAAATTTAATATCCATAAATAGAAATGTAATTTTCATGTCAGAAGAGAAATATAATACTTATCTGCAGATTTCAAAAAGAAAGAGAAAATAAATGATGTCACAAGCAAAGTCAATTACCTTGGCAAGAAAAGTTCCTGGTACCCAGCAATAAACATCCCTGCCAGATAAAGTTCTTTCTTCACCTTTTTAATTATATCAATTTATTTGCAGACATAAAGAATCAAAAAGAAAATGCAGGACGATGCGTGTGAGAGCGAAAGATAAGATCAAATAATAGTTTTGTGGGAGCCATTTTGACATGTCCTGGGTCTTGTTAAAGCAGCAGGGCATCTGAAAAGTTTTGATTCTGTTATGCCACAAGGCACTGAGCAGCATATTTAATGGAAATGAAAGAGGACACCTATTGCTCCTCTAGTGCTTACTCCTAAAACAGGCAAGGACACAGAATTCAGAGAAGCTTTTTCTTTTTTTTTTTTTTCCCCAATGAAAATTGCATTCTTTTACCTTTGCCTTTGTTTGTGACAAGACCTTTTTCTTAATAGATAAAACCCAGCACAGACTTTAAAAACTAAAAATGTTGAACTTGAATTTTACATACTTTCTCTTTGACCCCACATTTATGAGGAATATTTTCCTACAAATACAACACGTTTACAATCACTTCTGAAAATAATTTAAAAAAAAATAAACACTCACACTTTTAAAGACAAAGCAGCATAAGAGTTTCATCTAAACATTAAATCAGGAAAAATACAAAAACAAAGCCAAAATAATTATTTGACTGGGCGTGGTGGCTCATGCCTGTAATCCCAGCACTTTGGGAGACCAAGGTGGGTGGATCACCTGAGGTTGAGAGTCCAAGACCAGCCTGACCAATATGGTGAAATTCCATCTCTACTAAAAATACAAAAATTAGCCAGGTGTGGTGGCATGCACCTGTAGTCCCAGCTACTCAGTAGACTGAGACAGGAGAATTGCTTGAACCCTGGAGGCAGAGGTTGCAGTGAGCCGAGATCATACCACTGCACTCCAGTCTGGGCAACAGAGCAAGAGTGATTCTCAAATAATAATACTACTACTAATAATTTTTATAACCTAGAACACATAGCAGGTATTCCCAAGTTATGCAGATAGTGATAGTTAATAATTAATCAAGGTAATCTTACTGTTTTACATTTCTGCTTTTGTTATCACCAATAATGTTTACTATTTTTTTGAATATATAGATGACTCATTTGTTAAATTTCATATAGCATAGGACTTAAAAGGACAATCAGTGTGATAGGTTGCATGAATAAATTCATATTCTCTACCTCCACCTGCTGGGATTGAAGGCCAGAACAAATACTATAAATTACAATAAGAATAAATACAAAGATAGCCAATCAAGGAATTTCAGAGCAGAAAGGGACCTATAAGACCATGTAGAAAGACTTTCTTTTTTAAGAGTTGAAGTAATAAATGTGGGAAAGTAAATAGCAATTCTAGACATAATGCAAAAAAACAAAACAAAACAAAAAAATCAGTGTTGTGAGGTTAGGCAGGGAAAATTATGTGTCAAGACAGCAAAGATAAGTGAAAATGCTGCTTAATGTAAAAAACGTCCTAAGCAGCTATCTAAAGGGTGTTTGGTGAATTTTGAAATAGAAGAATGATGTTCAAAAAATATACACAATTTAACTGTTATCATTTTGTGCGATAGCGTGTCCATATTCAAAAAGATCTGTGTCACAGTTTTGTGAAAACATTGATAACGTGGAATGTATTTCAGAGAACAATAACCAGGAGGAAGTGATTTGGCACAACTGTACATTATATGCGGAAAAGCTAATGAAATTTACACTGAGGATGTATACTTTTTTTAAAAAAAAAAAATGATTCTTGCATTCAAAAAGTGTTAGAGCTGCCATTTTGAATAGAAACTATGTTTTCTGTGTAATGTCTGACTACCGAAAATAGTAGAAATTATAAAAAGTAAGTATTGTCAAAAATATAAGAGAAATAAATGTCTTAAATGAAGCATTAGCTAATCATTATTGAGAACTTGCTTTGTTTCCGGCACCATTGTATAAGCTTCCAATATATTTATCCATTTAAAGTCCGCATCAGCTTTGTGACTTAGAAACTATTATTATGCCATGACACATATGACAAAGCTGAGATTAAACAAAAGTATTTTCTTTTAAAAGACAGAAAGTTGTTTTATGTCACAATATACGTCAGAGCCAGAATTTGAACTAAAGCCATGTGGTCAAAGAGCTAGTGATCTTAACTACCTCCTCATTATACAACTTGATGTAAGGTGGTTGACTGTTTAAGCCCCTTAATGATTACAGAATTGAATCCAATGAGTGAAGTGTCATATTCAAGGCATACAATTGGAAAAGGACAGCAACAAGAACTTCAGAGTCTTGCCCATCATAACAGCAGTTTGATTTTCTCCTGTCGTTAGCTTCACTCAGATTGTTGGCTTTCCATTGCTTTCCTCAACTTATCTGCATGGTAGTGTTTAAAATATTAAGTAGTGTTTACTTAAAATATTAGGTAGTGTTTAAATATTAAGCTTCCTATGATTATTGAAGAGCAAATGGGTGCTTAGAAGGAAACCTAAGGGACTGTTCAGTGACATTGTTCATTATAAGACTGATAAATCAGAAGAAGCTCAGCAAAATACAGTCATATTATTGACTCTTTGAGCTAATAATTGCTAAACTGCAAGAGTCTTTAGAATGGAGAAAGAAAACTCAGTTTTTTATGATTCTGATATTTTTAAATGATATTCAGGGTAAGACTATATCTTGACAGTGAAATCAAAGAAGAGAAGGCAAGAAATGAGAGACGAGTATCTGAGGCAAAAGAGAGAATAAGAATAGAAAGGTTAAATTCCAGGCTAAAAAATACAGAACATCTAGATTTCACCTCCTTCAGTTCTTTCCCAGGAAACAACTTCTTCCTAACTTCCTTTATTGTTTCCTTCAACAAATATTTGATAAATATAGAGGTAAATATGCAGAGTTCCTGATAAATGACTTATTTTCTTTACCATAGAGCGATTGTGGAAAAAGACAAAATGCAGATTAGTAATACAAGCATGCATGTTATGTACAAAGTGTTTCCCTTTCTGCATGTTGAAACTGATAGTACATAACATGATGATTTCAATAAACATGTTAGAGCATCAGATTGTGAGTACCGACACAGCACCTGCTCAGGTTTTAATAAGGCATTCCTTTTCATTCATGAAGACCCACACAAACGAACTTCTGAATTTTGTGACTTGTAGTTGTCAGACTGCCAAATCCTTAAGAAAGGCATTTGATTTTTTAACAGTAATGATAAACTTCTGACATAACACTATACCTTCTTAGTACAAACTTCCTTCTTTTCAGCTTGTCAACATAAAGGTCTCTATGTGTTGGATTAAAACTGTTCAATGTCAGCTTGATGTTTATATTTTATATTTAGAAATTAATATTTGTCCTGAATAATGGTACCATCAAAGATAACTGTTAGCCACACTTTTTGGTGATAGATGATACATGAATGTTCCATTTATTTAGTGGTAAGACCTAAGGGAACTTGATTCATGTGGAATTCAACTACAAATTGAAAGACAGCATTAGATTTTTATAAATAAATTACTGATTCTATTTTGCAATTTGGCCGACATGATTTTCTGCAATAAGTACAGGTTATCTAGAGAGTAGGCAGAACATGCAAATAACATTTACAGTTTCCAGTGGATTATGGGTTTCAAAGAGACCTGTTAGATGACAATACAGCACCAACTCAAAATATGTTGTGTGGGAAAGGAGTTTACAAAACTAGGAAACTGAGTTTTAGGAGACATTATCATAACACAGTTTACAGGCATACAAAGATAAAGATGAAGTTACTAGGCTAAGATATAAATCAAACATGTATTGTAATATATGACCAATATGTATTACATAAATTTAGGGCAGAAGGAGAGTTAATCTGATGCTGAATTTGTGAATAGTTAAAAAAAACTTCTAAAGTGCTTTCTTTCTAAGGCCAGAAATGGCCCTAGAGATTGATATCTACTAATATCTGCAATAGTGGATGGTACAGAAATTATGTCTTATTTATCTGTGTATCTAAGAAACCAGGAAAGAGCTTAATGCATAGTAAATTCTCAATATGAATACTAAGCAAACTTTGATAAATATAATAATCAGCTTTAATTCTGAGGACTCTGAGCCTTCAGAAAATCTAAATAAATAAAACAATAAGTCCAAGGTACATCTCTGAATAGTAATTACTACAGCAATAATTATGAAACAAAATAAATCAGTCAGGAATTTAAAGGAGACAAATCATGTATATGGCACAATCAAGTTAAAAAGATGATGATAACTAAATTACTGAATAATGTGCTAAGCACATTATATAAATTACACCGTTTAATCCAACAAAAATTAAAAGTTGTATTAAAAAGCAGATAATATTTTTATTTGCATGTTAGAAAATTGAGGTTTTGAGATTAGTTTACCAGGTCATGGTCACAAAGCTAGAAAGTTGTTGACTGAGAGATTTAATTCAGATCTGTCTCATTCCATAACTGGTCAGAGTTTAGTAATCTGGAAACAGAGATCTGCGGTTTCAATCAAAGTTGGGGAGTGCCATTTGGCATATGTGGACTATGTAACTCACTGGGAAACTGTGTTTCCTGCTGCTAAGTGCTAGTTGTGTATAATATATGAATTCCATGTTATCGAAGTGCTTTGTTCCAGAAGGAGTCGGCTTCTCGTTGGCAACCTAGGCAGTAAGCTGAATGTATGGTAACTCAAAACCAAAATAGAATCTCACTTTCACATAGATAAGCTTTCATTTGAGCAATGCAGGAAAATAGGAGAAGGTCTGAATTACATATGGCTGAGGGTATGCATAAGATAAAGACTGATCGGACACAGAAATAAAAAAAAATTTGTTAAATTACTGTTTCTGAGGCCCACATGCATAAATAGAAATAAAACGTAGACACATATAAAGCGTAACAATTTTAATAAAATATATTCCCTTCTCTGGTGTATATTTATACACACACATATAAATATATACACATTTATTTTATATATATGATATATTTTGTGAGGCAGGGTCTTGCTATGTTGGGCAGGAGACTGAAGTGAAGTGTCTGTTCACAGGCACAATCATCGTGGACTGCAGCCTTGAACTTTTGGTGTCAAGCAATCCACCCACCTCAGCCTCCTAAGCAGCTGGGACTACAGGTGAATGACATCGGATGTGGCTCTCATCTTCAGTTTATGATGGGATGGAGGCTGGAGTAGGTAAGCTAATGGTATGGGGTTGATAATGTTTTAATAATGAGAGACACAACAATAATAATGTAATAATGTGAAGGAAGTTGTATGCAGACTTCCAGGATGGCTGCCAAAGGTATTTTCCATTTGGTATTAATGCCCTGATAGAATCTGTTCATTTGAGTGTGGGCTGGATATAGTGACTTGATGCTACCAATAAAAGACAACAATAGTGCCAAGATTTAATTTGTACGATTAAATTACGAAAGACTGTAACTTCTTTCTGAATGACACATTCTCTGTTTATTGTCATTTTTACTAGCATGCTTTGATAAAGCAAGCTACCACAAGAGAAGTCCACATGTCAAAAACCAGGGAGTGGTTTCCAACCAAGAGCCTTCAAGAACGGAGGCCCTTTGTACAACAGCCCTTTAGGAATTCAATTCTGTCGATTAAGTTTGGAACTCTATGTTTCTACAGCTGAGCCTTCATTTGGGACTGTAGACCCTGAGCTGACACATTGATTCATTACAGATTTCTGAAAGAACATGAATCAGAGAATCCAAATAAGCCATGCCCAGGTTCCTAACTCACACAAACATGGAGATAATAAATTAGTGTTATGTTAAGCCACTGAATTTGTGGTAATTTGTTATGCAGCAATAGGTAACAAATACAGAAGAATTGGCTGATAATTCGTTGTCTTTTTTGCATTGATTTTATATCACTTCCAATCTCAGCCATCCCTACAACCTGATGTGTACTCAATCGCTGTTGTAAACCACTGTCAACTCTTTTTACGTGCATCTTAGAAACATAATATTTCTTTTTGTTCATTTCCATTTTGCAGTCTAACTTGGAGAAACCACAGAGAACCTTTGCAAAGGAGGCAGATTGAAAACTCAAATAAAATGTGAAAGCATGAATTCAAAGAAAGAATATCCAGTGTTATGGCCTGTAGTGGTAGAAACACTAAACCCAGTACTTGGAGTTTTTTCGAATATAATTTTATCATAAATTATAACTAGAGTTTATTATAAAATAAAATTTTGAGTCAAATTACATTACTAATTTTGGAACACATTCTTTTTGCAGAGTTAATTGAAAAATTACTTTTAAACAATAGACAATTATGTTAAATCTTATTGTGTTAGTGCGTAATTGAGGAAGTGCATGACAAAAGACATTTGCTTTGTCATAGAAAAATTGAGGTAAATTAAATATTTGATTATATGAATTTTTTTCTCTCTTTTGCACTAGATCGGTTTTTTATTTTAAAAACTTATTATAGAAAACTATATAAACAGTCAATGAGATTTTGTATTTTATGGAGTTATCTAATCCAATTTCACATCCCCAACACTATTTCTTTGCCATTTCCCTTACCAATCCAACTTGCCACAATAGGCATTTTAACAAAAGCTTCAATAGACTGTTTCTTTCACTTTGGAATTCCATATAGCCTTAAATATATTAATTTTTATTGTGACTACTTAATGCTAACATACTTTTATGCAGATTCTCCACATTAACTCTGTCAGCAACCGTCTAAAGTAAGCATCATCATTCATATCCATTTATGTATAAATTTGGCCTACATAGGAACATAGAGGGTAGATAACTTTCCAAGGCTAAATAGCCAAGGCTAAATTCTTACACAGACAATCTGGTCTCAAAGCCCACATATCTCAGCTTTATGTCATACTCTATAGTATCTACACATTGAACACTGATTTTTTAGTATTTGTATTGTGAACTCTCCCTCTCTGCCTTCCTCTGCTGTCTATAAATTTTGTAAACATGTCACATTTTACCACTTTTTCCTGGTTATTTCTATTCTTTATTTTTCTTTTTTTAAATATATACTTTGAGTTCTAGAATACATGTGCCCAACGTGCAGGCTTGTTACATAATTATACATGTGGCATGCTGGCACACTGCACCCATCAACCTGTCATTTACATTAGGTATTTCTCTCAGTGCTATTTCTCCCCTGGCTCTCGACCCCACAACAGGCCCCAGTGTGTGATGTTCCATATCCTGTGTCCAAGAGTTCTCATTGTTCAGTTCCCACCATTGAGTGAGAACATGTGGTGTTTGGTTTTCTGTCCTTGTGATAGTTTGCTCAGATGGTTTCCATCTTCATCCATGTCCCTGCAAAGGACATGAACTCATTTTTTTATGGCTGCATAGTATTCCATGGTGTATATGTGCCACATTTTCTTAATCTAGTATATCACTGATGGACATTTGGGTTGGTTCCAAGTCTTTGCTATTGTGAATAGTGCCGCGATAAACATACATGTGCATGTGTCTTTATACTAGCATGATTTATAGTCCCTTGGGTATATATCCAGTAATGGGATCACTGGGTCAAATGGTATTTCTAGCTCTAGATTCTTGAGGAATTGCCACATTGTCCTCCACAATGGTAGAACTTGTTTACACTCCCACCAACAGTGTAAAAGCATTCCTATTTCTCCAAATCCTCTCCAGCATCTGTTGTTTCCTGACTTTTTAATGATTGCCATTCTAACTGATGTGAGATGGTATCTCACTGTGGTTTTGATTTGCATTTCTCTGATGACTGGTGATGATGAGCTTTTTTTCATGTGTCTGTTGGCTGCATAATAGGCTGTCTGTTAGATGAAGAAAAGGCCTTCAACAAAATTCAACAGCCCTTCATGCTAAAAACTCTCAATAAACTAGGTATCGATGAAACATATCTCAAAATAATAAGAGCTATTTATGACAAACCCGCAGCCAATATCATACTGAATGGGCAAAACTGGAAGCATTCCCTTTGAAAAATGACACAAGACAAGGCAGCCCTCTCTCACCACTCCTATTCAACATAGTGTTGGAAGTTCTGGCCAGGACAATCAGGCAAGAGAGCGAAATAAAGGGTATTCAATTAGGAAAAGAGGAAGTCAAATTGTCCCTGTTTGCAGATTACATGATTGTGTGTTTAAAAAACCTATTGTCTCAGCCCAAAATCTTTTTAAGCTGATAAGCAACCTCAGCAAATCTCAGGATACAAAATCAATGGCAAAAATCACAAGCATTCCTATACACCGATAACAGACAAACAGAGAGCCAAATCATGAGTGAACTCCCGTTCACAATTACTACAAAGAAAATAAAATACCTAGGAACCCAACTTACAAGGGATGTAAAGGACTTCTTCAAGAAGAACTACTAACCACTGCTCAATGAAATAAAAGAGGGCACAAACAAATGGAAGAGCATTCCATGCTTATGGATAGGAAGAATCAATATCATGAAAATGACCATATTGCACAAGGTAATTTATAGATTCAATGCCATCCCATCAAGCTACCAATGACTTTCTTCACAGAATTGGAAAAACTACTTTAAAGTTCATATGGAACCAAAAAAGAGCCCATATTGCCAAGTCAATTCTAAGCAAAAAGAACAAAGCTGGAGGCATCATGCTACCTGACTTCAAACTATACTACAAGGTTACAGTAACCAAAACAGTATGGTACTGGTACCAAAATAGAGATATAGACCGATAGAACAGGACAGAGGCCTCAGAAATAACACCACACATCTACAACCATCTGATCTTTGACAAACCTGACAAAAACAAGAAATGGGGAAAGGAATCCCTGTTTAATAAATGGTGCTGGGAAGCTGGCTAGTCATATGAAGAAAGCTGAAAGTGCATCCCTTCCTTACACCTTATACAAAGGTTAATTCAAGATGGATTAGAGACTTAAATGTTAGACCTAAAACCATAAAATCCCTAGAAGAAAACCTAGGCATTGCCATTCAGGACATAGGCATAGGCAAGGACTTCATGACTAAACCACCAAAAGCAATGGCAACAAAAGCCAAAATAGACAAATGGGATCTAACTAAACTAAAGAGCTTCTGCACAGCAAAAGAAACTACCATCAGAGTGAACAGGCAACCTACAGAATGGGAGAACATTTTTGCAATCTACCCATCTGACAAAGGGCTAATATCCAGAATCTACAAAGAGCTTAAAAAAATTTCCAGGGGACAAATAAACAACTGCATCAAAAGTGGGCAAAGAATATGAACAGACACTTCTCAAAAGAAGACATTTATTCCTGGTTATTTCATATTCTATGTTAAGGCCAGTAATAAATGAACAAATGTGACTTTACAAAGGGTTCTACCTTCTGCACAATGTATGCTGTTTATTTTGAATTGTATCATTAATTAGAATTTTAAAATATTTCAACAATGAACAGATCCTAGGTTGAGTTAATGCAGACAATATTAATTTGGTGTTTCCCTAAACTGGCAAAAACTATTAGAAGTTACAGACTCTACCATCCCCATTTTATGTATTTGTGTCTCACTTCCATTCCAAAGTTAAAGTCCAGTAATCCTTTGTTAGTATTCTTTTCTTTCAAGTATTTGAACTGGAAGTTCCAGACTGTAAAGTCTCTATGGGAGGACTGGCCAGTTTTAAAGTGGATTTGGCCTAGTGTTCCTGTTGGCCGGTGCAATAGTACTGGGCAGGCAGGAAGACTAAGAACATAAAGCTAGATAGCTTGACTTGAATCACAGCATGTCTTATGCTAGTTGGACCATCTTGGGCAAGCTACGTAACCCTTCTGTGTTGTATTTACATTTACAAAGAGGATAATGGTCTCTGCTTCATAGTTTTATTATGAAGATTGAATAGGGACTAAAAGCAAGTGTTACATAAGTGTTCATAAAATGAAAATATAAAAATGTACATAATGAGAAAGTAGAGGATAACAAAGAGAAATGGCATGAAACAGAATATGCAATAATGAAAGACAGGTTAGTATATATCGGTTTCAGTGCTTTGGCTCCTGAAACCAGATGTAGTTCCTGAGAAATGTCCTTTGTATCATTAAAATAAATTCTCCTTTTTTAATTTAAACAATTACAAATGAATTTGTCTTTCTTAAAACTAGATAAGACTTACTTGACTAGAAAACTAATATAGAGTGAGAAGATTAAAATTGGTTGCATAGATAAAATGCTTAGCACAATATATAACATATAGAAAATTTTTAATAAGTCATAGCTAAAATTGTTCCTCTAACTTCATCTTTATTAATTTTTCTAACATTTAGCTATAATTTTGTCATTTTCATGTTGAGATATATCAATGGTTCAATATTGCCTAGTGAAAACCACTTAGTCTTACTTAAAAACTTTAAATATCCATGTTCCTATCACTAATCTATCTAAATAAAGTTAGGTATTTTATTTCCTTAAAAAGACTCAATCATGATGCACCCATCCTGATCTATCAAACATTCTGCTTCTTTGACTGTTCTTAATTTTTCTGGCTTCTGAATAAGAAACATGTTTTCTTTGTTATACCCCACTTATTTTCCTCATATTCCTGGCACAATATGTACAGCTTTGGTATATGGGAAAATCAATTGCATTGTTTTGAGACAAACAACAAAACACTTTGCCTAATCAAGCCCAAACCCTAGGTTGTTGTTTTCTTATGGTAAGACCTCAAAAAAAGAGCTATCTCTGTATCACACAATCAAAAGGTTTTACAAATAGCCAATCATTTCTTTGAACAGTTGCTCCTGGAATCCTCCTAGATAGTGTTGATTTCTTTTCTTGTGTCTTCCTACCATAGGTGTTAGGTTATCAGAAGGTTTTAGAACCCTCATGTATAGTAAACTCTAGTTCTCTCTCGTGACTATACTCCCGGGCATAATAAGGTTGGTATTATGAGTGCTTGTAATCAAGATGTTGGCTCCTGAGGGCATTTCAAATTCTTGAGCAGCCGCTTTATTTAACTGTTCACAGAATGTCATGCTAGAAGTAACACCTTTACTCATTTATAAACAAGATATTTTTTATTGAAATAACTATTGCATTTGATGCAGTTACTTTTTTATTTATCTTATATGGTGATTTACTACTTGAAAAGATTTAATTTTTTATCAAAGATATTTATGGAAATGTATCTATAAGTAATATTACACTTGTCAAAACTAAGAAAAAATTGAATAAAAATGGCTTTTTGGGAAAAAGGAAGCTATCCAAGGTGCATTTCCCATTTTGATTTTATTTCCTAATGAAAACAACAATCCTATGGGTTGGTGAAATAGTTCTGCTTCTTAGCTCTGCTTCACTTTATTTTTCTGTGACAAATACAATATTCTGAAAAGTTGAAAATATTTTCAAATCATGTAAATCTAGTGAAAATATATAAAATACAGGTGCTAAGTATTGTAAGGCCCTAACTGAGTAATTCAACAAACACTGTTCAAATGAGAGCAACTTTTCAAAGCATTTGGTCAGAATGGTCTAAAATTGGGATGACAGATCCGTTCAGAAATAGCTCTTTCCTTCGGATGTTCAGCTCCCTTAAGATCTATACAATTTGTGATTCATTCAGTAAATGTCAATGCAAATATAAAGGACAACTATTCTTACCAATTTTATAAAATTTTGCCATTGCAAAGGAGTAATGTTGACATTTATCATTCAACAATAACATCCTTAAGAAACTAAACCATTGTAGATGTTTTTAGAACATTGACTAAGTTGCCTTTATCCTTCTTATAGTTTCCATATCATTATGCATACCATCAAAGCCCAAATATGCAGCATACAATTATTTTTGGAAACTTTATTTAGGGTCCTATTAAGCTATCATCATATTTTCAAATATACATTCCATATTAGCTATTAGATACCAGAATATATCAATCCAAATGATCAGAAATATTGATAAGTAGTAAGTGTGCTGGCCTAGAAAGAGCATGACTTTGTGGGGATGTAGACCTGCTTTCTAATTTCAGCTCTGGCTTCTGCTACCTGGAAAAGTTATATCACGTCTCTGACTATTGACTGAGTAATATGTAACTTGAGCTAGTTATTTATTTATATTGCTATTACCTCTCAGAAATGAAAATAAAATTTCCTCGCAGGCAAATAGAACCAACCATGCTTTTTTATAGGACCATCTTGAAAACTAAATAAGTGAATTAATATAAAGTTTTCTGTGTGGTTCTTGGAACAAAGTAACTGTTGAATAAATTTTAGCTTTTATTTCTTTTTATCTACCCAGGTATAACTTACACCTTTTGAAATTTTTCCTCTTTAAAATTAATGTCAGTACTTATTTTATTGTTATGAAAAATATCCTTTTGCAAATCTGAAACATAATATACATTTCCAAGGAGGAATTTCACTGCTGGAAGTCTTGGATTGCTTAGCCCATCTATTTTTACCATCCCCTTGTAGTGTGTTGGTAAACACACAGTGAAATGTTCACAAGGTAATTAATGTGGGCATCGTTTTCTAAGACAAATATATACCGCCCCCAACACCACCAACCATTTTTTTTGAAATTCCACAATGTTAATCCTACTCTAGAGGGTAGAGAGTATTTGTTGCAGAAATGACATTTGGCAACATCTCATTTGCCTGATGTATATTGAGAAAGCTAAAAGTAGACAGTTCTGCTCCTTTTACATATACCTGGTGCAACTTTTTCAAACATGTGAAAGATTAAGTACTAGAACTGAATTGAAATTTTCAGGACTGGGAATAATAACAAACTTGTATGATACAAAGAAGAGTGTCATGTGTTTTTCAGTTTTTGCAATGCTACCAGTATTGTATTTATTAATACATTGTTACCTTTTCATATATCTATTTTTCTACTTTTCCCATACAAGTTATCTGTATGGACCTACTTTGAAATATACTTGCATACAATTGCAAAGAATGTGATTGAGATAACATAGTAGTTTTTGGATAAAATAAATTCGGATAGTTGACAAGCCAGTGCTAAGTTTTATTTTTATTTTACATTTCAGTAGGTGATTTTTCCAAATGATATGGAAAATATCATATCTATATTTTAGATATGATAGAAAATCTTTATCAACTATATTGTATACCTTCTGAATGTTTCTATATTTTGAAAAATATTTAAGTGGAAAGATATTTATGCTACTTAAATCTATAATTCCTCAAAATTCTTTTTAAGTAGAAGTTGATGAGCTGGTGGCTAATGAAGCAGTGTGGTATAGGAGGATGTATTTGGCTCATCAATGTACTATATTTCATTTAATCAACTGTATCTTCTTACGTAAGGGCAAAAAAATTCCCTGTTTAAAGCAAGGCAAATTTGGGAGAGGTAGCAATGGAATCAGAAAATACAAATTATATCTTTGGTTTTAAAGGAACTTGAATTCATATTTTAGCATCACAAATGCTAATATGTATCACCTTGAGCTAATTGCTTATTCTCCCTGACCTTAGTTTTATTAACTGTACAGAAGGGCAGTAGTATGGGGACTAATTATCTTCACACTGGAGGACCATAGTAGAATTCAGTGACATTCTTTACACAGTTCCTTTCATGATCCCTTGTTTTTTAAAAAAAAAAGTCTGATAAATGCTAATACCTCACCCATTTTCTGGATGATTTTATGCTAACAGAATAGAAGGTGGGTTTTTAATGTATTGCTTTGTAATGCAAAACAAAACAAAGCAACAAGAATAAGAGCAATATACTCCCTTTCAAACACAAAAATTTAAACTAGTACAGAGCAACAACCTTGCATTAAAAAAGAGATTATGTAAAATTTGTCAGTACTCCCAACTACCCCTTCATAACTTTTAAAAATTTCATTAAGATTAATGTTTTAAGAAATAAAATCCAAAATAATATGACCACCTTTCTTGCAAACTCTTGGATTTAATTAACCAGTGAAATGAATTTTCAGCCAACCTATTTAATGACTGTATCCCAAAGCGTTGCCAAAACACAGTGCATGCAATATAATCCTCCCATAGTAATATCTTGCTTCAGATAACATTTTTTTCCTCTCCGTGAGGATTATTCATGAAAGATTTTCTCTGAATTATATTTATTTGTACTGAAGCATGTCAGCATTAAAATGATTGTGCCATTGGTTGAGTTTATGAATAGTGCCATTGCAGATTTATGTGTGCTCTCTGGAATAGCAGGCATATGTGAAAACAATCAATATATAGGTATTAAAAATAACTGTGCACACAGATACACAAGAATTCATCTTACATGTGGGAACTACATATTTCAGCCTTACTGCCTTTGAGTTTAGAAAGGGTGGAAATAAACGCTGTCAATGTTAATGCTGGGAATTTCAGTTCTGGCAATTAAACTCAACATTTGTTTTACATGGAGTGTCCTAAAAAAACAGCTTGTACTTTTTTAGCTGATATAACATCAATTACTGATTGTTTTAATTCTGCCATCAAAGAAATCCACCAACATTCTCCTGTATACTTCTTTATATTATGACTTTGGAATTCATATATTCCTAGAGATATAATGATTGAATTTAGAGGGCTAGGAAAGAAGGTATAATGCCATCTGAGTGTAGGGTTTGAGTTGAAAATATCTACGTGTTATTATATCTTATCTTTTGAAGAACCCTTGTATTAGCTAGATATCATCATTCATCACTCTACATATAGATAAAAGAAAACCGATTCAGAGGAATTAAGTAAATGACCCAAGGTCATATACATAGTAAGAAGTAGAGAGTTGATTTAAATGTGCATTTTTCGAGTGACTTCATATCACTTGTTATGTGATATCACTTTATATCACTTAAGGCTCTACCTGGCCTTGATCTTAAGAACAAGAGAAATAGGTAGAAGACATGACACGTAGAAAGAAAATAAGAAAGCAAATTAATACCGTTCTATCTGATTTTTTACTACTGATGAATTTGTTGCAATGATTCATTGAATAAGCTGACTAAGGATGTGTAACCTAGCTAACAGATTGAAACATGCCAAAGATTGGCTGTGGCCTGTCATAGACAGGAAATAAGATGTAGTGAAGAGAGCCAGGATATTGAGTTAAACAAACAGGAACTCATGCCACTAATGCATTATGTGTCCTTGGGCAACTGAGTTTAATTTCATTCTGTTTTTCTTTTCTAATATTTAACATGGAAGGACAATGTCAATAAGAATTATTGATACATGTCTCCCGGGGAGTTTGAGAAGTAAGAGACATTTACCATGCCTTACACAATTCATGGCACAGTGTAGGTGTTTAAATTATAGTATTTCTTTTATTCACTCTTAATATTTTGTCAAGTTGTTCGTTTCTTTTGGATTCTAGGAATGTGATTTTTTTTTCTTGGCAGGCGAAACAACAAATTACATCTTCATATGACTAATATGCTTATGTGTCATCCAAACACTTTTTCACTTCCACTAGTAATGCTAATTAGAGGGGCATGATTAGCAAAATACTAGCCATTTGGAATAATATACTCATATATTATAGAAACACCTTTTGTTTCCAAGTGTTGTATGTTTAATGTATAAAAAGCTAAGAAATATATATGTGTGTGTGTGTGTGTATATATATGTATATAATTTTAACAACTAAGTTATGCAAGGGAGAAAAATGCCACTAGAACTAAATGCCTTACAGGTGTTGCACTCTCATACTGTGAAAAAGATATGGACAAAAGAAGAAACAGAAAGTAAAAAACAAAAGAAGAAGAGATAATAGATTAGCATAAGTGGCTAGAATTTCCAAAATTCTATTGGTAAAATAAAAAGTGTATTTCTATAGTTAAACTAAAAATACAGTAGACATGTTTCAAATGAAGTATAGACATAACATTTTATATTCTTGTTGGTGTTATTCAAGAATAATTGTTGAAAATGCTTAGTTGGAAATTGAGGATTGAATAAATTTGCATGTATGGAGACAAATCATTGGAAGTGGAGAGAGTAAAGAAAAGAAGGAGATCAGCAAAGTTGAATAGACTAGGTGGGCAAAGACTCACTGAGACTTGTGTGATAATGTCCTTCTGAAACTCTGATCTTCTTTCTTAAGACATCTACCAACAGATCTCCTAATGCATTTTATCAATAATTTTGAATATTAACCTTAGGGCTAGTTAGATATTAAACAAATAGGGAAGTTCTGTTTCAAAAAAAGTCAAAAATAAAAAATTGTACAAAATTAAAAGTATTTCTTTATAGCATAATTACTAAGGGCTTTAACTATACTATTATTTGTTATTAAATCCAAAATAGAGATATGGTATACGGGTTTCTTATTCAGAACAGAATTCCTTCACTACAGTGTTCCTTATGAAGGAAACATAAAAGAATACATGGCGGAACATGTGTATTAGATCTTTTATTTACAAACATTTATGTGTCATTATTTTATGCTGGATCCTGTGGTTCTCAATTAAGGGATGTTCTGGCTCATGTTCCCACACATACTTAGGGGCATCTGGAAATGTGAGTGGGAATTTTGTGGTTGGCACAAGAACTTGTGGAGGGTGGTGGGCAAGGATATATATAGTGTTCCAAGACACAGATGCTAAATGTTTTACAGTTCCACACATTCAAGAACGATTGCCTCTCCCCCATGCCAGTAGTGTTCTTATTTAAAAATAGCTAAACACACTTTGGGGGACTTTTTTAAGGAAAGTTCCACTCAAAATACATTGATAGTTGTTGGATTCTGTTGTTAGTTCTTTTCCATGCCTGTTAAGCAATGATTATTTATATCACATGAACAAATATATATATTTTGTGCTGAGTGGTAAGAAAAAAACTACAAAAAGCAGAAAAGAATATTCAGTATACATCAATTGGAGGGTATTACAGAAGCAATTTTTTCTTAAAATCTCTGTCTGATAATTTAATTTACTTTCCTGAATTTATCACTGAATACTTAGGACTTATAAAACAGTACAAAATCCTTAAACTGATATTCAAGGTTTTCCTAATCTGCATTTGAATATTTATTGTCTATTAGCATCTTCCCAGCATTTTCTTATCAATCCATTCATCACTTCTTCTACATTTATTTCCCTGCATCTGCATTTACCCACAGTGTACATTCTGCCTGGAATTCCCTTTCCCAGTCCATTCTGTATATGTACGGATCCAAACTATTTTATTCTAGGCTCTCCTAAAAAGGCCAAGACCTTTAGGAATACTTCCCTCAATTCCATTTCCTGAAAATAGAATGTAACTTCTGACTTGTTGAAACTCAATACTAATGGTTTTCTGTGATTTCTCATGATATTTGGTATTCTAGATATTGCATTATATTTATTTTTGTATGTATCTTAATTCTGTCTCTAAATTATAAGCACTTAAAGAAATTGATTTATATCTTACTCATCTTTGCAACTTCACAGCTCCTTAGAACCTCCACCCACATAATTACTACTCAACAAATAATTGCTAAGTTCATTACTAGTCCTTCAAAGGCAAGCCTAGGGACTGGAAGTAAGTGAAATGATTGGTAGATTGAAAAAAGGGGTTAATACTGAATTGTCACCACACTTCTAAGCTCAATTACCACTTTTTCAATGACTTCTGAGTTCACTTGAGTTGACTTTAATAGTACTCCTGTTATCAATCCCAAGATGACTCAATTATTATGCTAGGACATACTAACTTGTCTAGGACTGACAAATTTTTTTTGAAGTTAGCTTGTAAATTTTCTCTAAAGTAGATTTGAAAGTATTAATGTTCTATAATGACCTTTCCATCTCTGATTCTTGACCTTACGTCATACTCAAACAACTGTCAATCTAATAAATTGAATCAATCTAATAAATTGGTCGCTAAAAATTTTCCCTTTTTTCTATGATTAAACAATTAGTTGTTAGTATTATTTCCTTTCTTCATAATCGTTAAAATTTTTGTGGTTCTTCCTTTAGTAATTCTCCTCCAACTAGAAAATGTCAGAAGTATCATTTTTACTTCCTCAAATAAATGAACAGTCCTTTCATAACTTTGCTTTTACAGATCTACTTTTCAAATATTTCAATAATATACCCTGCTCCTATAAGCAAGTATACCTTCCATTATTTTGAACTTCAAGTTCTTAACCAGATGAGATGGTGAGTAATCCAGACTATACCTAGATTCTGAAAGCAAGTGGTCAGAAGCTAATAAATTGAGAGATTGTCTGAGTCACAAAGTATGTCAAAATAAATATGTTCCAGTAAAACTCTGAAGTCACCGTGGAAATTGACTTCAAGCATTTTTTTTTTTAACATTCAATATATTTCTCTTTTCTGCCATTCATCTTATTTTTCAGGTATACTGTCATGTTCCTGTTTAACTGGAAGTATGGCTGGCATAAACTCCTTTTAATAACTGTTAGTTCTGCATGGCTGAACCTAAATATCAGACATGATTGGCAAAAGATAAAGTGATGATATTGGAAAAACCTATCTAAAAGGTAAGAGTCATGTTTCCAAAATAAGGCAGCAAATTCACTCTTCCAGTTAGTTTATTATTTCATCCAGTAGAATATGAACCTTTTGTTTGTTAATTGCAAGGCTTGATGCCCTGCAAGGACCTCTTTGCATTTTGTAGGTAATGCCAAAAAGAAAAAAAACAATTCCTATACTTAGCATCCAGTATAGTTTATTGCTGTCTACATTCTGACATTTAACAATGATCTCACTCTCACCAGCAACAGGTAATTGAAGTAAAACACATAATAAACCCAATCAAGATGTTATTTTTCTCCTTTGATGCAGTTCCTTTAAATACTTGTCTCTCTGGTATTTTAATCTCTTGCAGGAAACTAATATTTTATGACACATATTAACCGTTATAAACAAGTTGATTTCTATTTGTCTTTCTATAATTGATGATATATTAATGTTTTTTGTCATTATTAACAAAAAATTTGAACATATCTAGTGGGTTGAACAGTGCTCCTTAAAATATATGTCCAAGTCCTCATTTACGGTAGCTGTGAATGTGATCTTATTTGGAAGTATGCTCTTTGCATGTGTAATTAAGCTAAAGAACTTGAGATGAAATCATCTTAGATTTAGAGTAGGCCCTAAATTCAATCATCAGTGGCCTTATAAGAGTAAAAAGCCAGAGATTTGAGACACAGAAAACAGCAGGAAGGATGTTGAAGACAGGGTTATTGGAGTTATGAGGCTACAAGCCAAGGAAGACCATGAAATGCCAACAGCCCCAGATGCCAAGAGAGAGGCGTGGAATAGATGTTCCCTCAGAGCCTTCTGAAGGAACCAATTCTCATATTGGTTTTGGATTTTTGGACTCCTGAACTGTGAAAGAATAAATTTCTATTGTTTTAAGCTGCTCAGTTTGTGACATGTCATGAAATTTGTTGTTTTACCTAGAACATAAAATTGTTTTTCCTTCTTCTCCTTCTCCTTCTCCTTCTTCTTTTGAGACGGAGTCTCGCTCTATTGCCAGGCTGGAGTGCAATGGTGTGATCTTGGTTCACTGTAACTTCCACCTCCCGGGTTCAAGTGATTCTCCTGCTTCAGCCTCCTGAGTAGCTGGGACTACAGGTGCCTACCACCACAACCAGCTAATTTTTGTACTTTTAGTAGAGGCAGGGTTTCACCATGTTGGCCAGGATGGTCTCGATCTCTTGACTTTGTGATTTGTCTCTCTCAGCCTCCCAAAGTGCTGGGATTACAGGCGTGAGTCACCGTGCCTGGCCTTCTTCCTAATATTAAAAATATATTTTCAGAACTTTTCAATGTCTCATTGAAACTCAATGCATAATATGCACATGAAATTTATTTTTCTTTCTTTTAAACTCTTCTTAATTTGAGAATAATAATTACCCAGTCAATCACTTATCTCAAAGTGAGGCTTCAGTTGAAGTCTTTTCTTATAGTAAGACAATTATGCAGATAAAGATGTTTCTTAGAGCCACTATTTCTCGCATCTGATTCTGATTATGCTTGAGAGATGATATAATTATAAAGATTAATTAGTAGTCAGCAGAATAAAGTCGTATTTCCTCACATTAGCAATATGTCAGTACTAAAATGCTGAAGCTTTCAGAGAAATGTGATAAAAAATGTTCAGTGCTTGTTAGGTCAGGCAACTCAATGAAACTATATTTTTGTGTGCATGCTGATTTGCAAAAATGCAACAGAGATAGTCAGATGAAGGGAATGAAGATTCATTAAGTTTGTAAAAACTCTTTAATTGCTAATTAGATGGGAGCATATCACATTCAAATTGGAAACATTTAGCTCTTTTTCTCCTTACCAATTAATAGTAAGAGAGAGAAGATGTTTAAAGAAACAAATAATATTTAGGAGGTCTCTTTTGAATAGACCTTGGCATCACGTATTTCTTTCCATAAAAGTAATTTAACAACAGCAGCAGTAACAATATCAATAGGTAGGATATTTACCCCGAAAGGCATTAAGTCGTCTGTCTTGCCAGCACTAAGGAAGGATATGTACTTCCTATGTAGTCCAACACTACATGTTGACCTGTGCTTTATCTCTTTGCCTCCTCCTAAGTTGAGATTCTTGAGAGCATGGGCCGTGAGCACTGTGCTGAGCCACATCGGAGCCTGACACAAAAAGAATAAATCAGTCCTACTTACCTTCTATTTATGTAATATTTTATATTTACATTTATATTTTATAAAAATACTGCAGTTAACAATTATATTGAGTACGATTTTATTTTGTTGGTGCTTCCTTACTGCTACGTTCTAGAAGAGGACTTACCTGCCTCTTCTTAATCCTGGTCCTTGTTGTGATTCTCATTTATGTTGCCCAGTGCCTGACACACGGTCCCCCACATAACTGGTGCTTAAGGAAACAGCTTATGATTCAACAAGTTCTTTATAAGAATCGTGATGCAGCTCTTACAAAGAGAACTTAAAATGCCAATGAGCACTTAAAACAATCTTATGAAACAGAAATTGGGAGTTGTTAGCAAATGAGAACAGATTCAGCGAGTTAAAGCAAATTACCTCTCGGGCTAACATACACATAGTCAGATGCCCTCTATGCTATTTATTTTCAAACATATCATGTTAAAAACAAAATGTTTCCTGAAGCGGGTATTGACTTTTTGCCTTTATTATTTATTAGAATACAATATATTTAACACTTCCTATGAGTAGCTAATAACAGCAATATTAGAACGTTGGATATTCTAAAGGCTAAATTTGGATAAATTTCAGTGTAAATATTATAAAATAACCAATAGCCACAAGATAGAAAAAAATCTTGAATTTATTTAATTTTATTTTTAAATCAAAATTCAATAACATTTGAAATGCTGTATACCAGTTTGGAGTCTCCTATTATTTGCTATATACATTTTGTTCAGATGAAAACTTGTTGACTATGGCAATCAGTAAATTTGCTTTGAATCGGATCAGAGGTTCTTAATCAATGGGAGTCCAAAATTATGTTTGGCCTAGAGAAAAGGTAGGCACTGTGTAAGACAGTAGAGTATCAAATGCCTATTGGAAAATTAGTCTGTCCAAGAAACAACACTTACTCATACTAATCTAACTTAGCTATGGTAATTTTCTTCAAAGTTTTCTCTGTCCATGCAATTCAAAAAAGCAAACTTACTGGAAAAAATATGATTTGAGATTTGCATTTCTATGGTGCACTGCAGATGGCACATTACATTAAAATATATATTGAATACTAAAAATGGTGAATCCCACGTCAGCTACTGCTGATATCTTTCAGACCATTATACCTAATGTCTTTTCTCCAAATTCAGTTCTAGGCTCTTTATTGGCCTCATGTAGGTCAGAAAAACTAAGGATGAAAAAAATGAAATTGTATAATCTGTAAGTACTTGATATTAATTAATGTATTCAGTCAAAAATTTTAAGAAAACTCTCTTTGCTAGTATAGACCTCCCCAAAATGGATATATCATGGTTATAAGCAAACTTTCTGAAAATAAAGTGGTGAAGAGAGGAAAAGGGAGAGTGATTATAGCATTACATAAAAAGTAACAATCAGTTTTTTTTCCTTGAATAGAGGAGTATCTTCTAAATGATTCTTGCCTTAGCATCTCATCTCTTAATCTCAGAAGTTGAGTTTGTTATATAAATTTTCAATCAGAGAGAAACCCAAACTCAAAATAAATTAAAAATTCTAAGCAATGACTGCCAGTGATTTTCCAAAATGCTTATGGAGAAGGGTTCGCTTTTCTTGAATAATTTCTGCATGAATCTGTCCAGGTAACAAAAGAGATAAGTATAGCTATAAATATAACAATATAAATGTAGTTGTCCTTTAAACTCTGAACTTTATCCAGCTCGAAGAGATTGAGGAGTTTTTATCATTTTCATGCTGACTCTGGGTGGAGAAAGTGCAGACCAAACTAGGCTGTGGGTTAATACAGTAGGAAGCAGAACAGTATACCTCGGATAAAAGAATGGGGTCCAGACACAAAGAACCAAATTTTTTCTGAGGGCTTTACTGATGGACTAATGAGCAGGGATTGTAATTTAAGAAACCTGTTACAGATATTGAGCATTTTGCTTTTATATTGCTGCATTATAAGCCATATCAAAAACAACTAAAACAGCTATCTGATTTCCTCTCATTTTTCTATAAAATGATTGGGCTCAGTTCTTTTCTACTCCATGTGATACTTGCTGGGCCATTGTTGGAATGGCTATCAATGTCAGGCTATTGAGCCAATCTAAAATTGGCCTGGAATGTCGAACTAGGCTCACTCACGTGGTTGGCATTTGATGCTGGCACTTGGCAGGGAGATCATGTGGGATTGACAGAGGCAAGTTAGTTCTCCCTGTGGTCGCCCCATGTGGCTTGGACTTCTCATATTGTGACTACTCATTAAAGAACAGAAAGTGGATCCTGTCAGCCATCTTAAAGCCTGGAGTTATAGAATGTAACTTTTGCCTCATCTCAGTGGTTACATCCGGACAGCTCACAATCAAGTTGAGGGAAATATGTTCTACCTCTTGACATGCAGTGTGAACATAAAGGTATGAGAATAATTTTCGGACGCTGTCACTGGAAACCAGCTACCACATTATTTATATATGCCTATCTTTAGGTTAACAGTTTAATAATCTGGATGTAATCCATTGCATACTATAGATGCATGTTTTTTTACTTGTCAAATTATTTTTGTTTTCATTAGAAAATCCAAAATTAAAATAATTCTGTTGATTTTAAAGATTGGTACGTATTTCATATAAAGTCAGTTGACAAATCTGGTATGTTATAATGGACAAACCAAGTACCTATACAATGATGTGGCATGGCATGTACTATTCACAGAAGTATTTCAATCCAGTCTTTTTTCATGGGATTCAGAGTTACGGGCTTGAGGTTATGCAAAACATCAAAGTGGAGCTAGCTTCATTCTGGGCAATAATTGTTAAGTAGATTAATTTTTCAACCCTCACTGTTTACATTTATTAAGTGTAGATTATAATATTCTAGTGGACATTTCTTATCGACTAATATATCAACTATTTTATAATTCTCCGCAACTGATAGTACTCAAATTTTGTTTAGGTAACAACCCATTCTTCAAACAGCCTACTCTAAGCCCTTATTGACTTAACCAAATATCATATTCCATTATTTTGGGTAAAATGATGGGGTTAGGGTTGGGACCCCATCAAACCAATTCAAATAGAATAAATTTAAAAATAATTGGAATGTTGGGAAAAAATTTTCTTTCTCTCTACATAAACAAAGAAATTCATATCACTAGGAGTTGTTATCAAAGTTACTGGCTAGAGAAGAACTATTTTATCATGAGATTGGGAATATGGCATTTAGAGAAGAAAGACAAATTTATTGCTTCAAACTGCAGCTACATTTTCTCCTCAGAAGTCTACATTTGATAGCTAATAGTGAACCTTTTTGCTCTAAATCTATTTATGTTTGAATTTTTGATTGTAGCAAAATTAAGATACTTAAAATATGTATAGATCACATAATTGTTTCAAAAATTAAATTTGATAATTCTTATAAAACATCCTGTACCATGTCTGGCATATAAACAATTTTTAAAAAATTTTACTTATTATTTGAAGTATGGCAATATTCCTAGTCCATCAAATAGTTTTATTTTTTTCTTAAGAAACATATTTTAAATATTTTTTGTTTAGTTACAGAACAACAACAAAAAAAACCCATAGGACCTTGAGTCTATGTGATTTTAATTTCAATACATAAGGTAGAGCTGTCTGCAATTATAAGCTTACCTAACAGAGAAATATGGTGTAAATGAAAAACACAATAAAAATGTAATTATGGAAGCTGGTTGATTTTTTTTTTTCCTTGAAAGAAGTTTGTGTTGGATAAGAAAGAGCTGATTTCTATTATGTTTTATGATTACAGTATTCTATTTACATTCTCAGCATTGAATTAATTTCTTTTTTAATGCTAACCTTGCTGAGGATCCTTTTAAAATACTTTAATGAGTTGAGTACATAAATCATCTCAGTGAACACAAACACTTACATGTAAAAACTCTGGAGGGAGCTTTTTACAGATTTTAGAGTGGAAAATGAGTCACTTGAAGGCTTTGTGCCCCCTCTTATCACTTACCCAAAATGAAAATAAATCACAATTGTTATTTTTCATAGACTTAGCAATGGTAAAATCTTTAATAAAAAATTGTTCAAAAGAAAACATACAACATTGCATGTAGAGAGCTTTACAATACATTGCATACAAAGACTACCAGGTACAGGCTTAGCATTTGCTCTCAAGTTTGTGGATTTTGACATGAGCTGGAATGAATATTGCATTATAATGAAGACCGTATGCATATAGGCAAATGTCCACAGTAAAAAGGAGAGTTTTTGAAGGCTATACTGTAATAAATATAGATTACAGTTAGAGAATTAATAGCTAAACATTAAAACTAGAATAGAATAGATAATGCTTCATTTATATTTTCTATTAGCTGGAAATATCTACATGTATACAAGCAAACTCTAATTTAAAAATAAAGTGCTATAGTTCTGTAATTAGTCATAATTAAATACTTCAATTTATTAGATGTTCTCACACATATATAACATCAGGTTTACAATTTAGGTAGTAGTGACAATTTGTCAATCTGGAGAGTCATTGAGTTTTGAATAAACATTGCTTAATTTGCTAGTTTGTAAAACCTCACTTTCATATATTAAATTTGCTTAGCGTAGAGCTCATCAATATTCTCACTCAGCAGAAGCATCCCAACCCTTTACCTACATAGAGATGCCAAATTTTGTTTTCTAAATAAGATTCACTGGAAGGAACCTAAAGACTCATCTGTGATGGAATTGAGAATATATTAGGAATAAATTTAAAATATAATGGAATGCTGGCATAATTTCAGGTTCTTTAAAACCATTCTACATAGACATAGCCTTGCATGTCTCTCGCATCATTTGTTGAGAAACCGAGGAAAGCATATTTCTGTAATTTGCTTTATTCTCACCATTTATAATAGGGATATAAGCTTTAGAAAACAAAGATTCTATCAATACAGAAGGAAGTCAGAGACCAATACTATATAGTAAAAAAAAAAAAATCTAACCAAAACCCATGATTCTCATATAAGATATACAATGATGATTTGATTTTTGTGGAATTTAATTTCTATAGGTCTTAATGTTTTAAGTTTGTGAAAAAAAAAAAAATCACAATAACTTTTATGCCCTCAGGGGATGAAACTGTTTAGCTGAAGGACATAGTGAACCATTAAGTCTGATGTGAACTACCCAACAGAATATCTCCTTAAGAATAAAACAGAACGTGGCATATTAAAAAGCTACTTGCAAGTTCTGTCTGTATATCTTAACTCCCCAGGAAAATGCCTTGCTCTTACTGTACAAAACATTCCGTTTCCTTAATAATTGACATCATTAGGAAAATGGGGCAGTGGAGCAATATGGCCAAATAGAAACCTCCACCAATCATTCTCCTGCAGGAACACCAAATTGAAAAACTATTTGTACAAAAAGCACCTTCACAAGAAGAAAAATAGTACCTGGTGATTGTTCAGGTGAACAATCATAGTACCTGGTTTTAACTTCATATTAGTGAAAGAGGCACCAAGAGGGTAGGAAAGACCATCTTTAATGTCAACACTGCCCCTCCCCAATCCCCTAGCAATGGCACCATAAGGCAGAGAGAGAATCTGTGCACTTGGTGGAAGGAGAGCAAAGCTAATGTGGTGCTTTGCATTGGAACTCAGTGCTGCTCTATCAGTGTGGAAAGGAACAGCAGGCAGAACTCCATTGACATCCACAGAGGGAGCATTTAGACCAGCCCTAGCCAGAAGGGAATTGTCGAGCCCAGGAATTGGAACTTGAGTTCTGGCAAGTCTCGCTACTGTGGGCTAAATAACTCTGTGATCTAAAATAAACTTCAAAGGCAATCTAGGTCACAAGGACTGCACTTCCTGGGAAAGTCATGGTACTTGGAGCCAGTGTACTTGGGGGATAAGCAACCTAGTGTGACACCAGCTAGGGTGGCCAAGTGAGTATTTGTGCCACCCTTTCCCCAGTGCCAGGCAGCACAGCTCACAGCTCTGGGAGAGACACTTTCCCTCTGTTGAAGGAGAGGAGAAGGGAGAGTAAGGAAGACTTTGTCTTGCAACATGGATACCAGTTCAGCCACAATAGGACTGGGCATGAAACAAAGTTGCAAGGCCTACATTCCAGGCCATAGCTCCTGGATGACATTTCTAGACACACCCTGGGTCAGAGAAAACCTACTCCCTCAAAGGAAGAACAAGACAGGATTCATCACCTGCTGATTAGAGAGCCCTTGGGCTCTGAATAATCAGTAGCAATACCCAGGCAGTACTTCCTGTGGATTTTAGGTGACACTGAGACATGCTGGCCCCAGATGTGATCTAGCACATTCCTAGCTGTGGTGACTATGGGGAGAGACTCCTTCTGCTTGAGAAAAGGAGAGAGAAGAATAAAGAGGACTTTGCCTTGAAGCTTAGGTACCACCTTGGCCGCAGTGCGGTAGAGCGCTAAGCAGGCTCTTGGAGTCCCCAGTTGTAGGCCTTGGCCCTTGGAAGACATTTCTGAACCTGCCCTGGGCCAGTGGGAGGCCCATTACCCTGAAGAGAGGGTCCTAGGACTGGCAGGCAGCACTTACCACCAGCATAAAAAAGAACCGTTGGGCTTTGAGTGAGCATCAGCAGTTGCTGGGAAATACTTGCCATAGGCCTGGGCCTGTGGTAGCCATCAAGAAAGACTCCTTTGCTTGTGGAAAAGGGAGGAAAGAGTGGAAAGGATGTTGTCTTGTGGCTTGCATGCCAGCTCAGCTGCAGAGGAATAGAGTATCGGGGAATTCTTAAGGTTTCTCATTGCAGAATTTGCCTTCCTGACAGGATCTCTAGACGTTCCTGGGCTCAGACAAACTTGTTGCCCTGAAGGGAAAGACACAAGACTGGCTGGCTTTGTCCCCTGCTGATTGTAGAGTCCTAGGTCCTTGAGTGAACATAGATGGTAGCCAGGCAGTGGTTACAACAGGCCTTGGGTAAAACCCAGTACCATGCTGGCTTCAGGTCTGATTCAGAACAGTCCCAGTGTTAGTGGCCACAAGGGTACTTGTGTCAACCCTCCTCCAGCTCCATGAAGCTTAGAACAGAGGGAGATACTTCATTTGTTTGGGAAAAAGTAATGGAAGGGAGGGGCTGGGCGTGGTGGCTCACACCTGTAATCCCAGCACTTTGGGAGGCCGAGGTGGATGGATCACGAGGTCAGGAGATCAAGGCCATCCTGGCTAACACAGTGAAACCCTGTCTCTACTAAAAATACAAAAAATTAGCCGGGCATGGTGGCAGGCGCTTGTAGTAGTCCCAGCTACTCAGGAGGCTGAGGTGGGAGAATGGTGTGAACACGGGAGGCAGAGCTTGCAGTGAGCCGAGATCGTGCCACTGCACTCCAGCCTGGGCGACAGAAAAAAAAAAAAAAAAAAGTAATGGAAGGGAAAAGTAGTCTCTGCCTGGTAATCTAGAGAATTCCTCCACATCTTATCCATGACCACCTCTACAAATCTGTAAAACCGCAGATTACTGAAATTGGGGTGCCTCCTAATGCAGATGCAACTACAGTGAGGAAAGATGTAGATTACAAAACCAAAGTCCCTTAGAATACTTGGAAAGCCTTCCCAAGAAGAATCAGCACAAACAAACTCAAAATGTGAAGAAAAAAATACCTCATACCTCAGTGCCCAATAAACATCCACAACCATCAAAACCATTTAGGAAACACGACCTCCTAATGAACTAAATAAGGCACAGAACAGAGATATGTGCACTTCCAGACAGAGAATTCAAAATAGCTGTGTTGAGGAAGCTCAGTGAAATTAAAGATAACACGGAAAAGGAATTCAGAATTCTATCGAATAAATTTAACAAAGAAATTGAAATAAGTGAAAAGAACTAAGCAGAAACTCTAGAGTTGAAAAATGCATTTGACGTACTGAAGGATGCATTGGAGTCTCTTACCAGCAGAATTGATCAAGCCAAAGAAAGTATTAGTGATCTTAAAGACAGGCTATTTGAAAATACAGAGTCAGAGGACATTTTAAAAAAGAATAAAAATGAATGAAGCGTGCCTACAATAACTAGAAAACAGACTGAAAGGGGCAATTCTAAGAGTTATTGGCCTTAAAGAGGAGACAGAGAGATAAAGATTGAAGTAGAAAGTTTATTCAAAGGGATAATATCAGAGAACTTCCCAAACATAAAGAAAGATATCAATATTCAAGTATTAATAAAAGAAGGTTACAGAACACCAAGCAGATTTCACCCAAGCAGGTATACCTCAAGACATTTAATAATCAAACTCCTAAAGTCAAGGATAAAGAAATGACTCAAAAACTAGTATGAAGAAAAGAAATAAATAACACACAATGGAGCTCCAATAGATCTGGCAACAGACTTCTCAATGTAAACATTACATGTCAAGAGGAAGTGGTATGACATATTCAAAGTGCTGAAATAAAGCAAACAAACTTTTCTTCTAGAACAGTATACCTAGTAAAAATATCCTTTAGCTATGGAGGAATAAAGATTTTTTCAGACAAGCTAAAGCTGAGGGATTTTATCAACACTAGACTTGTCTTACAAGAGGTGCTAAAAGGAGTTATTTGATCTGAAAGAAAAGGATGTTAATGAACAACAAAATATTTGGAGGTGCAAAACTCATGCGATAATAGTTAAGTACACAAAAGAACACAAAATATTATAATATCATAATTGTATTTAAAGAATTGGTTTAAAAATTATATCTTGAGTAGTAAGAGGAAAAGATAAATTGATCAAAATAATAACCAGCAACTTTTCAATATATAGACAGTACAATAAGATATAAATAGAAATAACAAAAACTTAAAAAGCAGGAGGATAAAGTTCAAATGTAGAGACTGTACTCATTTTATCTTTACTTGTTTGTTAGTTTGTTAGTTTATGCAGCCCGTTTAAGTTGTCATCAGTTGAAAATAATTGGTTATAAAATATTATTTGCATGCTACATGGTAACCTCAAGTCATAAAACATGTATCAAATACACAAAAAATAAAAAGCAAGAAATTAAAACATTCCACCAGATAAAATTATCTTAATTAAAAGGAAGTCATAAAGGAAAGAAGGAAGGAAGAGAAGACCAAAACAGTTGGAAAACAGATAGCAAAATGATAGTAGTACATTCTTACTTATCAATAATAACCCTGAATGTAAATGGACTGCACTCTCCCATCAAAAGAGATGGAGTGGCTGAATGGATAAAAAGAAAAAAAATAAGATCTAAAGATCTGATAACCATAAGAAACACACTTCACCTATAAAGACACAAAAATATGCAAAATATAGGGATGGACAAAAGACATTCTATGCAAATGGAAGTCAAAAAAGAGGAAGAGTTGCTATACTTATATCAGACAAAATATATTTTAAGACAAAAACCATAAAAAGAGACATGGTTATTATATAATGAAAAAGTTGTTAATTCAGCAAGTAGTTATAACAATAGTAAATATATATGCACTCAACACTGGAGCAATCAAATATATAAAGCAAATATTACTAGTGCTAAAGAGAGAGATAGAATCCAATACAATAATAACTGGAGAATTTAACACTTCACTTTCATCATTGAACAGATCATCTAGACAGAAAAAGAACAAAGAAACATCAGACTTTATCTGCACTACAGACCAAATGAACAAAATGCATATTCACAGAAAATTTCATCCATCAGCTGTGGAATAAAAATTATTTTCCTCAGCACATAAATTATTCTCAAGGTTAGACCATATGTTAGGCCACAAATCAGTTCAAAAAACTGAAATTATATCAAGTATCTTATTTAAACCTTGTGGATTAAGACTAGAAACCAATAACAAGAGGGATTTTGGCAACTATACAAGTACATGAAAATTAAACAATATGCTGCTGGATAACCAGTAGGTCCAAAGAAAATAAGAAGGAAATTATTAATTTCTTGAAACAAGTAAAAATGGTAACAAACTTATCAAACTTATGAGATGTGGTAAAAGAAGTACTAAGAGAAGATTTATAGCTGTAAGTTCCTATATTTAAAACGTAGAAAAACTTTAACTAAACAACATAATGATACATCTTAACTAAAAAAGCAAAAGCAAACCAAACCTCAAGTTAGTAGAAGAAAAGAATAATAAAGATCAGAGCCAAAATGAATAAAATTGAAACAAAAAAATAGAAAAGATAAGTGAAACTAGAAGTAGATTTTGAAAAGACAGACAAAATTGATGAACCTTACTTAAACTAAGAAAAAAGAAGACCCAAATAAATAAATTCAGAAATGAAAAAGGAGACATTGCAACCAATACCACAGAAATCCAAGGGATCACTAAACTACTATGAGCATCTACATGCCAATAAATTGGAAAACTTAGAATAAATGGATAAATTCTTTGACAAATATGACCTACAAAGATTGAAACATGAAGAAATTCAAAACCTGAGCAGAGCAATTACAAGTAATGAGATTGAAGCCATAATAAAAAAGTCTTCCAGCAGAGCAAAGCCTGGGACTTTATGTCTTCACTACTCAATTTTGCCAAATATTTAAAGAAGAATGAATACCAATTCTACTCAAACTGTTTCAAAAAATAGAGATGGAGAGACTACTTCCAAATTTATTGTAAGAGACCAGTATCACACTGATACTAAACTAGACAGGAAAGGAAAAGAAGGCAAGGCAAGGCAAGGGCAAAGGGAAGGAAAGGGAGAAGAAGAAAGGAAGGAAGGAAGGAAGGAAGGAAGGAAGGAAGGAAGGGAGGGAGGAAGGGAGGGAGGGGGGAAGGAAGGGAAGGAAAGAAAGAAAAAAGAGAGAGAAAGAAAGAAAAAGAAAGAAAAAAGAAAAAGGAAAGAGAAAGAGAAAGAAAGAAGGAAAGAAAGAAAAAAAGAAGAAAGGAAGAAAGGAAAGAAAGAAAGAAAAAGAAAGAAAGAAAGAAAAAGAAAGAAAGAAAGAGAAAGAAAAAGAAAGAAAGAAAGAAGGAAAGAAAGAAAGAGAAAGAAAGAAAGAAACTGCAGGCAAATATCCATGACAAACATTGGTGCAACAATCCTCTGCTAAATACTAGCAAACCAAATCGATAACACCTTAAAGATTATTTACCATGATGAGGTTTTATTTACTCCAGGGATGCAAGGATGGTTCAACATATGCAAATCAATCAATATAATACATCATATCAACAGAATGAAGGAAAAAAATCACTTAAATTGATGCTGAAAATGCATTTGATGAAATCCAACATCCTTTCATGATAAATGTCCTGAAAAAACTGGATATCGAAGGAACATACCTTAACATAATAAAAATTATATATGACAGACTCACAGCTAGTGTACTGCATGGGGAACAATTGAAAACCTTTTCTCTAATATCTGTAAGATGATAAGGATGCTCACTTTCACCACTGTTAATCAACATAGTACTGAAAGTCCTAGCTACAACAGACCAAAGAACGAAATAAAGGGTATTCAAATTGGAATGAAAGAAGTCAAATTATTCTTGTTTATAGGTGATATGATCTTCAATTTTGAAAGTCTTGAAGACCCCACCAAAAATCGTATTAGAACTGATAAATAGAGTAAAGTTGCAGGATGCAAAAATCAACATACAAAAATCAGTAGCATTTCTATATACCAACAGTATAGAATCTTTTTCGGAACAATCCGAAAAAGAAATCAAGAAAGTGATCCCATTATAATAACTACAAATAAAATAAATTCATAGGAATAAACTTCACCAATGACATAAAATATCTCTATAATGAAAACTATTTTAAAAATAAAGAAATTGAAGCAATAACAAAAACCTGCAAAGATATTCCATATTCATCAATTAGAAGAATCAATATTATTAAAATGTTCTTACTACCTAAAGCAATCTAGAGATTCAATGCAGTCTCTATCAAAATACCAATGACAGTCTTCACAGTAGAAGAAACAATCCTAAAATTTATACGGAACCACAAAAAACCAGAATAGCCAAAGTTATCCTAGCAAAAAGAACTAACCTGGAGAAATTATAATATCTGACTTTAATTCTATTACAAAGCTTATTAACCAAAATAACATGGTACTGGCATAAAAACAGATGCATAGACCAATGGAACAGAGTGGAGAATCCAAAAACAAATCCACATCTACAGTGACCTAATTTTCAACAAAGGTGCCAAGAACATATGTTGGGAAAAGGACAGTCTCTTCAATAAATGATGCTAGCAACACTGGATATCCATATGCAGAAGAATGAAACTAGACTCTTATGTCTCACAGTTAAAAAAATCAAATCAAAATGGATTAAAGGCTTAAATCCAATACCTGTAAAGGTGAAACTACTAAAAGGAAACATTGGGTAAAATTTTCCAGGACATTGGACTGGGCAAAGATTTCCTGAGTAATATCCCACCAACACAGGCAACCAAAGCACAGATAAACAAATAGATTCACATCAAGTTAAAAAGCTTCTGTACAGGAAAGTAAACAATCAACAAAGTAAAGAGAAAACACACAGAATGGGAGAAAATATATGCAAACTATTCATCTGACAAGGGACTAATAACCAGAATACATAAGGAGCCCAAACAACTCAGGAAATAAGTGTAACAATTTGATTTAGTAATGGGCAAATGATCTGAATAGACATTTCTTAAAAGGAGCCATACAAATGGCAAATAGGTATGTGAACAGGTGTTTAACCTCACTAATCATTAGAGAAATGCAAACCAAAACCACAGTGAGATGGCATCTCCCCCAGTTAAAATGTCTTTTATACAAAAGACAGACAATGACACATGATGGTGAGGTTGTGGAGAAAAGACAACCTTGGTACGCTGTTGGTGAGAATGTTAATTAGTACAACCATTATGGAAAACAGTTCGGAGTTACCTCAAAAAAACAAAAAATGGAACCAACATATGATCCAGCAATCCAACTGCTAGGTATATACCCAAAAGAAAGCAAATCGATCCATTGAAAGGATATCCTTACTCCCATGTTTATTTCAGCACTATTCACAACAGTCAAAATTTGGAACCAGCCTGTCTATCAACAGATGAATGGATAAAGAAAATGTGGTACATATACACAATGGAGCAGTATTCAGCTATAAAAAGAATGAGACCCCTCATTTGCCACAACAGGGATGGAACTGGAAGTCATTATGTTAAGCAATATAAGCCAGGCAAAGGAAGATGGCTTATTTTGTTTTTTTTGGTTGTTTGTTTTTTTGAGACGGAGTCTTGCGCTGTCGCCCAGGCTGGAGTGCAGTGGCCGGATCTCGGCTCACTGCAAGCTCCGCCTCCCAGGTTCACGCCATTCTCCTGCCTCAGCCTCCCGAGTAGCTGGGACTACAGGCGCCCGCCACCTCGCCCGGCTAGTTTTTTGTATTTTTTAGTAGAGACGGGGTTTCACCGTGTTAGCCAGGATGGCCTCGATCTTCTGACCTCGTGATCCGCCCGTCTCGGCCTCCCAAAGTGCTGGGATTACAGGCTTGAGCCACCGTGCCCGGCCGAAGATGGCTTATTTTGGAAGCTAAAATTAAAATAATTGAACTGATAGAGACAGAGAGTAGAATAATGGTTACCACAGGCTGGGAAGGGTAGTTGTTGGGAGAGGCGGAATAGTTATTGGGTACAAAAATATAGTTAAGTAGAATAAATAAGATCTATTATTTGACTATAACTGGGTGACTACAGTCACAAATAATTTATTCTGTATTTTAAAATAACCAAAACTGTATAATTTTATTTTTGATAACACAAAGGATAAATGCTTGAGGTGATGAATAACCCATTTACCCTGATGTGATTATTACACAGTTTGCCTGTGTCAAAATATCTCATGTAGCCCATAAATATATACAGCTACTATGTACTCACCAAGTTAAACATTAATTTTATTAAAATAATTGACCCAGACTCTTGTCTTCTTTTCAATCCGCAGTAGCACAGTTGATTCCTGAGCTGTGATGACTTTCCACTGACCATACTACTGCCGTGATGTTGTTCTGGTCCAGACTTATGAATCAATTCTTGTCTACTGCCTGATTCGACTATTTATCATGCACCCTGGTCAGTCCATAAATGTGATCTTTGGATGTCTATGAACATAATTGTTTTGTTGTGACTATCATAGTTTAAATTTGATGATTAGCAAGAAGATAGAGTATTTGGGAAGTTTATTGAGGTTTTGAGAGATACTTTTCACTGTACCCATATATTTGATTTTTAATTTCTCACTCATATAAACATCTGGAAATTACTATTTTTGCATAAATTACTTTGTATACAAGAACCCAGCATGTTACAGTTTGCACCTTTATCACTCTAGAAGTTTGAAATGGGTTTTATTTGTTCATGCCCTCGGTTCTATTAAGGAGACTCACTCCTTGGAAGGATGAAGGAGGATAATTGTATTAATAAAGAATTGTTCTTCATGTTCAAATAAAGTGGAAGTTATAAAAGGCATTACCACATAAAAATATTTCTATTTAGAAAATCATAAGTAGCAATGAACTATATCATATTATAAACATTAAAATGACCAAATCTTATATTAAGTTTTCTTAACACAATGAAAACTGTCTAAACGAGTCATCTAGTCTTTACCTATTATAACCTTAGATTTAAAAAAATTAGATTGACTTTGAAACAATCCCGAAATAGGTGGAATAATTAACAGAGCTGTAATCATTGTTATAAACCCCCTGAGAACAGTCACTCTAATAAAACTGGCATATTAGAATCTCCAAAATAATCAGGTGCCACTAAACATGATTAATGATGAACCAACTAAATTCACATACAAAGCATATTAAACAGTTGTGGACTTTAACTTGTATCAAACTTCCTCTTTAATCTGATTATTTGATAAGAGCAAATATACTAACAGTTTTACTTTGCTCACATATTTTAATCCCATGCTATTTTTACTGTCGTGGATTTTTACTTGCTAAAGTAGAAAGAAGATCCAAACATTTGATGAGAAAATATACAGAAGGTAATTTCTACAAAATGTTAAATGTTTTTATTCAATGCTCTATCCTGATTTTTAAAAAAAGTCCTGGCTCACGCCTGTAATCCCAACACTCTGGGAGGCCAAGGCGGGCGGATCACAAAGTCAGGAGTTCGAGACCATCCTGGCAAACAGAGTGAAACCCATCTCTACTAAAAATACAAAAAATTAGCCAGGCATAGTGGCGGGCACCTGTAATCCCAGCTACTCCAGAGGGTGAGGCAGGAGAATCACTTGAACCTGGGAGGCGGAGGTTGCAGTGAGCCAAGATCGTACGACTGCACTCCAGCCCTGGTGACAGTGTGAGACTTTTTCACGAATGTAATGAAACTATTTTTGATGCCAGCAATGTTTGCTTTGAGGAAGTTCTCGCTTTTACAATAACAATAACTAGGACCATAATAATGAGTAGACAGACTGGACGTTATTTTTTTTGGTTCAGGAAAGCACTGCTTAACATAACTCCTCTGTATATGCCTGAAATGTAACCATGAACCATACAGTTGCTTTTCACATCAAGGATCAAATTCTTGAAGATTTTTCCTTATGTTCTTTTTCACTAGACCCTTTCAATTGTCTTTCCTTTGGCTGTTCTTATTTTTTTTAGCCTCAATAGTCACCTTCCATTTAGCCTACCACCGTGAAGGAAAAAGGAAAAAAGAAAAACTAATATTTTCTAAACCTCACTTTAAACCTTTGGCTGTTCTTATTTTTTTTAGCCTCAATAGTCACCTTCCATTTAGCCTACCACCGTGAAGGAAAAAAGAAAAAAGAAAAACTAATATTTTCTAAACCTCACTTTAAACCTGTGTTTCTGGATGTGGATCTCTCTTTTGGGCAAATGAAAGTATATTGGGTCTACACATGGTGACTGTACAGATTTGTTTTTAATTACGAAAGAACATGGCGACTGTCTTTGAATTCTCAACATTCAACGTGGTCAGCAGGAATAAACTTGGCACTTTGAGGACAACGCAAGTAATAGCAGCAACAGCAAATACGGACCTTAATCAAGCAATTAATATGTGCCAAGTCTCTTGCTAGACATTTTAACAAGAGTTATTCTACCTATGTCACACACTTGTAGTTAACTGCATAGTAAATGGAGGCTTTTAGGGCATAGGTCACATGTCTGACTCACAGCTGCAATGTGGTGGATCCAAATCTCTCTGAGGCCAAATACTGCCCAGCTTGAATGAGCACTGTGCTCCATGCTTGAAACAACTGCTCCAGCCATCAGAAAAGAGCCTCCCATTCAACTGAAGTCTGCATGTCAGATTCTCATGGGATAATTCATAAAGGATCCTTGAAGTTAATTCCGGATATATCCTGAAATAGAGTGAGTGTCTCCTCTGTTTTTTCTTTTCTTTTTTTTTTTTTGCACAACTGAGGAGGCACTGGTGCCTACTTATCTGAAAAACAGGATTTCTCTTTGATGCAATTGCAGGTTTTACTAGGCCTTTCCATAAATATGTTGAATATTTTTCCCTGTTGTACATGTCTGTGTGCTGCAGTGCCCTTTCTACTTTCATACCAGCTTATTTACTTTTAGCTTTTGCTACATTTATAAAATATCACAGCTGATGTTGAGGAAGATGACGATGATGATATCTAGGTTTCTTTATTATTTTAATTAAAACCAATCTTTTATTAAACAGCAGATAGACTTAAGAACATTAAATGAACCTATCTATCTATGAGAATCTGACCTACAAAATTATAGTTCCCAAAGCAGTCTAAACGTCCATAATATAGAGATGTGCTGAGGCCATCCTTGGTAAGTGGAAGTCCATGTTGCTAAGCCCATGCATAATCTCCATCCCTGCCACCGTGGCCACTTTGTCCATGGGCCCATTGGGCGATGATAGGGGTGTATGGAAAAGAGGCTGAGTGGTGTCCACAGAACAGGTCATTCTCTACTTGATTATTAAAATCCTCCTCTGCTGAGGTCACCTATTGGTAAACACTTACATAGGATACAAATATCTTCACAGTTTTAGACCACTCAGACATGTCCATCCACATAACTTATCCCCAAATTTATTGGTCACCAATTTTCCAATCATGCTTCTTCCAAGTTCTTGACCATCCAGCCAAGCCATTGGCTACAGACCATGAATCAGTATATAATCACACATGTGGCCATTTAAAGTGCACAACCAGGTGCACTGCTTGAAGTTCTTCCCACTGGGAAGATTTCTTTTAATCACTGTCATTCAGGGATGTCCTAGGAAGGGGCTGTGGTGCTGCAGCTGTCCACTTTTGGATGCTGCCTGCCTATCATGCAGAACCATCTGTGAACCAGGCCCTAGTCTTCTCTTTCTGTCTCAACTGATCATAGGAACCTCCCCGTGAGGCCATTGGTGCAGGCTAGGAAAAAAAGGCAGAGTGGCAGGAGTGGAGACCATGGGCATTTGAGCTACTTCCTCATGTAATATCTGTACAGGCTTGGGGAGAGAAGGCAGGGTGGCAGCCGTGGAGACCACAGGCATGTTAGCCACTTCCTTATGTAACTTACTTGTGCTTTCAGGACCTGCTTGAGCCTGATCACATATATATCACTTCCATTTGATGATGCAATGCTGCTGGACATGCCCAACTTTATGGCTAGATGGGTCAGAAAGCACCCAGTTCATGATAGGCAGTTCAGGTCACATGGTGTTTTGATGACCCATAGTCAAATGTTCACTTTCCACCAAAGCCAGGTAACAGGCCAAGATCTGTCTCTCAAAAGTAGAGTAGTTGTCTGCAGAAGATGACAGGGACTTGCTTCACAATCCTAGAGGCCTCCACTGAGATTCACCTATCAGGGCCTGTCAAAGGTTCCAAACAGCATCCGTATCTGTCACTGATACCTCTAGCACCATTGGACCTGCTGGGTCATATGGCCCAAGTGGCAAAAAAAACTTGCATAGCACTCTGGGCCTGTTACAGAGCCTTCTCCTGTTATGGACCCGTCTCAAAACTGGCAGCCTTTTGGTTCAGTTGATAAGTAGGTTGGAGTAACACACCCAAATGAGGAATATGTTGCCTCCAAAATCCAAATAGGCCCACTAGGCATTGTACTTCTTTCTCGGTTGGAGGAGGGGCCAAATACAGCAACTTATCCTTCACCTTAGAAGGAATATTTCCACAGGCCCCACACCACTGTACCCCCAGAAATTTTACTGAGGTAGAGGGTTCCTGAATTGTAGTCAGTTTTATTTCCCATCCTTTGTCATGCAAATATCTCACCAATAAGTCCAGTTTGTTTTCTGCTTCTTGCTCACTGGATCCAGTCAGCATAATGCCATCGATGCAATGGACCAGTGTGATGTCTTGTGGAAGGGAAAAGCGATCAAGTCTCTCGGAATGAGATTATGACACAAAGCTGGAGAGTTGATATATCCCTGAGGTAGGACAGTAAAGGTATATTGCTGGCCTTGTCAGCTGAAGGCAAATTGTTTTTGGTGGGTTTTATCGACAGGCATGGAGAAAAAGGCATTTCCCAGTCAATGGCTGCATCCCAGGTACCAGGAGATGTGTTAATTTGCTTAAGCAATGAAACCGCATCTGGTACAGCAGTTGCAATTGGAGTCACCACTTGGTTAAGCTCACAATAATCCACTGTCATTCTCTGATCTATCTGTCTTCTGCACAGGCCAAATAGGAGAGTTGAATGGAGATGTGGTGGGAATCACCTCCTCTGCATCTTTCAAGTTCTTAACGGTGAAAATAATCTCCACAATCTATCCAGGGATGTGATATTATTATTGATTTGCTATTTTTCTAGGTAGAATCAGCTCTCATGGCTTCCATTTGGCCTTTCCAACAATGATAGCTTTCACCTTGCTAGTCAAGGAGACAATGTGGGGGTTCTGCCAGCTGCTAATTAGGTCTATGCCAATTTTGCATTCTGGCACTGGGGAAATGACCACAGGGTGAGTCCAGAGAAACACCGAACCCACTGTAAGTTGAACCTGAGCTAAAACTCCATTGATTACCTGACCTCCATAAGTTCCTACTTTAACTGGAGGACCACAAGGACATTTTGGGTCCCCTGGAATCAACATCAGCTCAGAGCCAGTGTCTAGTAGTCCCTGAAATCTCTGATCATTTCCCTTTTCCCAGTGCACAGTTACCCTGTTAAAAGGCCAGAGGTCTCCTTGAAGAAGGTTGGGAGAAAGATTATCAGCATAAATTGCTGATAGTATAGTGGGATCCTTCCTCAAGGGGACTCGGCCTCCCTTGCATTAAAGGGGTTTTTAGGTGTGTAAACTGGCTCAAGTCTGGAAATTGGTTGAGTAGCCATAATTCTCACTTTTTATAATTCAAATTAGTCTTTTGTCCATTCAACCTGGAAGTTTTCTGCTCATGTAGATTAAGTAGAAATGCAGTAGGCTTTGTATTATTTTCACTTCTAGGAAGACTGTGATTAATTAGCCATGTCAAAATCTACAAGAGACAGTCTGTTTTGATTGCTACTTTGGCTCTGCTGTTCATTACAGTAGCAACACTCACTTTGCCTTTGATGGTTGAGTGCCACTACTTTGCCCCTGCCCCCATGGGATCCAATTATTTCCCAATTATTCCCATTGTATTTAAATTTTGTAGTTGAGTGACTGAGGTTCCTGCTATTAGATCTGACATGCAGAGAAGAACAATTACAGGGCTCTTCAAAGATGCAGGTGCTGCCCTCACAAATCTATTTCACAAGGCATTGGTCAAGGGTATGCCTCTGGACCCTACCAGCTGGGATGAGTAAGTCTAAAGTGACTAATCCACTTCACTATCCCGATATCCCTAAGCCTTTGGATCTCTTCCTTTACATTAAACCAAGAGAGATCAAGCATTTCCAGCTTGCTTACAGTGGGCCATCTTTTAATCCATATTTCAGCTAACCAAACCAATAAACTATTAGAACCTTTTTTAATTCTCCAAGCTGCAACATTAAAAGTGGAGTCCCTACTTAGTGGGCACAAATCAATAAATTCAGCCTGATCCAAGTCTATGTTCCTTCCACCATTATCCCATACCCTTAATATCCATTCTCGTGCCTGCTCTCCGGATTTCTGTTTATGTAAATTAGAGAACTCAAACAGTTCCTTTTGAGTGTAGCACACCATGTCATGGTTCACATTCTCAACCTCACCTCTAGGGGTCCACCAGGACTTTAGTCTAGATACAGGTCTAGAAGCAAACAGAGGTGTCAGGGGTGACTCCTGAGGAGAATTGACATTATTTTGTCTGGCAACTGCCTCAGGGGAGGCCATTATTGTTGCCTCAGGCAGTTCTGGGTTTATCTCCTCAGACAAAGGTGGAAAGGCTGATGGCAGCATGGGTTGGGGAGGGGATGTTGCCACTACTGGAGACAGGGAAGCTACTTCTTCTGGCAAAAAAGGTTCATCAGAGTTTACAAGCTCAGTGTCCCCAGCTTCCTCAGAGTACTCCCACATGTCCTCATTCCAAGTTGCAGGGTCCCATTATTTTCCAATCAATGCCCTCATTGTAACAGTAGGCACCTGGCGAGATGGAGTATGCATCTTTCATTGCAGATCAGCCACTCACGCGATAAGAGCTTGTGTCTGTTTTTCCACAATTTCAGCTCTTTCCCTACAGGAGATAAGACTCTCACTTGGGGCAATTTTAGCAGATTTGAGGCTCAGTATCTGCTTCTGAAGGCAGGAGTTAGAATCCCTGAGTTAATCATTTTCTTTTGTCACTTTGTCCAATGAACTTAGGAGCAATCAACAAGCTTCATTATGTTCCTTGGTTCTCCACATATAGTCAAAGGTATCATGTATAGAGTCACTAAATTTCTTGCCTCTCATAAGCAGTGAATCATGAGTGTCAAATGCATTTATTTTGCATAACTCTCTACAGGGGTCATACCAAGGGCTATCAATGTCCTCCATACTATAGAAGTAGAGTCTTTAGCATTTTGGGGTCTAATCGTATTAAGCAACCAACTCCAGAAACCCCGAAACCAAAAAGAGAACTCCATCCATAATATTCTGTTCCTCTAGTACCACTCCTGGTACCAAAATTTGTATTAGGGTTCTCTAAGGAATAGAACTAACAGGATACTATATATATATATATATTATATATTTTAAGTAATAGGGTATATATATTTTCATATATATTATTTAAGTGACTTTAATAACATATATATATACGCACACACATATATATATAAAGGAAAGTTTATTCAGTAGTATTAACTCACACAATCACAAGGTCCCACAATAGTCCATCTGCAAGCTGAGGAGCAAGGAAGTCAGTCAGAGTTCCAAAGTTGAAGAACTTGGAGTCCAGTGTTCTATGGCAGGAAGCATCCAGCATGGAAGAAAGATGTAGGCTGGGAGGCTAGGCCAGTCTAGTCTTTTCACATTTTCCTGCCTGCTTTATATTCTGGCCACACTGGCAACTGATTAGATGTTGCCCACCCAGATTAAGGGTGGGTCTGCCTTTCCCAGCCCCCTGACTCAAATGTGGATCTCCTTTGGCAACACCCTCACAGACACACCCAGAATCAATACTTTGCATCCTTCAGTCCAGTCCAGTTAGCACACAGTGTTAACCATCACAAAGGGTAAATTTCTTTAACACAGTCTATTTCTGTACTCTTTGCATAAGACTAAAGTTTAAAAATTGAGAAACTAATATCATATGTCTCATTTCCAGGTAACATTTATATTCTTTTTTCTTAGTATAAAACAAAAATGTTGGGTTTAGTTGTTATAACTCTGGTAACTTAAAGATGGCTACAAAGAACTCAAAAGGGGAGTTTTACATCCTCTCCCCTTAAGTCTGGATTGGCCTCTGACTACTTTGACAAATGCAGTGTGGAAGAAATGATGCCATACAGCTTTTGGACTTAGAATTCAAAGGGACCTATAGTTTCTTCCTTGGTCTAAGTGGAGCCCTGAGCTAAAATATGTTTGACTATCTTGCTGGAGATTTCATGGAAAGGCACTAAGATTACACGGAAAGGATAAAGGGCCAACCCAGCCCTGCCTGCTAGCTCTCTCCTCCAAGATGCCACATACTTGTATAAAGTTATCTTGGACATTCCAGATCAGAAAAATTATTAGCTGAACTTCTCCAAGTCACCCCAGTTAATCCTAGGTGAGTAACTGCATTGTCCAAGCAGAACTTGAATTCTTCACCCACTTAATTGGGAGATAAAAGAAATGTGTTATCTATGTCACTAAATTTTGAATGAGTGCATTATGCAGCATTTATCACTGGAACAATAGATATTAAAGCTTCTTTTAAGCAAAGAGGAAGACAACTGTGTCTGTGATACAGTTTTAGAGTTTAGGAAAAAAACCCTGTTTATCACCCTACCACAAAACTGTAATGAAAACAGAATAATTATCTCTTTATCAGTTTAATCCAAATAGAAGCTTCTTTAACTCTGAAGTAAAAGGGATTGGTGTTTGTCACATAAAAGGATAATTCTCAAGTATTGCAATTAGCACATGCAAAAACTTAAAACCATCTCAATATATTATTGTTTTTAAAATAGTAAAGGTTTAGGAAAATTCATAATAGCATATTATATAGACTTCATAATAATGATATCCAAACATATACCCAATATAAGAAATTGTTTTAACAAATATTTATTGACTTCCATTATATAAAATGATGTATTTCTAACCTTCCACTACATGAAAAGCACTGGAACTCATATCTTACTGAATATAATGAATAGAACTAAATACATAGGTAGGTAGATGCTTCATATCTGTCCAGAACATTAACAGTCCCAAATATGTATCACTGTGTTTAAGTGACTTTAGTAAGATAATTTAAAACAAACACATCTGTACAAATTTAGAAAGCTGTATAACAGAAAAGACTGCATTAAAGACTAAAAGTTTGCATAATGATTCTATTTTAGTAATAATAACTTGTAGTTGAATTACTCAGGTTATCACAAGGGCAGAAAATGGCTTGGAAAGCAGTGGTTAAAAAAGAGATATTACTCATATTTTTATAATTTTTTCTTAGACCTACTCCAGGTATGCAGGAAAGCATTTTAATCTACAGTTAAAATACCCTCATCAGCCTGGGAAAGGTGGTGTGCTTGAAAAAGACGTCAAATTTTAATTTAATGGACCACCTTAAAATAGTGTCTCAGTGCGACTAACTACATTCACAATATTAATGTTCATATCTTATTTGAAAGAACAATAGTAGTATAACCAGGTCACTCAGGCAAATAAGAAGACTCCCATCTTATAATAATAACTTCCCACCACAATTTGATCAAGCTCAGTGACCTAAAGGTAATAAATGCATTAGTCAACAAACCAAACAGTAGATACATAAATCAGCTGCCAATAACAGTCTTTCAGCCATCCAACCCTCGGGATTGATGTGTTTAATTAAGAAAAATACATTGTGTGGTGTTGAATCACTAATGATGTTGTAAAGCAAATAGTATTTAAATGATTTACCTTACAATATCTGTGTACTAATTATATTATCAACACTGTATGAACAGATGATATAAAGGAAATAGAAATAAGATTTATCATGTTGTGAGTTTTAAAATCATGAGCAATAAGCACTTCTTTGAATCAAAACACAAAAATGACAATCATCATAAACATAAAAATTGCATTTGTTGAAGGTACAGTTGTGGGTTTATGCTTTTATTTTCCAATGAGCCTCCAAGGTCCTAACTGTTGGTTATCATAATAAATGTATTCTATTCTCTCAAAGAATATACTGTGATTATATTAGGATAATGAGTTCCACCTGCCAAACACATAAACAAACAGAACAGGTAAAGTTAACAGGACACAGAATAAAAAATCATAAACAAGAAGATGTCTGCTGGTTCTTGTGCCTTAACTGGTTGGAGGTTCAGGGAAGATTTGAGGCAATAAATTAATGTCTTACAGGAATTCTTTTCTACGTTTTCCTCTGACCCCTACATTAGGACTACAAGTCCATATGATGACACATCCCATATTGAGTACACATAGTAATTGAGATTACAATCAACCATTACATTTGAGTCACTACGCAGGCTTGACTTTCTTATCACTGCCTTAGTTTCCTCATCTGGGCCTCAGGATCCTTATCCAAAAGGGAGTGAAATAATAGCATCTACTTCACATAATTATAAAAATTTAGTTAGTAACAAATATAAAGTTCTCAATGTCTGACGTAATGTAAATTCCATAGAAGAATAAAATATGATTCTCAATTGTTATCATGGTTCTGACAATGACTTTAATGACTTGGGACTTCACTTCTTCTTAAAATACCTTCTAGCAAATAAGACTGCAGTTTTCCTCTCATAGATGGCAGAAACTTAACTTTAAATTTAAGTCAACATTAAATTGTAAAATGTACTCTTTCTTTATTGTGCCAAACTCAATCTGTTTAACGATCCCCAACTAACTGCTGTAAGTATAAACATTTGAATCACTGACTATGATGAAAAAAATGTATTACAGCCCATTCCTAGAGTTGGAAGTGGGGTCAACCCTAACTGAGCCAAAACATGTTCACGTCAAATTTCAAATATGTTTATGTATGCATTAGTACACTCCAATATTTGAATCAGTATCTGAGGGCTTAGTATATATACAATGCATCTGTGCTGAATGCAGTGTTATGTTTCACTAGATAGTCTAATATTTATTAACCTATTAGATAATATAGATAAATACATGTGTGTAAGTGTGTGTTTGTATATACATACTCACTGCGAAAATCTGTATGTGGGAAGAGAAAAAAATGTTTTTAATTTGAAGTTTTTATATAGTAGGGAAAATTACTTGAGTAGGTAAGAATTGGGATAATTTAAATTAAAGAATATTAAGCACCATGGAACTTTGCAGTTTGGTGCAATAAACTGACAAAAAAGTTTATGTGAGAATAGTGAGAATATAAACAAAACTACAATTTGTAGTATGTTTTAAAAGTAGTAGATAACGAAATTGAAGGAAAGATGGATGTCACAGTTAAGAGAAGAAAATTGGACTTGATTCCAAGAGAGGAGCCAAATAAATCCTTGAGTCCTCTACTGATATGGTGCAATCAGAATTTTATAAGGATTGGTCTGGCTTAAATGGACAGAGACTGCAGAAGGTAAAGGCAGTGGTTGCCAGATGGTTATAGTAATTTAGGATTGGGGGGTTAGAGCAGTGGACTGAAGTAGCGCAGTGGTACAAGCAAAAACAATCAAGGACAGGCTTTAATGGGAAACTGAATTTAGAAGATGGAGGAGGCCGGGCGCGGTGGCTCAAGCCTGTAATCCCAGCACTTTGGGAGGCCGAGACGGCCGGATCACGAGGTCAGGAGATCGAGACCATCCTGGCTAACATGGTGAAACCCCGTCTCTACTAAAAATACAAAAAATTAGCCGGG
>NW_012115066.1:3953099-3956914 GCF_000951035.1 Colobus angolensis palliatus | reverse complement strand
GGAGGAAAAATATCCAGACAATTATTTTTTTCTGAGATTTTTAGTTTAGTATGTAAAAATTTATGGTAGTACCAATATAGAAGGGGGCAGGGAGAAAAAAGCTAATATTATACAGTGAACACTGATTTTAATTGCTGAACTTGTGATTCTTGAAAGAAGTTTAAAATGGGGAAATTTCAGCAAAAGCAGAGATTTATGTACATAGGAGATTATGTATATAGGAGTGAGGCCCATGTGAGAGGTCAAACTTAGAGCATGTCAGTGAAATCCCCCGTATTTCATATATTTCAATGCCAAACCTGAAAATTACGCTGGACTTCTGAATTTCAAATCAAGGAAAGCTCATTTAAAATATCTCCTTTTGTTAGGTCTCCTTTTACCAATTCTGCCACTTTTATTAATTCTACTAATTCTGCCGAAAAGAGTAAAAATGCATCTACACAGAGTGCCAATGATTGGAACCCAACTTTTTATTTAAATATAATTGTGTTGCCTTTATTTATGATTAAATTTGTTGTTTTGTACAAATCAATGGTACCTAAGCGTTTAAGCTATCCAAAATTTCTCTCTTGCAAATTGTTTTAAATTATTAAGGAAATAAAGCACATAGTCTAATTTGTGGAATCAGGAAGTTTGCTTTGACTAAAATAAGAGAAAAATGAAGTTATAATCAATTTAATGTCTTCTGCTATCAGTAAAAAGCAAGAGGCACACATCTTACCTTATGCTAAATGCAAAACAGATGTTGTTGAGTGCGTTTGACTCTGGACCATTTTAATTTTTTACTTTTAAGACAACATTTAAAGATGCCAGATTGTTCTAATCACAAGTGTCAACCATTCATTAGCTTAATGGAAAAAGGTAACAGATTATGTATATAATAGTCACCCAGGGAGAAGATATACATTTACAGCCCATAACACTTATGTAGATAGATTGTAGACATAATCTTCCACAGAAGAGAGAGAGGCAAACAATTACTCTAATGGAAAGCAGCAAAATGTGATTAACATTAAATGTTACCCAAAGACAGATATTTGTGGTGAGAATGACACAGAGGACAACTATATAACTTGGCCTTATCTTTTGGACAAAATAGGTAAGGAAAACAGATGTGGTGAGATGCCTCAGTTGAAGAACTGTTGTAGATTTGCTTTTTATTTTTGAAGGAATCCAAAATATGTTTTTCCTGGCATGGTAAATTGACTTCCTAAAGTGGATTCCAAAAATAACTCAATTCTCTGTGAATATGGTGAGTTATAACTCCCATGATTGTATTAGCTTTTATGTCATAGTTGATGTTAAGATAGAGAGATCATCTTCCTGGTCTTTACTGTCTAATTACATAGCCCTTAAAAGCAGAGAACTTTCTTCATCTGATGGCAGAAGTCAGAGAGATTTAAGGCATGAGAAGGACTAAATGTACAGTTGAGGAACTGATGATTCAATGGGCCACGTTAAAAGAAATTTGATGGCTTTAGGAACTGAGAAGGATCATTTGCTAAAAGACAGCAAGCAAAGGCGAGCCTCAGCCATACCCTGCAATGAACTAAATAATGCCAATAATGGAATGAACTTGAACAAGTCTCCTGTGAGAATCCACGTGACCAATAATTTGAGTTTGAACTTGTAAGACCCTGAACATAGAATCTAGGCAACCCCACCTCTAGACTTTAGACTTATAGAACTCTGAGTTTGAAAAAATAACCTTAGAGAAAAAATTACTGGTTTTATTAAAGCTCAAAAATCAAACATTAGTCATGTGTTAAATGCCAGCATTACGGACTTTAAAAAGTCATTTTAAATATAAAATATGAATAGCCATGAATAAGCAAAATGAAGGTGTGCCATGACTCAAAGTTAATTTAAAAGAGAGATGCTTAGGAAGAGTGCAGCAATATAGCCAGAATGCCATAATGGTACTTTTGGTCAATGACAGGCCACAATGATGGTAGTTCCATAAAATTATAATGGAGTTAAAAGATTCCTGTCACCTAATGACATTGTAGCCCCGTTGTGAGGTCATAGCACAATGCATTACTCACTTTTTTCTAATGTAAACATCCTGCTGGCCTGCCGGGCGTATAAATGTCTAGCACATACAATTATGTGCAGCATATAATACTTGATAATTACAATAAACGACTATGTTACTGGCTTAGGTATTTACTATTACTTTTATCATTATTTTAGTGTGTACCCCTTCTACTTATAAACAAAAGAACTTCACCGTAAAACACCCTCAGGCAGGACTTTCAGCACATGTTGCAGAAGAAGGCATTGTTATCATAGATGACAGCTCCATGTGGATTATTGTCCCTGAAGACTTTCCAGTGAAGCAAAATGTGGAGGTGGAAGACAGTGATTTGAATGATCCTGACCCTATACGTACTTGTGTCTTCGTTCTTAAAAAAAATGTTTAAAAAGATATGTATGTGTGTGTGTGTGTATATATATATACATTTTAAATAGGAAAAAGCTTATAGAATAAGGACATAAAGAAATAAAGTATTTTGTACAGGTGTACAGTGTGTTTGTTTTGAGCTCTTATTACAAAATAGTAAATAAGTTAAATCAAGTTTATAAAGTTAGACATTTATAGTGAGCTAAGGTTAATACATTATTGAAAAAAGAAATATTTTTTATACATTTACTGTAACCCAAATGTACAGTGTTTATAAAGCCTACAGTAGTGCACAGTAATGTCCTAGACCTTCACATTCACTCAACACTCACTCGCTGACTCACCCAGAGCAGCTAGCAGTTCTGCAAGCTCTGTTCATGGGGTCTATATGGCATAGCTTTTAAAAAATATATTTTATATTGTGTTTTTACTGTACCTTTTCTACATTTAGATATGTTTAGATACACAAATACTTACCTTTATAATTGCCAGCAGTATGCAGGACAGTAACATGCTGCATAGGTTTACAGCCTAGGAGCAACTGGTCGTGCCATGTAGCCTAGGTGTGTAGTGGGCTGTACCATCGAGGTCTGTGTAAGTATACTCTGGGATGTTTGCACCAAGGCAAAATCATCATGTGGTACGTTTTTTAGACTGTATCCTTGTCATTAAGTAACACATGACTACACATATATCTTTATTTTGCATATTAAGTATTAAACTGAGAGACAGTATTTCAAAAAAATATATTTGACATATGTAGTCAGGCTTATCAATATATGATGAAATGCAATATGTGGCTAAATATAAATTCTGAGGTTATATTTTCTTTAAATAACCATCATATTATTTATTCAGTATCTAATCTATTTGCATTTACATATGAGAAAAAAATTGTACTTTTCATCTACAGTTGCCTCATGCTAAGATTTCTCTTAATAAGGACTTAAATATTTAAGACATTTCCTCTTTACAAGGAAATAAATAAAAATAAAGGTCATTTTATTGCAAAAGTGATTAAAAGAAATAATAAATATTCATCTCTATTTTTAAGGGAGGCTGATCCCGGGTGCACTGTGGCAGGTGGCAGTATAGATTTCTGTGAAGCAGCGGTGTGCAGTGATATGAGCAGCAGATGAAGAAGAAAGGAAATGAAGTCGCTCAATTCTAATACGGCATTACTACTTCTATATTTGGAATCAACATGTGGAATTTCTAGGTGTGAGTAACTCATTGTGCTGTGCCCTCCTGCTTCTTTCTTTTCTGGTCACATTGCATTTCCCTTATATTTTTGTCTCTCTCTTGTGATTATTTTGCCACTCATTTCTAGTCGAATGTGTCGGTCTCTCAAATTTGTGGAAAATAGTAATTCCTTGATTTTCCTATCTCATTCTTTTACTTTTTTTTTTTT
>NW_012115066.1:3938880-3953049 GCF_000951035.1 Colobus angolensis palliatus | reverse complement strand
TTTTTTTTTTTTTTTTTTTTTTTTTTTTGTCTCCCGGTATTACGAAGCTTTTTGCATCTGTTGGGCATATATTTTTTCTATATGATTACACTGAGGAATACAAAATATCAACTCTGCCTATTTGTGTAGGTTACTTATTTTGATGGCTTTTATATTAAGTGACCATCATTTAAAATCATGATTCAAGAGTAATAAATGTGACTTGATCGCTACTTGATTGTACAAATGAACCATGACAATGATCCAGCATGATTTGCAGATGGCCAGATTAGAAAACACTTTTGAGTCATTAGAGTTGAAGCTTGTGAATAAAACAGGTAAGTTACTCTTCACTCGCTCTCTCCATTATCTTCATTTTTCTGTGTCTTCCATGATATTACAGTTAAGCAATTTCCAGTAAGATCACAAATCTGTTTCTAAATGCAAAATACTTTTTAAATTCCTTATCACATAACCTTTCAACATCTGATAATATTGGCCATTCTCTCCTTAAACCAACCTTACCTCTGAATATCTTAGCTTGTGTTCTTCCTACTTTCTACAACATTTCTTGTCCATATTCCTATTTGTTCCTGTCCTCTTCTTCCCAGTCATGAAATGTTGGAGTCCTCAAAGTTCTCTCATAGCTCTAATGTATTATTCTGTATTTTCCCTGTAGATGATCTCAGCTACCAATTATAAGCAGGTGACTACTCCTTATTTTTGCATAACAAATATAGACTTATCTCAATTTATCTGTCAGTTTACAATTTCCTTTTAGATGTCTGACAGCAGCTGAGACTTAATATGCCAGAAGCCAAGGTTTAAGACTTTATTCACTTGTTAGTTATCTATTGCTATGCAACAAATTACCGCCAAACTGGGTGGATTAGTAAAAATCTTTGTGTATTTATTTTCTTTCACAGTTTCCCTAGGTAAGACATTTGAAAATGGCCTGACTAGATTATTTTGGCTTGAGGACTCTCAGGGGATTCAGTCAGATTTTGTTCATTACTGCAACCATTTGAAGGCTTTACTGCAGATAGAGAATACTCTTTGAAAGTGCCTTAATTACATGACTGACTAATAAGTGCTGGCAGTTATCAGAAGTCCTCAGATGTTCTCCACAAGTACGTTTCTTGAGGGTTAAGTATCCTCATAACAATGGATGACTTCTTCCAGAGTGAGAAATCCAGGAGACAAAGTTGGATGCTGCAAAATTAGCTACACAGAATTCTACTGGTTGTCCAGGTCAGTCATGATTCAGAAGGGGAAGGCAGGTCTGAAGAATATGAGGATAATTGGCAGGGCCCAAGAAGGCACGGCACAAAAATAATGAGGATTATTGGAGCCATCTTGAGACTTCACTTCCGTACTGCATATGCTTATATTTTTCTCTTTTTTTCATAAAAATAGTTTGGCAAGCCAATAATCTAAGAGTCATTCTTGAAAGCTCCCTCCCCTTTACTATTTCATGTTCACTTTATTGCTTATCCCTGTATTTTTTGCCTCTTCAGTGTGTTTATTTTTATTTTATTTCTTTTCTTATTTTTCTAGACACAGGGTCTCATTCAGATGCTCAGGCTGGAGGGCAGTTGTGTGATCATCACTCACTGCAGCTTCAAAATCCTGGGCTCAAACTGTCCTCCCACTTCAGCCTCCAGAGTAGTTAGGATGGCAGACACATGCTAACATCCTGGCTAATTTTGTTTTTAAGTTTTTTGTAGAGATGGAGTTGCCCAGGCTGGTCTGGAACTCCTGGCTTCAAACAATCTTCCTGCCTCAACCTCCCAAAATGCTGGGATAACAGGAGTTGAGCTATCATTCCTAGCCTCAAATGTTTCAAATCTACTAATTTTTGGATGCTACTGATACCACCTTAATCCAAATATTTCCAATTGCAGGTGTTTTTATTTGCCTGAAGTTATTTATTTGCACCACAGTTAAAGTAAACGTTTTAAAACACAAAATACATTGTGATGTATGCCAACTGAAAATATACACGCATATCTCATTTTTTGGGCCTCATTTTATTGCACTTTACAGATGTTGTATTTTTTTGCAAATTGAAAGTTGTTGGCAATCCTGCATTGAATAATCTATCAGTGCCGTTTTTCCAACAACATATGCTCACTTCATGTTTTTGTGTCACATTTTGGTATTTCTCACAATATTTTAAATTTTTCATTATTATTAAATTTATTATGGTGATCTATGATCAGCAATCTTTGATGTTAACACTGTAATTGTGTATGTTCTGACTGTTCCACCAACCAGACTCTGCCCTGTCTCTCTCTATCCTAAGGCCTCTTATTCCCTGAGACACAAAAGTATTGTAATTAGGCCAATTAAAAACTCTACAATGTCCTCTACGTGTTCAAGTAAAAAGGAAGAGTCACAAGTCTCTTTAAACCAACAGCTAGAAATGATTAAACTTAGTGAGATGGGATGTCAAAAGCGAAGACAAGTTGAAAGCTAGGCCTCTGTGCCAAACAGTTACTTACCCAAGCTGTGAGTGCAAAGGAAAAGTTCTTGAAGGAAATTAAAATTGCCACTTCAGTGAACACACAAATGGTAAGAAAGTGAAACATCTGGCCGGGTGTGGTGCCTCATGCTTGTAATCCCAGCACTTTGAGAGGCCAAGGGGGGTGAATCACGAGGTCAGGAGTTCAAGAAGAGCCTGGCCAACATGGTGAAACCCTGTCTCTACTGAAAATACAAAAAAAACAATTAGCTTGGCATGGTGGCAGGCACCTGTAATCCCAGCTACTTGGGAAGGCTAAGGCAGGAGAATCACTTGAACCTGAGAGACAGAGGTTGCAGTGATTCGATATTGCACCACTGCATTCCAGCCCAGGCAACAAAGTGAGACTCCTTCCCCTCTCCCCACCCCCCCAAAATAAGAAAGTGAAACAGCCCTATTGCTGATATGGAGAAAGTTTTGAAGATCTGGATAGATCAAACCAACCACAGTATTCTTTTAAGCTAAAGCCTAACCCAGAGCAAGGTCCTAACTCTATTCAATTGTATGATAACTGAGAAAGACAAGGAAGCTGCAGAAGAAAAGTCTGAAGCTTGCAGTTTGGTTCATGAGGTTTAAGGAAAGAAGCCATCTCTGTGACATAAAAATACAAGGTGAAGCAGCAAGTGCTGATGAAGAAGCTGCAGTAAGTTATCCAGAAGACCTAGCTAAGATCATTGATGGAGGTGACTACATTAAACAAAAGATTTTCAATGTAGATGAAATAGACTTTTATTGGAAGAAGATCCCATCTAGGACTTTTATAGCTAGCGAGGAGAAGTCAAGCCTAGCTTCAAAGGACAGGCTGACTGTCTTGTCAGGGACTAATGCAGCTGGTGACTTTAAGTTGAAGCCAATGCTTATTTGTCATTCTGAAAATCCTAGGGTCCTAATAAATTATGCAAAATTTATTCTGCCTGTCCTCTATAAGAGGAACAATAAAGGCTGGAAGAGAAGATATCTCTTTACAGTGCAGTTTACTGAATATTTTAGGCTCATTATTGAGACCTACTGTTCAGAAAAAAATGATTTGTTTCAAAATATTACCTCTCATTGACAATGCTCCTAGTCACCCAAGAGTTCTGGTAAAGATGTACAAGGAGATTAATGTTGGTTTCATGCCTGCTAATACAATATTCAAACTGCAGCACTTGGATTAAGAAGTAATTTCAAATGTTAAGTCTTATTTAAGAAATACATTCCGTAAGGCTGTAGCTGCCATGGATGGGGATTCTGCTTATGGATCTGGGCAAAGGAAATTGAAAACTTTCTGGAAATAATTCCTTTTTCTAGATGTCATTAAAAACATTTGTAGTTCATGGGAAGAGGTCAAAATCACATGAAGAGGATCTTTGAAGAAGTCCATTTCTACCCTCATGAATGACTTTGAGGGATTTCTCCATGATGGTGGAGAAAATATCTGTAGATGTGGTGGAAATAGCAAGGAAATTAGAATTAGAAGTGGACTCTGAAGATGTGACTGAATTGCTGCAATCCTGTGATCAAACTTAAACAGATGAGAAATTGCTTCTCATGGATGAGGAAAGAAAGAGTTTTTTTGAGATGGAATCTATTCCTAGTGAGGATGCTATGAACACTGTTGAAATGATAACAGAAGATTTAGAATATTACCTAAACTTAGTTAATAAAGCAGAGGCAGGTTTTGAGAAGATTTACTCCAATTTTGAAAAAAGTTCTACTGTGGATTAAATGCCGTGAAACATCATTGCATGCTACAGAGATAACTTCCTTGAAAGAAAGTAAATCGGTGTGATAAATTTTTTCATTGTTTTAAGAAATTGCTACAGCCAATTTCTTAAAAAATTGCTTCAACATTCATCACCCTGGTCAGTCACCGGCCATCAACATCAAGTCAAGACCTTTCACCAGCCAGAAGATTGTGACTTGCTGAAGGCTGAGATGATCATTCACAATTTTCAGTAATGAAGTATTTTTAATACAAGTATATACATTTTTCTTTTAGATATAATGATATTGCGAACACAGCTTCTATACACACTGGGGAACCCACAGATTCATGTTACTTACACGTGCTGGGGAACCCAAAATTTTTTTTTTACTCACTTTACTGCAATGTTTGCTTTATTATAGGATTGGCATTTTCCTACTTTACCAGCTACAACTCATGTGATATTCCCCTGTCTCTACATTTTCAGACATACACAGAACCATTTAGGCTTTTTGGTTTGCCATCTTCCTGTGCACATGGAGATTTAGCTCCTTCTAACCATATTACTCATTTATTTCATGTTTTCTCAGTTGATTAACATCATATCATTTTTTATATCTTACTTCCTCAAGAAAAATTCACATTTCCTCTGACTAGGATAAATTTTGTATAATACGTTACCAATGGAAGATTCTTGCACTCTTATTTCTTACAGGGTTATAATTTTACTTTTGGGTAGTCTTCCCCTTTGTGTATCCTATTTGTTTAGCTACACTGGTGTTCACCACATTTCATGCATCTTTGTCTTTGTGATCTCCCATTAAACCAAAAACCAAGAATAGGGAGGTAGGAATATTGTAAGGTTTTTGCTTATTTGTTTTGCTTTTGTTCATCATGATAAAGCTGAATGTCAATGTACTATTAAATACTTACTGAAGAGAAGTCCCTAACTGCTGCTGTGACATATACAAAAAAAAAGAGTTATGGTATCCAGTTGGGTTTGAAAAAGTCAACATAATCATGGTAACAGCATGTTTAGGTAAATGATTCAGTCACATGTGCTAAGGTTAAGGAAAATTGTGTTTTGAGAGAGAAGAACTAGTTCATCTCCCTTGAGTTGTATTCCTAACATTCACAAACTCATGGTACTTAATTCAACTTTCTTTGTCCTTTGGCCACATTTGTACAATACTATGCCAATACTTGGCCTATTTGATAACAACCATTGAAAAAACAAAATATGTGGCCTACAAACTCACAGTCACAATAAATTCCATAAGTATATGAATATTTGATCTGATGAACTAATTAATCAGTTAATTCATGGCTATACAATAATCCTAGGAAGACATGCAACTCAAACAGTTAAGCACCTGGCATATGTAAAATATTATACCATGTGTTTATCTACATAAAAGACCATATGATATGTTCACTTAAGTTGCTTAAGGTTTATTCAGTACATAGCTATTTATAATTTAAGTTACATTGTAAAAAGTGTCTTAATATGGCATAAAGTGTCTTCCTTATGCTCTAAAACAGTTTTTCTTGAGGGTTCGGAATTTTCAGGCTTATCATTCATCTTATGCCATTTCAGCAATCCACCAATACTACTTTGCTATTGTACAAAAGCAAAAGAAAATATGTCTCAGTGAATCAAATATTGACTTTTATTAAAACACCAGATAACCTATTCTGATAAGAAAGTCACTGAGTAATACCTGATCCTGTGCCTCTCAGCCTCAAATTTTTAGAAACAAGTTAAATACTTTGCTTGGAGCCTACTGTTGTGTAAATTTTCATAGGCAACCGCTTAAGCAATAGCTCCAAGTCAAAAACATCTCAAGCCTGTTAGCATATCTTCATGCACTCAATAATTATCATGAAATTTAAATTTTAGCTATTTTGTTTTCTATGCCAGTTAGAGAAAATTGCTAGAATTTTAGAAAAAGAAAGTTTATTCACTTGTTTTAAACAATGAGAGCTTTTGTGTGGGTGTTTGTGTGTGTGAGCTTTTAACAAAAAGAAAAGATGCTAGCTGCCTTGTTCAAATGTTTAAGAGAGCTTTTTGACAAACATAAGTTTTATCACAAATGCTGACAAAGCACAACGGAGAAAGAAAGTGGCAAATCAGAAGCTGAATTGAGGTACAAAATGAAGTGACTGATAGTGTGATTTCAAGTGGATTTGGAAAGGCTGCCTGGAAGAAATAGTATGAAAGTATTAAAAATAGGTTGTTCTGTGGAACGCAGCATATACAGAAGAAAGAGCTCAGGCAAGAAAAAACATGATGAACAAAGTATTGCATTTGAAAATTGCCAACTACATTTGGTAAATAATGAGTCTCAAATGGTGATACTAAATATTCAATGTATGGCAGCATGGAGTAAGCACTGTGAATGTAAATTATTTGCAGGTCATACTATGAGAAAAGAGTTGGATTATATTCTGCAGACAACATATTTAGAACTCTTCATTAGGAACACATAGCCTTAGAATTTATATATTTGTGAACCCAAATGCCTAACATGTGCACAAATTTGGTAGTTGACATTAATTTTCAAGAAATTTACAAACGAGTAATTAGGTATTTTAATTATTATCTTTTTAAATTTAACTCAAGTTAATCTTCATAACAAATCAATTTATATTTATACTAAATATACACTGTTATCTACCTTGTTCTTATGGGTAGGAAAAGAAATAGGGTGAGGAATAATGAAAACATACCAAAACCTCTTCTTCACTTCACGAATCCCTCTTCAGCATGTAATAATATACCTGTTTTTCCAGAACTCAGAACTTTTCAGAACTGTGTCATCACATGATATTAGCATTATTTCTCTAAGCAAAAGGGAGATTTTTTTTATCTTGAGTGAAACAGGTTTTAAGTCAAATGCAGAATGCTAAGAAAAGTTTTACAGTGTTTTGCGGACATCTCACGAAGTCTACAAAAGCCACTCTGAACACTCAATAACATCAAATGTTAGCCATTATATTTTGGTTCATCTTTAGATATTTTTCTTTTTTTTTTTTTTTTTTCCTTTGTGAGATGCTGTATGAGTCTCAGGTAATTAGAAGCCGATTAATCAAATTCGTAGCACCTCATTTGGTTGCTTTTTTTTGTTTTTTCATTGCTGCAATGAATTCTGCCTTTCGCTAATGGATGATGGTGCTGATAACAGAGGACATTTTAATCATGGTGCACTGATGATAGATGGTCATTCTAGTTAATCAAATGTTGTTTGACAGAGTATTGTCTTTGGAGTTTGCACAGGTAGTGATTCAAAGTTGGGAGTCATGTGGTGGAGTAGAAGAAACATTGTAAGATTGCTTTAAATAATGTTGTTTGACCATGACATGAAAAATGAGAGACTGAATCCTGCAAGAATTTTTTTTTTTTTTTTTTTTTTTTTTTTTTTTTTTTTTTTTTGAGACGGAGTCTCGCTCTGTCGCCCAGACTGGAGTGCAGTGGCCGGATCTCAGCTCACCCTGCAAGAATTTTTAAACCAACATTTATAATAGTTACTAAAATAAACTATGATAAAAACTTATAAGAAAAATTATATTTAGTTAAACATTACATACTGAACTGTTTTACAAATCAACTATATTTTTACATTTTGCTTGATTTAACTACAAATATATGCTAAGAGAATGGCCAATATACTATGAATTTATCTATTGTCATCGAAATAATTTTTGGAAGGATAGATGCCTGGCATATGAACCTTTGTCTTAAAAACTACAGATTTTAAAAATGCACAAAATATACAATTTCTTGAATAGATTTCGCTTAAAATTTGAGAAAGCTTCATAATATTTTTATGATTTTTTTACATGTATGAAGGAACAGATACTATCACTATAAACATAATTGTGATTCTTCTTGTTTAGCATGGGAGAATGTAGGGTAAAACCACAGTTCACAATTTTCAAAAAATAAAAATAGAAAAGTAACAACAATATTGAGCCTGTAGCTAATGGAAGACTGATGTCACACAAAAAAATAATCTTTAGGAGTTTGGCTTGATGCAGCCAAGTAAAATATGTAGAAGCTTTGCCTAACCTAATATTCTCTTATAGAAAAAGATCCCTAGGAACTGATGTTAAACCAGAAGGGCAAAATCTATGGCCATAAAGGAAGAGGATTTGTCTTTATACAAGTTATCCCTTGGGACAATAATGTTGTATAAATATACATCTCAAAACTCAGACATAAAGGAACTAATTATTTATTTTGCTAATGATTCTGCAGTTCAAAGACTTAGAATAAAAAAGGGATAATAGTAACTTTTTATGTGGAGAACGCTTTTATGGCTTTAACTACATAATAAACTTTAACATTACCAGTTATAAATCACATTGATATGTACTCTTCCAACATGATGCTGCAAAAGTTACTCTTTGTCTCTGTGCTATTCTTCTTACCTTTAGTCGAATCATGAGCGCACATCTGATATATCAAAAAAGGTACATTCTTTAAAATAACTGACCAGTACTCTTTGAGATTCTCAAGTTTATAAAAAAATAAGAAAAGATTGAGAAACGGTTACAGATTAGAGAGAACAAAAGAGACCTGGGGACAAAATGCAATCTGATATTCTGAATTATATCATGGAACAGAAAAAATAAACATTTGTGTAAAACCGGTAGAAATCTGATTAAACTCTGCAGTTTAGTTAATATTACAAATGTTAATTTCTTCGTTTTGATAAGTGTCCCATGATTATGGAAGTTAAGAGAAACTGGGTGTAGCTCTACAATACGTAGGATTAACAGATGTAACATATCAAAGAGAATTAGTGAAGGAAGGTTCCAAACTGAAATTCAAAAATAAAACATAAAAAATATTTTTAAAGAGTGTTTAAGAGATATGTGGGATGAAATAAAACCTTCTAAAATAACTGAAATTTGAATTTCAGAAATAATGTAGGGAGAGAATGGGGATGTTATAATATTTAAAGTTATATTTTTGAGAGTTTCCAAAAACTGGTGAAAAACTTACTCTGTAGAGCCAAATACCTTGTGGATTCTAAGCAGAATAAATATAATGGAAGCCATTCATAGGCACCCCAGAGGCAATCTGCTTAAAGTTAAAGTGTAAAGAAAATATTCAGAACAGTGTGGGGCAGAGTAGAGCATAACAACATAAAAAACGCAGCAAAAGACTCAACAGAAGTGACAGAAGTCAAGGAAAGGGAAGGATACCTTTAAACTTTAGAGGGGAAAAGAAAAGACGGAAAAAAGCTGTCAACTTAAAATTCTATACCCAGTGAAAATATTCTTCAGAACTAAAGGCAAATTTTAACTGTCCTGTTAGTGCAGCAAGAAAAAAAAAATCAAAAAGGATAACTGTATGAGTACAGAGAGCAATGTGAATTACATCTCATGATGTTAAAAATGTATGTAAAATTAAAATGCATGATAACAGTAATGTAAAATGCCACAAGGATGTAAATGGAGGAAAAGTATTCTAAGATTCTAGCAGTATCAGAAGTTGCATTTAGAATGTTATAAGAACTACATATTTTTATCTGGGGTAGCAACTTAGAGGGGAAAAGTCATCTATGAAGTTAATTTTAAAAGTATATATATATACTTTTTTAAAAAAAATAAGGCCAATACTTTTTTTAAAAAAGTATATATATATACACATATATGCACCAACAAAAATGGGCCAAATGGTGGAAAAAAGGATGCATAGAAATTGGGTCAAATAAAAAACTAGAGAGATGTTGACATAAACACAACTATATTGTTAGTTATGATAAATGTATATGGACTATGTACTATACATAAAAGAATAAAACTATAAAAAACTGTAAAACTAAAGTACATGTGCCATTTATAAGAGGCATATTAAGTATAAGGAAACATTAGTTGAGTGTAAAAGAAGGAAAATGATATGCCATACCACAGCACTCCCAGAAGAGTTGGCCTTTCTATACCAATATCATCCAAAGTGGAGTTTAAGGCAAGATTCAGTATTAATGTCAAAGTTGAAAGTTTGAAATAACAAAGGAGCCAATTCACTCTATATAACATTTTTAAATACACATGCACCCCAAAATATATATTTGAAATGTAAAGATAAAATTTGAAATAACTAAAAGGAAAAATAGGTATACTATTGTATTGACACAATTTAAGGCATATCTGTTATTATTAATAATATAACAACATAATACTAATATTAACAATATGATGTTTGATATGGTTGGATGTTTATCTCTTCCAAATCTCATGTTGAAATGTGATCCCCAGTGATGGAGGTGGGGCCTAGAGGGGGGTATTTGGGTCGTGGAGGTGGCTTGGTGCCCTCCCCACTGTAATAAATCAGTTCTTACTCACTTAGTTCACAAAAGAGCTGGTTGTTCAAAAGAGCCTGACATCTCTCCTATTCTCTCTTTTGCTATGTGACATGCCTGTTCCCCCTCCACCTTCTGCCATGAGTAAAAATTTTCTGAGGCCTCACCAGAATCGAAGCAGAATCCAGTACAGCCTGCAGAACCATGAGCCAAATAATCCTCTTTTCTTTATAAATTATCCCGTCTCAGGTATTCCTCTATAGTAACGCACAATGGACTAATCCGTGGTTCATAAAGCACCTTTCAAGAAGTTTCCAGAAATCATTCAGAGAATCTTCACTGATGACTGAGAAATGAAACTTGAAGCTAAAAATAAACCTAGGAAGGATAAACAGAAAACTTCCTTCATATTTTGAAGTTAAGCAACACACTTCTAAATAAGCCATAGGAAAAAGGAAACCACATGGAAAATAGGGAATTTATTTAACTGAATAATGGAGATATGATATATGAAAATTTGGTGGATTAATATACAGCAGTGATTGAGTGGAAATTTGTAGCCTTCGGTTGATATGTCAGAAATGAAAAAACTCTAAAAACAATCTATTATCACAAGAAGTTCCGAAAAGAAGAGCAAGTGAAACCCTCAGGAAAATTAATGAGAAATAATTAAGTATAAATATAAATTATTGAAATGGAATATGGATCATAAGGAAAATAATGCCAACATTTGATTTTGAGTAATGTTAAATTTACATGAGCTAGATTTAGTCATTTCCAAATGCACATAAACTTCAAAAGATCATGTTGTATACAATAAATACATAAAATCATATCTATTAATTTTAAACAAAAACACTAATATAAGATCAAGAAAAACATTTAGAAAATATAAATTATCCAGAGAAAGAATAAAAAACAACATTACTGTAGGTCATGCAGATATTTAAAAATAAGGAAAGAATATTAAGAAAAAATATTTGACAAACTGGGCAACTTTTTAAAAAACAGGACAGCAAAACTAACCCATAAAAAATAGAAAATCTGGGCATTTCTAAATTTAGCTTAAACAATTCAATTCATTAGTTAAAACAGGGGTCCCCAACTTCCCTGGGCTGCAGATAGGTGCTTGTCTGTGACCTGTTAAGAACTGGGCCACACAGCAGGAGGTGAGCAGCCAGCAAAGGAGCATTAGCTCCTGAGCTCCACCTCCTGTCAGATCGGTGGCAGTGGCATTAGATTCTCAAAGGAGTGCAAACCCTGTTATAAACTGTGCATGTGAGGAATCCAGGTTGTGTGCTCCGTGTGAGAATCTAACTAATGCCTGATGATAATTTTCATCATGAAACCATTCCCCAACCCTGTCCATGGAAAATATTTTGTCTTTCACAAAACAGGTCCTTGGTGCCAGAAAGGTTGGGGACCATTGAGTTAAAATATTTATATATAAGAAATTGCAGAATTCATTCTTTGGCAGTAAATTCTATCAAGTATTTATTTATGAAAGTGATAGCGTAAGTCTTACAGAAACAAGTTCTGCCAGGAGGCCAAGGTAGTGTTACCAGTGGGTCTTTATTCTTAGAACTCCCAAGATGGTGGCGGCCGCTCCCAAGACGGCAGCAAGCATTTTTTTCTCTGACCTGAAGCTCTTGGCCTCATGGATTCCAAGGAATGGAACCTTGGGCCATGCGATGAGTGTTATAGCTCTATTAGAAGTTGTGGGTCATGGAAGAGAACCGTGGAACCCAGTAACTCTTGTTCAACTCGATTAGGACGAACCTGGGCACTTAGCCACACAGGCACAATGGGGAGCCTCTAGCCTGAAGGGGAGTGGCAATGGGTGCCTCCCTGGATCAGAAACGCAGTGGACACCCTGCCGGATCCAGAGGGGTGGAAGTCAATGGCAGGTCTGTGACGGTGGTGAACAGCAGTGGTGGATGGTGAGCAAAAGCTCAGCTCGAGCCAGAACAAACACGGACCAGAAGAGTGTGCGGTTGCAAGATTTAACAGAGTGAAAACAGAGCTCCCATAAGATGGGAGGGGACCCAAAGCGGGTTGCCTACTCCCGGCTCAAATGCCTGGGGCATATATCCCAATCATTGTCCCTCCCCCTGTGCTTTCAGGTGATATATGATTTGACTATTTCTTTACCTCCTGCTTTTAGCCTAATTTGTATTTTAGTGAACCCTCTTTACTACCTGATTGAGCTGAGTTACAAGCCCCGTGTTTAAAGGTGGGCATGGTCACCTTCCCCATCTAGGCTTAGGAATTCTTAGCCTAGGAAATCCAGCTAGTCCTGTCTCGTAGTCCCCGCTCTCAACAGGAAAACCCAAGTGCTGTTGTGGAGGTTGGCCGATGACTGCTCTAACTGCTTCCTGCTGAATTGGGGCATAGTAGGGGTCATGCAGTTGAGATTTCCTCGGGAGGGGTGCCTTCGATGTCATCAACATCGGAGCATGGGCTAGCAGGCCGGTCCAGGGATCCATGGTAGATCTTAGTCATGGACTGCATCTGGGGCTCCATTTGAGGAACATTTGTAGTTTTACAGCTTCGATTCTGGAATAGACAAACTTAACAAGGAGGTTAAAGATACAGGGATTGAAATGTCTGGCCTGCAGTACAGGGGATTATTTCTTTGGCACACTTCACAGGTCCTGACTATCTCCTTGACAGTTTCGAAAAGGCCTGGCCCAGTAAATAATGATTTGGCCATCTGATGGGTGCTATCCATGCCTAAGTGAAAGGTTTGGTGAAGGATTTTAAGTAATTTCCATTGATTAGCTGCAGGCAAAAGTATTTTTCCTTATTCAGTGACTAGCCATCCTGAGGGGAGGAAACTATGTCCTTGTGAGCTTCCCCATTCTGTTTCTTCTGCTGAGTACTGGGGTTTGGTTTCCTGGAGGGGATTACCCCATAATAGGGGTCCTTCTATAAGCATTTCTTTTTTTTGTTTTGAGGCAGAGTCTCGCTCTGTCGCCGGGACTGGAGTGCAGTGGCCAGATCAGCTCACTGCAAGCTCCGCCTCCTGGGTTTACGCCATTCTCCTGCCTCAGCCTCCCGAGTAGCTGGGACTACAGGCGCCCGCCACCTCACCCGGCTAGTTTTTGTATTTTTAGTAGAGACGGGGTTTCACCGTGTTAGCCAGGATGGTCTCGATCTCCTGACCTCGTGATCCACCCGTCTCGGCCTCCCAAAGTGCTGGGATTACAGGCTTGAGCCACCGCGCCCGGCCAAGCATTTCTAATGGAGGGTCCCGCCTTGCAGCACTTTTGCCTTCAATATCTGCTTGGTGGTTCCCTTCTATTTCCCTTTCCTTTCCTTTCTGATGACCCTGGTAATATAAGACTGCCACCTCTTTAGGTTTCTGCACAGCCAATAATAATCTCCTAATGGCTTCCTGATGTTTGATAGGTGCTCCCTCGGAAGTTAGGAATTCCCTTTCTCTCCATGTTGCTGCGTGGGCATGGAGGACTAAGCATACTTAGAGTCTGTATATATATTTACCCTTTTTTCCTTCTCTGAATTCTAGTGTATAATGGCTCCTGCTTTTGCTAGGATATTTCTCCCTAACAAAGGAGTGGGGCTTTTAGGCGTAATTAGAAAGTCATGTGGGCCGGGCGCGGTGGCTGAAGCCTGTAATCCCAGCACTTTGGGAGGCCGAGACGGGC
>NW_012115066.1:3843392-3938639 GCF_000951035.1 Colobus angolensis palliatus | reverse complement strand
AAAAAAAAAAAAAAAAAAAAAAAAAAAGAAAGTCATGTGAAAGGAGTAAAGTTCCCCAGTCACAACTTAGTGGCTGGGAGAAGTATCTAGTGACCTCCTGTCCTAGGACCCCTCGGATAGTGACAGATCTGGAAGACAGTTGTCTGGGACAGGAGAGTAAGACTGAGAAGGCTGCACCAGTGTCCAGCAGACAATTAACCTCCTGGCTCTCAATGGTCAAGCATACCCGGGGCTCTGTGAGGGTGATGGCGTGGGCTGGTGCTTGCCCCAGGCACCCTCAGTCCTGCTGCTGGATCATTTGGCTGGTGGCTTCTGACTCAGAGGACCTTTGTCCTCTGGGGCAGTGGGCCTTCCGTGATTCCCTTGACATAAGGGGCCTGGACGAGGGGACAATCTTTTATAAAGTGTCCTTGTAGACTACACTGGAAGCAGCCCCTATTAGGCATTCAATTTGCCTAGCCTTTCCCTATTCCAGAGCCTCAAAAGTCCACTTGCCTGAGGGCCATGACTAAAGTGGTGGCCCCCCCTTTTTTTTAATCCCATTTGTCCCATTCCACCTGCTCCTCCTGATCTCTATTATAAAAAACTGAGGTTGCCAAGTTCAATAAGGTTTCTAAGTTTTACTCTAGGCCTAACATGGACTTCTGAAGTTTTTTCTAATGTCTGCAACTGACTGAGTGATAAACTTATCCTTTAAGATTAGTTGGCCTTTGATAGAGTCAGGTGACAGAGAGGTATGCTTCCTCAATGCCTCCCTTAGTCTCTCCAGAAAGGCAGTAGGATTTTCTTCCTTTCCCTGTGTTATAGTGGACATCTTTGAATAATTTATAGGCTTCTTCCTAGTTTTCCTTAGTCCTTTTAGCATGCAAGTTAGCAAATGTCTGCGGCACCAATCTGCATGTTCTGATTCTGCATCCCAGTGAGGGTCTACACTGGGAACTGCCTGCTGGCCTGTGGGGAATTGTTCTCTTTTCTCTGTTGTCATCCTATCACTGACCTGACTGAGATACCAGAGGTGGCCAGACTCTTGGGCTGCAGTTACGGCAGCACTTCTCTCATTTGGGGTTAGTGTCTGATCTAGCAGTAACATTATATCTCTACATGTCAGATCAAAGGATTGTCCTAACCCTTGTAAAAGCATCACGATAGCCGTCTGGGTTATCTGAGAATTTACCTAGGTCTATTTTAATTTGCTATAAGGCCAACAGGGAAAAAGGTACATACACTTTGGGACAAATTCTCCAGAATACATCTTAGGGGCATTTTTGCCTTGTGGGGAACATTTCCCATCTGAAAAAAGAACATAGGGATGCCAGCAGCCCTAGTCATTTTCCAATGAGCATTAGTCCTAGAGCATCCTCTACGGTCCTAATGCTTATTCCTTTCCAGGGTGCGTAACTACTCACGGACCTCTGCTTATCGGATTAGTGACGCTCACCGATGTAGCAGTTCTACAGCTGTTTTCCCACCTTTCGTGACAACCAAGAAAGGGGTCCCAGCCACTGGATTCTAGTGGTCCTTTACCAGCATGCCCAACATTGCCACTGTGCTCGGGGGTGAGTCCTAGAGCTGGGCTGGGTTCCTGAGTATTTCATAACAACCCAGCTGCGCCATCAAGATGCATTCCCGTAAACTACAGTTCTTATGCAAATTCATTTCAGAGAGGGTGTAGATAACCTTTTGAGTCAGGATTGAGATAGAGTTTTTTTGATTCTGTAAGTACTTTAAAGCTTGGCTGAGTGCAAACAGTTCGCACATTTGAGCAGACCAATTACTAGGCAATTCTTCTAACTCTGCTTCCACAAGAGTTTCCCTATCAATTACTGAATACCCATTGTGGTTTCTCCCTCAGTCACCTGGGAGGAACCATCTATCTTCCTGTCCTGAAGGGAGTTTGTCCTAGGTCTGGTCGGACCTTTGTATGGTAATTAAGATTTAAATCCCTCGTTAGGAAACCTGCTGGGTTAAGGGAATTTTCAGTGGTTAATGTGAAATCACATTTTTCTAACAGAATAGCCCCCATACTTTAAGATTTTTAGTTAGTAAGCTACCTTCTTTTTTTTTTTTGACTTAGGTTTGTTCTGAACTGGTGAGTTGTGCTCACAATGAGGTTTCCTCTAAAAGTTATTTTTTCTATTTTCTTCTGTTAGCTAAGCAGTTGCCGTTACAGATTGAATGCATTTGGGTCTTCCCTTTAATTTACTCAATTCGCTTTCATCCTGATCTATTATGTTGTCGCAGACCCAGTTCTAGTTGTAAAGTATTGGGTCATCAGTTCTAAGGCCCTGGCCAAGGAGCCAGGGCTTGGAAATTGTATCGCAGAGGGGGTAGAAATTGGGGGAGGAGAGCATCTTACACAATGGGAGAACAATCCTTCTTGACATTTACAAACTTGGGGCCATGGCTCATAATAGTTCTTGGGGCCCTGGCAAGGGTGGTAGGGAACGGGTCCCACATAACTACCTAAGTCAAGAGCTACATACCTAACTAAATTGGGAAGGACACCAGGACAAGACTCCCTGGGTTCACAGCCTAAGTGCCTAAGGACACCGCGTAGAGCTTACTTAGATTCCTTTGGAAATACAACCTGCTCTAATACTTGGGAGAGAAAGTGAAAGTCTGAAGCATTAGTATCTAGGAGGCAGGGATTGGAGGAAGTAGATTCAGTGGTAAGGAGAATTTTGGGGCTACACTTTCAAGAAAGTCGTGGTCAGGACCCAGGAGGTATGGATCAGGAGGAGAGGTAGGGGCACATGCATGGGCAACTGTTGAGTAGAGACTTCTGGCTGTGCCATGATCTCGACTGGCCAATGCCTGGAGTTCGGGATGACAGCTTTCTACTTCCAGTCGACCCTAGGCTTCCCCAGGAAAACTGAGAAAGTGGAAGCTGGCTCCAGACAGACCTATGCTCCCAACCCAGAAGGGCTGGGAATTATTAGAAAGCCTTTTCCCAGGAAGTCTCACACCTGAGTCTTTAGTACGCGGCCACGCTAATCATTCTTAACTGTCCGACAGGTGCCCGGTATTTTCCTCCAATTCTAAGGAAGGATAGGACAGAATAGCAAGCGAAAGTGGTCCAATATTACTCACTGCTTTTGAGAATCCCTGTACAGGGCACCAAATGTTACCAGTGGGTCTTTGTTCTTAGAGCTCCTAGGATGGTGGCAGCCCCTCCCGAGATGGCAGCAAGTCTTTTGTTCTCTGACCTGAGGTTCTTGGCCTCACAGATTCCAAGGAATGAAACCTTGGGCCATGTGGTGAGTGTTATAGCTCTATTAGAAGCTGTGAGTCATGGAAGAGAACCCTGGAACCCAGTGACTAGTGTTCAGCTTGGTTAGGACGAACCTGGGCACTTAACTGCGCATAAACAATAGCGGGCCTGTAGCCTGAATGAGAGTGGCAATGGGTGCCTCCCTGGATCAGAAATGCAGTTGACACCCTGCTGGATCCAGAGGGATGGAAGTCAACGATGAGTCTGCGACGGCGGTGAACAGCAGTGGTGGATGGTGAGTGAAAGCTCAGTTCGAGCTGGAACACAGACCAGAAGAGTGTGCAGTTGCAAGATAGAGTGAAAACAAAGCTCCCATACAATGGGGAGGGGACCCAAAGGAGGTTGCCCACTCCTGGCTCGAATATCCCAATCATTGTCCTTTGCCCTGTGCTCTCAGGTGATATATGATTTGACTAGTTTTTTACCTCCTGCTTTTAGCCTAATTTGTATTTTAGTGAGCCCTCTTTACTACCTGATTGGTCAGGTGTAAGCTGAGTTACAACCCGGTGTTTAAAGGTGGGTGTGGTCACCTTCCCCAGCTAGGCTTAGGAATTCTTAGTTGGCCTAGAAAATCCATCTAGTCCTGTCTCTCAGTAGGAGGATTGTTTGAAGTCAGGAGTCTGAGACAAGCCTGGGCAACACATTGAAATGCAATTTCTATAAAAAATTAAAAATTAGCCAGGTGTGGAGGCTTGTGCCTGTAGTTCCACTATTTGGGAGACTGAGGCGAGAGGATAGCTTGAGCCTAGGAGTTTAAGGCTGCAGTGAGCTGTGATTGTGCCACTGCACACCAGCTGGCAGTGCAGGTGAAACATTCCTGTCAGCCTAGGGTCCAAGTGACAGAGCATGACCCTGTCTCTAAAGAAGAACATAAACAAATCAAATCCAAATTTCTTCCAGAGTATAGAAATGGATTTCTATATGACGGTAAAACAAATACACTTTCAGAAGAAATTCTAAGAGAATATCTTTATGGCATTGAATAGGGTTAAACGAGTATGTCACAAACAGTAGACACACAATTGGTAGGAAATCATAAAAATTAGTAACATTCATTTATCTAAATGCAATTAGATTATCTAATTTTTATTGTTGGCATCAACAAAATCCTGTGAAAGAATTGAGAAGGATTGACAAATTCTACCTGAAATTATTCATGAGAGCCAGAAAAGAAATCAGAGAACAGTTTACATCTGAGTGGACCTTAAAAAATGAGCAAATATTTAGAAGTTAAGGAACAAGGGAATATTCCATGAGGATACAGACACATGAGCAAAAGTTCATGGAGTGAAACTACATTCATATTTTGAAGACATATTTAATTAATTGGAATGATTAATATGTAAAATAATTGTGTATTTCTTCCAAAACTAGTCATAAAACTGTTTTGTTTTATGTGCCCACTGGTGCAGGCGCCAGAGAAGAGGCAAGTAGGCAAGGTAAAAAAAGAAACTTTATTAGCTAGCCAATGTGAAGGAGGAAAAGGCGAGCGAGGTTCACTGGTCTCTGGCGGTGGAGGCCCAGGAAGTAGCTCCGGCGTTCTCCGGGGAGGTTCCCAGGTCCGCATATGAGGAGGGGCCCAGGAAGTTCCTGGGGCGCCACTGCCGGGAGCCGCTTTTTTGTCTAGGGCTTGGGAGTGGGAGGGCAATAGGCGGACACAGGCGTGTCGGGGGCGTTCCCTAGACGCCGCCAGGTAAGTTTCGGTTTCCTCGATCGGACGCCATGTTGCGCCTGCGCAGTTGGTCTGTATTTTTCCCGGCCACGGGCTGCGTTTCCCGTGCGCGGATGAGTTGGTGATGAAGAACCCAGAAATGTGCCATCCTAGTCGTCTTTGTCCTCTCCCCCCGTCCAGACAAAAACTAGCTTTTTGTGAAACTCAGTAAGTCATATTTTTCAGTATTTTATAGATTAAATTACATCAAAATAAATTTTAAAATATATAGGACAAACCACTGTATAAAAACCTTTTTTAGGCCGGGCATGGTGGCTCACGCCTGTAATCTCAGCACTTTGGGAGGCTAAGGTGGGCAGATCACGAGGTCAGGAGATCATCCTGGCTAACACGGTAAAACCGTGTCTCTACTAAAAATACACACACACAAAAAAATTAGCCTGGCATGGTAGTGGGCACCTGTAGTCCCAGCTACTCGGGAGGCTGAGGCAGGGGAATGGTGTGAACCTGGGAGGTGGAGCTTACAGGGAGCCAAGATCACGCCACTGCACTCCAGCTTGGGTGACAGAGCGAGACTCCATCTCAAAAAATAAATAAATAAATAAATAAACCATTTTTAGATAAACAAGGAAATTTTTAATAACGACTGAATATTAGGTGATATTAAAAAATAATGTGATGTTCAAAGGCATGATATCATAATGGTTTATACTTTTTTTTCAAATTTTACTTTATATAATATTTTCTAAAATGCTACCTGAACTATTTATGGGCAAAATGACATGACATCTGAGTTTTGTCTTAGAAATCTCCTGTTAAAAGAGAAGAAAGAAAGAATGAACCAACAAACAAACAGATAAAGAGAAGAAAAGGGGTTGGTAATGATAAAAATTATGCTACAGATTTGATTGATGACAATCACAGGGGGCTTTGCTATATCATCTCATTTTCTGTATATTTGGGATTTTTAATTGTGACATATTAAACACATAACCTATCATGAAAAAAGGAATAAGGAGGAGAAATATTTAACTGTTGAAAACCTTCTGCTGTTCTATGAGTCATTGTTATTTAGAGTATTATTCCTAATAGTACATGTTTCAATTATTAATGTTATTATTCCCAAAAATCTACTGTGTCTCATCGAATTTATTTCTTAGAAAATTGAATGAAGGTTATATTCTGATTTTTTAAAGTAAACTGTGCCTACTTTCTCTGAGGCAGAGCAGCAAGGCACACAGTGTTTGTTGTGTGTGTGTGTGTTTATTGTTTATTCTCAATAAATACTAGAGACATGCTACTAGTTTACAATTTTAAATGACAGAGTTCCACCAGTTTATTAGCACAGTTGAGTGTATGCAAATATGTGTTTCTTGCTTTAGATAAATATAATTCAGATATAAAATATACTATATAAGTATATAAAGTTCAAATTTCAGAAGTCCTGTGGGGGGGCGGGAGTGTGTGTGTATGTGTGTGTATGGTGTGACATTTTTCTTCAAATCCTTCAAAGATTGAATTGCCTTTCAAAACTACCTTGGACAAAAAGTACAAATTTCAGTCAGACTTGAAACATAGAGGGTGGTCTTTAGTAATTTAAAGGACTATATAAAAAAAAATAAAAAGACCATAGGTGTTATTTAATATAGCCTCAAAAACAAACTCATTGCTTAAAGCACCTTAGATTAAATTTTCTTCATTGTTCTAAATATACAGTCCAGTAGTTTTCTATGAGGTTGGTACCAGCTCCCTCCAATACCACCACCCTGTACGGAATGTGTGAGGGTGTTTGAATTATCTCCATGATTACAGCATGGTATTGTAGTCTTGCTCAGAATGCAATACTTTGGCATGTAGAAATGCTGCTGCTTTATAGAATTGGTCCAGTTTCTCTTACTGAATTTGGAACCAATACACAACACAAAATCAATTTAAAATTTCTCAATTAACTGCAGCTAGTTTTTCTGCTTTGCAATCTAACCACCAACAATAATTAATCATTTTGGAATATAAGAATGGCGCAAAAGAGCTAATTTGAAACACACACAAACAAGAACGTTTTGGAAAAAGGGAATTTCTCAGGGCAATATGCATACTTGAAAATCTTGATTACAGTGTTTGTACTTAAAGCGAGCTAAACTGTAAACTTAACACAGGATTTTACCTAAGATATGTGATTATGTTCTCCCTTGCAGAGTTGAAATCAAAGAGGAATTGAGTAAGAATATGAACAATATCCAAACTTCTTATTTAATGTATTCAAAAGTCAAGCCAAAATGTCATGAAGATTCTCTGTTATTTCAGGAGTATTCAGGTCACTTCTTCCTATAGTTGAAAATAGACTCTGTGTAACAGCTTCCAAAACTTCCAAAAAAAATTTGACTTAGTCTAACATTAACTTTTATCACGGTAACTAAGTGGAAGGTTCAGTTGAAAGGCTATTTCTATGTATATCATAATATAGTTCCACACAATGAAATCTAAAATTCACATCACAACTGCTATTTCTTAAGCAGCCTGCATGTGAACGTCTTAAAAATTGTACGGCATTCTTATATCTTAGCACAGTATCTCCTGGGCAAATGCATCTGAGAAAAGAACAGGAATCAAGGGTCAGTATCTCATCTTTTTCCTGCTGAGCCCATCCATGCACAAAGCTTCCTTTTCAAGACAGACAGAGCTTTGTGCTTGAATTCATTCTGCAGGGAAACAGCCAGAGAACTGAAGTCAATAGATGTAGTGTGTAGTTGTGATTGCAGGATGCTCCCCCCTAACTGGTGTCACATTTGAATGAAATCTGCAAGCTCCCTTTTCTTTCAGGTGATTCTCAGAAGTGTTCTGTGCTCATTTTCTGTGGCTTCCCCAACTTTTCTATGACTGGATGAAAAATCTCTAGCCCAGGGCTAAAATTCTCAAAACTAGCCCCAAGTGAATTAAAGCTCAGGTTGATAGAAAGGGATTCGTGATGCCTGTTGCAAACTTAGAATTTCTAACAGAGTACAGGCAAGTAATAATAACAATAACAATGAAAATAATAATTATTTATTTATTATGTGATTAAATGTTACTTTGTACGTCAGTCAGTTAACCAACACATATTTTGCAAAGTGGCTATTCAAGTTAATCTTTCACTTACATTCTGGTGATATCTCCCTTGTCTTCAGGTTTTCAAGCTAGATTTATAAGAAAAAAATGATTATACCTACTGTTATTTTTCTCTGACATTAGTTGTTAAAAAGTATATAGAGTAATGCTTACTCTGTGCCAAGCACATTTTTAGAACCTTGAATTTTTTATTATGAGGATCTATGCGTTAACTGAGAGACAGGGAGAATCTAGTTGCCTGCCAAAAGTCACATAATTTGTAAGCACTGGATTAAAAACCAGTTTGGCTCTAGAATTCATTCTTATACGCATAACATCCTATAGCTAATACAGATAACACATCATTTACATCCTTCTTAGATTTTGATTAAGAAATTTAACAATGCAAGGGAACTGTATTCTATAAGAAAAGAATTCATAGGTAGAAAAGTCATTCGAGATGCTTTCATTACTAACTTTCATGCTTTCATTTATTATCCAGATTTATTTCAATTGTTGTCCCAACCTCAGTGTAAGTCATTGAAGTTGTTGAGATAAAAGTCGAAAATGTCCCTGCCTCTCAGATAGTAAAGCTGTTTACTTATTTGCCCCCAAACACTTTATAATTTTGTACCATTCACAAATGATATACAAGTGGCCAGTTTGTATGAATAAGACCAATAGACTGACATGAGGTGCCTACAGCAATCTATTAACTCCTTTTAGAATATTAAGGGTTTCTTAATGTTCCCAGCGGCGTGGCACTGCCAGAGAATTTCAAGAGTAAATACAGTGCTCAGTACAGGTATAGTGGTCGAAAGACATCAGGAGGTTGTGCCAAAGGAACAGGAAACTCCTCATAAACAGCAGCAGTGGACGAACCTGTGATGCAGTAGGTCAGTGCAATTCATAAGGTAGTAGACGCCAAGCCAGGGATGGAGCAAAAGCAGGTTACAAGAGAATACACCTTTTCAAAAACTTGATTCAAAAATATACTCGACCAATCATAAGCAACGTAATATTACTAAATAAAATTACCGAACCAAAAAACTCAAATCATCTAGTCATACTTCCCCACATTTCCCAGGCAGGAAACTCCTATATATGTGAAACAATAGGTTCTAGATTAGTCAGAAGTCAGAATGGAGGTAGACTAAACACCCATTGCGATACAGTTGGCGTGTCTGTGTTGGATCCCTGGTTCCATGACTTTTTAGCTATGGGGCAGTGACAATTTTTTTGTTGTTTCTAAAGTTTACATTAAAATAGAGTGATATAAGCTGCTGCATTTTTGGTCAGGATTAAATAAATTAATGCAAAAGTACCTAAAATAGAGCCTAGTTTTGAGATAGAGCTCAGTAACAATTATGTTCATCAGCGGTTTTATAAAAAAGAAACAGGTTACTATTCACACAAGAAAAAAACAAGGGTATGTCTGTTGAGGTAATAGGATCAGGGCAATTCAATTGAACTCTCAAATGTAGGTAAAAATGAATCAGAGACTATATCTGCTATTGTGGAAGGGTAACTATGTGCCATAAATACTACATATTTTCTTTTCACTTTGACATCCTTCTTTTCTGTCACACAGATATTTGCTTATGAAAATGAAGTACAGTAATGGTCAATTCTTTTTCAATTTTCCTCTCCCCCTAAAAAAAGAAACCTCAACAAAGCAAAGTGCCACTTCTAAAAAATAACAGAGTTTAGGATTTCTGCATCTGTTTTTTGCCACCTATTGAAATACCTCAGTTATATTCTGTTTTTCAATAGTATCTGTATTGGTTTCCCAAGGTTGCCATAACAAACTGTCACAAACTGATTGGCTTGAAACAAGAGAAAAGTATTTTCTCCCACTTGTTTGGTGACTGGAAGTCTGAAATCAAGGCGTTAGCAAGAGACAGGACTAGCTGGATTTCCTAGGCTGACCAAGAATCCCTAAGCCTAGCTGGGAAGGTGACCGTATCCACCTTTAAACACGGGGCTTACAACTTAGCTCACACCCGACCAATCAGGTAGTAAAGAGAGCTCACTAAAATGTGAATGAGGCAAAAATGGGAGATAAAGAAATAGCCAATCATCTATCACCTGAGAGCACAGGGGAGGGACAATGATCAGGAAACAAACCCAGGCAATTGAGCAGGCTACCCACTTTGGGTCCCCTCCCTTTGTATGGGAGCTCTGTTTTCACTGTATTAAATCTTGCAACTGCACACCCTCTGGTCCATATTTGTTATGGCTTGAGCTTTGCTTTTGTTTGCTGTCCGCCACTGCTGTTTGCTGACTTCCATCCCTCTGGATCAGGCAGGGTGTCCCCTGTGGTCCTGATTCATTGAGGACCCCATTGCCACTCCCAGTGAGGCTAAAGGCTTGCCATTGTTCCTGCACAGCTAAGTGCCTGGGTTCATCCTAATCAAGCTGAACACTAGTCACTGAGTTCCGCGATTCTCTTCTATGACCCATGGCTTCTAATAGAGCTTTAACACTCACTGCATGGCCCAAGATTCCGTTCTTTGGAAGCCCTGAGGCCAAGAACCCCAGGTCAGAGAACAAGAAGCTTGCCACCATCTTGGAAGCAGCCCATTGACATCTTGGAAAGTGGCCCACCACCATCTTGGGAGCTCTGAGAGCAAGGACCCCCGGTAACGTTAGTAGGAGGATGCTGTCTCTGGAGGCTCTAGGAGTGGGATTGATGCAGTCTAGATCTCGACTCTTTAATTAATCTAGATCCAGGTTCTCATTTCAAGACCAGGAAAATTAGGCATGCAGACATCGAAGAGTGAGTGGATTCAAATGTATTAAGTGAAAGGAAAGTTCTCAGCAGAATGGGGTCCTGAAAGCAGGTTCCCAGCTGCCCTCTTCACAGTTGATTAAAAGTTTTTATATAAAAGTGGGTGGGGCTGGGTTCCCTATTTGTATAAGGCACAAATTCCCAGTAGCTCCACTCCCTCCTCACAGTGTACATGTTGGGTCCTTAGTCAGCTGTGGGCATGTTCAGGCAAGCCCCCTGGGCAAGTTCCCTTGTCTGCACAAAATGTCTGGAGTAAGCCCTTGTGGGAAAGGTCGGTGACTCTCCAGGGACCCTCCTCTATCTGCCTAGGAGAGTTCTCTGTCTCCTGCCTCTATCAGGTGGAGATTGGGGAATGTTGTCTCTGCCATGCCTTTCCCTCACCTTCTGGTGTTGCCAGCCAATGGAGTTTCTTAGTTTGTAGATTCATCAGTAGATTCAATCTCTGCCTTCATTGTGACCTGGTATTCTGTTTGTGTATGTGTGTCTTCTGTTCTTCTGAGGACACCAGTTATATTCAGTTAAGGGCTCATACTACTTCATTAGGACCCCATCTTGGCAAATTACATCTACAATAGATCTATTTTTTATTTTTATTTTATCTATTTATGTATTTATTTATTTTTGAGATAGAGTCCTGCTCTGTCGCCCAAGCTGGGATGCAGTGGTGCAATATCGGCTCACTGCAACCTCCGCCTCACTGGTTTAAGCGATTCTCCTGCCTCAGCTTCTCCAGTAGCTGGGATTTCAGGCATGCACCATAACATTTGGCTAATGTTTTGTATTTTTAGTTGAGACAGGGTTTCACCATATTGCCCAGGTTGGTCTTGAACTCCTGACCTGAAGTGATCCACCTGTCTTGGCCTCCCAAGTGTTGGGATTACAGGCATGAGCCACTGCATCCAGCCAACCTATTTTTAAATATGGTCACATTTTGAAGTTCTGCATAGGGCATGAACATTGAGATATATCGTTTAACCCAGTATGCCCTCTTAAAGTAGCTATGTTATGTGTTTGTTTTCATTAGGCTAAAATACTTTGTTTCTTAACATGAAGGACATCATCAAGAGTCTATTCTCTATGACTCTAACAGCATTTAGTAAAAAAAAAAAAAAAATCCTTCATATTTCCTTTAAGGAAAGTTATTAAATGAATAATTCTACTCACTTTTAGACACAGCTAAGACAGGTATTTTAATTTTCCTTACTGTATAGAAACTACTTTTTCTTACAAGTATGCCAGCAATATAGGAGTTGCTTTCTAAATTAGTAAATATTGACATTATACTAGACAATAAGCAATTCTACAGTGTCTTTCATACATTCCAACTAAGCATTTAGAAAAGTGAGTCATATAACTTTGCGTTTGACTATGGCAAAATTCAGCAGTTTTTAGATTATGTAACTAGAAACTTGAGTTGGATGCATCAAGCCACCAAGAAGAGATCACTGGAGTTACAGTAAAAATATCTCAATTCTACTTTTGTCTAAATTACCTAAACACTATAAGATACTGAGTCATTGCTATTCACTGAATGTTTGTGTCTGTCTAAATTCATATGTTGAAATCCTAACCTCCCTTGTGATGCTATTTGGAGGTGGAGCCTTTGGAAGGTAATCAGATCATGAGGGTAGAGCCTTCAGGAGTAAGACTGGTACCCTTGTAAAGAAATTCCAGAAAGTTCTCTTTCCCCTTTAACCTGTGAGGACACAGCAAGAAGGGGCCATTTATGGAACAGGAAGTGGTCCTCAGCAGACATCGAATTTATCAGTGCCTCAACCTTGGACTTCCCAGCTGACATAAATTTGAGAATAAATTCTGTTGATAAGCCACAAAATCTATGGTCTTCTGTTATAGGAGACCAAACAAACTAAGACATTTATCATTTGAAGCTTATATCTAAAATAGTTAACAGTATCTGTCTTGTTTTTCTGGGTTATGTGAGATCAAATGGGGTTAATAGTTATAAAGCCGCTTTGCTAAAGATTAAATATGAATAAGTATAATAATGTAAAGCAGACCAAAATCACCAATTCTAAACTAAGCTAGAGGTGGTAGATGTTTTTCAATACTAAACCTATTTGGGTGAATTTGCTGTTGTGTTTCAAAGTGCTATTTGGATAGGAATTCATGGCTATGTATCAGCAGCTAGTGTTGTTATGAATGTATCGCCATCTACTTTAGGGATGAAACGTGAGTAGTGACAAGTAATTAAGTATTTGCCATGTGAGAACATGGGCTTATTGCTGACAAATTGAGACCTCTGAAATATTAAAACATAGTATGCAACTTATTTATTTATTTTATGCACATGTATAACTTATGTTATTAGTATTCTTTTGAGTAGATGTTATTTACATTTTATTTCTATCCACACATTCACTAAGTGTTCACTGTGGTATACTGGCACAGGGCATTAAGTTAGGAGCTGGATATACACCAAGGAACGTAAAAGACGTGGCTACTGCCCTCAAGAAGCTTGCATTCTAGCTGAATATATGCTAAGCTAATAAAAGTTCTGCTCTGAAACACAAATACATGTATAAGCATGAATACGCCATTATCACCTTAAAAGATAAAACAGAAAAAGAAAGTCATGGCTTTACAAGAACACGAGTTTTGTGATAGTCTATTGTTGAATTCCTAATGTTCATATTTAATGGATTTTTGATCTTAGACAAGTTACCGTGTGTGAGACTCAGTTTCTTATTACATTAGGTTATTGTAAAGAATAAATACATTAATGCTATAAACTTCCTGACATTATGTAGGATTTCTACCAAATGTTAATATCCTTTGGACATGATTACATAATAATTTGTCACAAAGGGTTCTGCAAATTAGATACCTTAATCAGTAATATCACATATATTTGTAACCTACCTTTGAGCATCAAATTCCCTTTAAATAACAAAACATACATTCATCTGAGAAATGTATTGGTCTTAAACTTGCATCCACAGAGACTTGAAAACGTCTACATTCAAAAATTCTTAATATTCATTAGTGTTACATAAAATTTTATCAAAATCAGTCAACACTGTACAAAGCAATTGAGACAAAGCTTATTTAGTTCAGACATTAAACGTGAGTCATTGAGAACTATCAGCGTGAACCAATGATTTCAGAATTTTTTAAAAGAAAACATTCTCAGATGATATTAGATTAATGAAGAATGATTTCTAAAGCAAATGACCTTCCCTCCTTTGTCACAGTTTTATTGACCCAAATTGAAATGGCCTCCTTTCTGTTATTTTTCAAAAGACATGACTTTTTTGTGATATCGGAACATGAGAAAACTCTGGACTATTTAGAAATTCCAGGGTATACAATATGCCATCAAATGCTTGAAGTTTTTAAAAATGAGATTTTGATGTCATCAAAAAAACACAATAAAAATGAAAAACACAATCTGATCTTAACTCAAATTTCTAACCAATAATTTTGATTAAGTAATTATAAACGGGGCTTAAAGTGTGAAACCTTTAGTCTCATGGATGTTTTCTGCCATAAAATGAAAGCTCCAAACCAGATACTTTTAATGGAAATGCCCACTCAGCCATAACTATTTCACTGCTGTTTCAATGCACTAATAAATCATCAGTAGACCTTCATTCACCAGCAATAGTCCGATCTTCGGTGATTATCAACCCTCTTTGTTGAAGTAGGTCATCAAATCGTTCAAGCACGTTGAGATTTATGTCTTCTATAGAAGAAATGAAAAAGTTCATGTTCCACAACTTTATCTCATACATAAACTGAAGACAAGTGTATCTCTCCAGCAGATTAAGCAGAACTTCTCGTACTGAGTAGCTACTGAAAAGAAGTTTCAAAAGGAAAGGGTTTCCAAAGGTTATCTTCCAGAAACAATGTTTTTGAAACAATTACTTAGCTGGTTGTATTTAATTTTGTCATCTAAGGGCAATTATGGAATTCTAGGATTCTGAGTAAAAAAGAAATGTGTACTAATGAGGGCTATTTACAATGTTTTATTTTTCATAACTTCCAATATATAACATCCTTTGGTGATAACATGTATAATGGTTCCCTCAAATTAAGTTTCAAAGTTAAAGATTTCTTAAACATAGTATTAATTCTGCCTTGAGAAATCCTTTAAGAACCAAATATAATTATTTTACTTAGGAAAGCAAAATATAAATACAGAGAGGTTAAAATATGAAAACTCTTCTAATTGCATTCCTTCTCCTATAAATTTACCTACAAATAATTTTGTATGTAACTATCCATATCTGTCAGTCTGTGCATTATTTGTCCATGTGTACATGTACTTGAAACCTAAATTGAATATATTTTATCTGGAATATATATTTTTTATGTAAAATTGATATGTTGGAGGTATTTCTATATTAGCATAATTTTACTTCAATCTTTGTAAAGGCTTATAATGTTTCATAATATACATGTCCTATATTTTATTTAGGATTCATTGATTCACTGTTACATGATTGAAAAATATTACATTACATTGCAAACATTGCTATGGTGAACATTTTGTACAAGCATCTTCGTTCACACTTCTGTAGCATAAATTTTTAAAGATACAGTTCTGGATCAAATTTTGTATGTTTTAAATTTTGATAGATATTTCTAGATTGTCATCAAGAAAATTATCATCTTTACAAATCAGACTGTATTTGCCAGCATATTTTATAACCAAGTCAGAAGTTTCACAAACAATACTAAATGAAACCTAAAATCTATGCTTTTCCTTGTCCTTTGAAACTTCAACTATATATTTTTTTGCCCTTCTAAGTGTGACCAAATTTTGACTGAGTGATTAAGAAATTAACAAATCAGATTTTCTCACTGGAAAGGAGATTTTAATTTCAATTTTTGTGATTCTTTACAGAGCAGAGGATCTGACACAAAGATGGTGAAAACCTCCATTACTCTTTTAGTCCTCCTGCTGTGTTTAGCAAGATTTTAGCAAGAACTAAAATTGAAACTAGATTGCATTTAAAAGAAAACAAATTGCATCATTTCCTGGAGCAAAATTCACCCACAATGTTATATTACTGACTCCTGAGTGGTTTAAACTGCTCTCAATTCTTAGTTGAATTTGTCAAGAATATTTCATAACTCTATCTTTCTATATGAGTATTATATTAGAAAGATATCTGCCATTTTGCTTACTTGCACAAAAATTACATTTGTGATTCATTTTTAAGCCACATGAAAAGCAAACTTTGCATGTGATTTTGTTTAGAAACTGGTATTACTATGTGTAGGGACTGTAATGGAATCTGGGAGATCTAAATGCTAATTCTAACCATGTCATTCACTAACCACAGCTCCCAACCGCGTCAGTTAAATGTTCTGGAAATATATTCTTTATCTAAATATAATTGGTTGGATCAGGTGTTATTCTAGGCGCTTCCAGCTCCAAGGAAATTCTAAGGGTTGAATATATAATTTTTCCTTCCTACAACAATAAACTCTTCAAAACAGGCATGCATTAAGACTTGCAAAAATCAATAAATGACTATGGGGAACCATTATATTTTCTTAAACAATAAAAATTCACTATGGTAGTTAAGAGCATGGACTTTTGAATTCTTGAGAATTAGCTCCAGTTTCCTACTCTGTCACTTAATAGCATGTCCATTAAGCTAGTTAATTAACACTTACTTCTCTCTGAAAAATCAGGATAATAATGATACGTATCTTCTAAAGATTCTGGGAGTATAAAATGAACGTATTCATAAGATGCAACATTCAATACATATCAGGTGCCCATTAACACTATTGATTAGAATTGTTATGATTAATTTGTTAAACATCATACAAGTTTTAGGCTTTCTCATTCCCTGCATTAACTTGTCCTAGTTTGCCAAAAACAGTAATAATAATAAAACCCTTGGATGCTTCACTTCCTTCAGTGAAGCAGGGCATTTGGTGAACAAGTCACATTAAATCCCTAGGTTTCCAAACTGAAAATGTCCTCTCTAAAAGAAAGTAAAAGCAAAATCCTACCACTGCAATTTCCTGGTTTATTCTCAAGACAGAAAATAATTTATGAGGAGGAATACATAAGTTAACAAAATCCTATAGAGCAACCTTTTCTATCTCAAGCCTGTCCAAGTGAACTTGAAACTGTCACCAAAGGCAAGAAAGATAACTTCAATAAACAGACTGTTGGCACCTTACTCTAGAGTTAGTGACATTTTTTCAAGGATTGTCTACTCAAGGATGCTGAAAACTGTAACAAATAAGTGATCTGAAACATTCCTGAGATTTGCAAAGAAATAGTGGCAAAGTGCAATGTGATATAACTTGAAAATACTGAGTGAATTTTTTTTAAGTTTTGAAGGTATGGAAGTTAGGGTTAGAAGGAATTTAGGAGAAATCAGAGCTTCGGTACTAGTTTCACATATCCTGTCAGTATCAGAAGATTTAGCTGGTAGATTGAGTTCAGTTCTGTTTCTTTCTTTTGTTCTTACCAAAGTCTATAACATCAGTTTAAATGGCTTATATTCAACACTTGCTCTGAAGGTAGATTCTTTTCTTGAGAAACCTAAAATTTCCTGATACCAGAACTTCTTATATCTTCTCATAAAATTTGAAAAAAAAGTTAAATTAAGGTTTATGTAAAAAAATATGAATTGGCATTGTAAGATACAATCAGGATAAAATAAGAAAAAAGTCATTTCTGATGAGGACTTATTTTGAATTGGATAAATATAGTTTTTTCCATGAAAAACATTTTTCTATTGACATTTTGCTAGTATCTATTTTGCATCCTAGACTCAGAGACTTCATTAATAAAAAAGTTGGCACAACTGTCTTTTCTGTCTATTAATTTACTCCCAAACCTTGTAGTGCAACGGGAATTCACTATGTGGACTGGGTGCGGTGGCTCACGCCTATAATCCCAGCACTTTGGGAGGCTGAAGCTAGTGGAGCATGAGGTCAGGGGTTCAAGACCAGCCTGGCCAAGATGCTGAAACCCCGTCTCTACTGAAAATACAAAAAAATTATCCGGGTGTGGTGTTGGGCGCCTGTAATCCCAGCCACTCGGGAGGCTAAGGCAGAGAATTGCTTGAACCCAGGAGGCAGAGGTTGCGGTGAGCCGAGATCGTGCCACTGCACTCCAGCCTGGGTGACAGAGCGAGACTTGTTTTAAAGAAAAAAAAAAAAGAAAGAATTTACTGTGGAATATAAAATGGTAGGAATTTTGGGAACATCGACTTTGTAAAAAGAGTCTTTAAAATATTTATAAAATTCAATCAAAGGAGCTAAGTTCAGACCTCCTTGCTAAGGAAATTATAATATAGCATATCTCTTTAAAAATTTATGAACAAATATGTTCACCTTTTCATGAATTTTGATAAGTCATCTAAATATCAATTCATCAGAAGTTTTATAAATCATAAAAACTATGAAATCTTCATCTACTCAATTTTTGATATTTATTATAAATTCATCTAGTAATATGAATAAATTTATGACATGACAGAAAATAAGTAAAATGTAAGATACAGATAGGATATAATTTCCTCTATAAAAAAACTGTAATTCTCTAGTTTTTTCTGTAAAATACTACTGGTAATTTTACTTTCTTCATAGAGCTCAGTAGGCTCAAAATTTTCTATACATATAATTTATAAATTTAGAAAATTGTTCTGAAGGAGAGTTTATAAAATCAAAGCTCTCTTAGAACAAAACAAAAACTTTAAAAATATTCCTTTATACTGGTAATTCACTATGTAAAACATGTTGTGATGTGTGGGTGTGGGACATTATATTCCCTCATTGAAATTCAGACCTCCCTATTTACTTGAAATCCAGCATTTCTTTGTCCTGCCCTCCTTCTCCCACCATGCACTCATACCTCCCACCTTCCATTCTGGACGTATGACTCATCCAGGTACCCAGAATGATGCTTGATGAGGGTGCTTTCACTGTATGACTTCTCATTTGTAAATATTTTATTTTTCTCTTTCTCTTGATATTTTCTAGTCTCTTTTCTTAAATTTCCTTCATTTATTTTCAAGAGGATCATTATTTCTGTTTGAATCAGTTAGGCTAGATCAGACTTTGCTGTCCTCCAGAGTCCATTTTAAATCAAGCAATGCCTACCAATTGGTAATTAGTTTAAATCAAAATAAATGATTTTGACTCATTAGATTATGACAGACCATAATTATACCATGAGTTAGTAAACAGACAGGATCTTGATTTAAAATTACCACTTGATCATATGCACATTACTGCAAGTCTGCCTATAAAACTTGTGGAGCCCAGTGCAGGTTTAAAAAAGTGATCTGCATACCAGTGTCCAAATATTTAATTTATACATCAAGCGAATAAACTTAATAACAGGAAAAGTCAGTTCAAATTCTGAATTCTCAGATTTGTCAGGGTATCAAATGTGACAGTACAGGGAGAGGGATCCCTTGTCCTTTCCAGCTCTATCAGGCACAATACAGGCACCTCCACCCACCAGCAACCCCACCGCTAAAAAGTGCCTCCACTAGGCACCCGCATGGGCCTAGAATTTTTCCATATATACAATGCAATCTACTTTACAGAGGAGGACTTCACAGACTTGGAAGTGTATTTGGAGCATGTGGTGGAATTCCAGACCTGGGTGATCAGAGCATAGTCTACAAAGGCAGTCATGCACACTGAGTACCCATAACCTGGTGGTTCCTTGGACTCCTTGACCACGGTAGAAGACAAATAAAACAAAGCAAAAGTCTAATCCCTGGAAGGGCAGGGACTCCTCATTCAGGTGGTACTAAGCCTTTGTTCTATTTAAGAGTTTTTGTTTGTGTTTTTTTTAACTTAATAAAAAGAATGTGTATGTATAGATGACATACACATTCTAATTATACTGGAAATTTGAGAGTCACTATTTGCCACTGAGTTATCTCATAGAGTGTTATTGTCACCTGTCAGTTTTCCTCTGTGTCCTGCTTATCTGTCCACTGATCTGTGCTTGTTTTTGCCTGATGCTCATTGCCTGAGCAAGTTTTGTATGTTTACAGCTATGTGATCAGGGTTGGTAGGAACAGATGGGTTGGTATAGACATCAGTCCTGTAATGAAGGCTCAAAAGAATGATCGCCTTAGCCATGGGAGGAACGAGATCTTGAGGAGACACCCTGACATTTCCAAGCCACAATTCAATCTTTATTAACAGTCCGACGATGGATTCTCCCAGGTAAAAGTGTCAACCCATTTTTTATTATTTTATTTTCACGATGAAATTTTACATTTCAAGGAAGCTAATTTACACCTAGATAGCTGGAGATGTGGTTCATAAGAAGAAACATATTTTGAATAACATTTGAAGGGAAATTAGAATTCTACTTGATGTCTGATCATTTCTATTTAACCTTAGAAAGGAAATAATTGATTCTAATATTCAGGAGTCAGGACCACGGTCTAGCATGCTTTATGCTGAAAGATATGATTGAGAAATTATTGTCATTTTTCAATTAACAGCCATTTATTTGTTTGTATTTACATTTTATTTGTAAATTGCTTTTATGAGGCTTGTAAAGAATCAGAATAATAAGAAATCTGCATTTATTCCAAGGAAGAGAAGAAGGGTCTAGGGAGAAGTCTAAAGGGAAGGTAACTTGAATTTAGGTATTCATTGTAAAGATATTTTTGTGTATGTGTACAGTAAGTCGAGTCTAACACATCTGGCATTGCACTTCTTATTGGTGGACATATATGCACTTATGTATGTATACATGTATATTTGTACATGTACAATTATGCTTATCTTAGTTCAAGACCAAGAAAGTAGTCTGACCCATTTGCATATGGGTACCTCTTGCTAACATATGGACTGAGACAAAGAAACCAAAAACACCAAAAATATTTTTGGTCTGACTATGTTCAGCTCTCAATTGCTGTTCTGTTTGTTCATGAGATTTCACTTTAACTGGCTGTGGTCAGTAGAGTTTTCCAAAGGGTTCTTATCCCACTGATATTCTCATTCTGTATGCTTCTGATGTCAGTCAACGTTCTTGTCTTGGTTGCAAGAAACAGGAAATGAGCTTTTTTAAGAATAAAAGGAGTTTTTTGCATCTCAAGAGCTCATGGAATCCAGCAGAGTCTAGATAACCTACTTGGAAAATGAACACTAACGGAGGCAGTTTTAGGGCATGTCCAAAGCTTAGGTGGTATAATGATAGCTTTTCAAAAACAACCAGGTGACCAGGATGCTGCAGTTCAAGGCATCTCTGTACACTCCTATAGTTACAGAAATCAAATCTTCACTATTGTGTCACTAATTCAGTAATGAAAAATATTCCATAAATAAAATCTAATATAGGACAATTCAGGTAATTCAATTTTGGCCAGGTGTCTCCAGAAGATAGACAATGGGAGGATTTTTCTACTTTGCTTTTTGAAAAGAGTTATGTTACTATGTCCCTTCACGATTTTATATAATGGGATATCCTCCAAATAAGAAAAGTAGATGAATGTTGAATAAGCCCAAATGACAAATATTTACTACTTATTTGCTCTCATCACTTGTTTAGATGTAACTGCCCCATATATAATTCCCTTTTCCTTCACCTTACTTCACCTTCAAAGCCAAGAGTCATACCTTGAATTCCCTGCAGGGTCAGTTAGTTTGCCATTTATTCAACAACTGTTTTTGAGGGGCAACTATATACCAGCTCCTAACACTTGATTTTCATTATCTTCAAAAGTGAGTTCATCATTTTCATTCTCTTGCTGTTTATGTTTTATTTTTCTATATTTTATTGCTTTGTCTATGGCAAGACCATCACTTGAGATTCATCTTGGAGTTTTCCCTCTCTCTTCTCTAGCTTATTGCTAAATCATTCTAATTGCACCTTCTTAGTGTTTCAGGAATTTGCACCTCCCCCTTTGGTTCTGCTCTATTAGTACCTTTTACCCAACTATATCACATAACTGTAGCACAAGCTAACACAGTTTGTCAAGGTGAAGTGAGCATTATTTTACTTCAGTCCCTGAATTTTGGTCATATTTCTGTGCAGTAAATTTACTGTAACATAGCTGAAGAAAATGGATTTGCCTTGTGCTTGTTAAATGTTAGCTCAAATTTATTTAAGAAGTGAAAACTGTTGCATAATTGAAACCTATCAAAAATTCTTAGGTTTTTTTTTGTCGATTTATGTTCTGTCTTCTCTTAAATGAGTCGTTATGAAGACTAAGAAAATATTCATGTGAGGCTTTAATGTCTGCACGATAGATGTGCTCTATACATGCTAAGTAAAGATAATTATGTTTTTATTGTTGATATGATTATTTATATTTTGTCTCCAACACCAAACAGGATGAATTCAAGAGCAACAGAGTGTGATTCCTCACTTAACCCAGCATCTGGCACAAAACCAGAATTTCAATTGTTATTAAACAAAAAGGACAAACAGTAGGGTTCTGGCCAATGAGCTCATTGCCTTCAATCAAGACAGACTAAACTGCCATTAGGTATTCTTACCTACATTTCTGTGTAACAATGAATGACATCACTGACATAAAGAGAAATCTGTGCTGTTAGCCTTTCAGTAATTTGTGAGACATTCCACCTAGTTTCTTATTGCATAGTGTCATCTTGGAAGTATTCTTCACTTTCATTAGCTCAGGCATTGTTATTAAAGGAATCACTTCACGATCTCCAACTTTCAAACCACAGATGTTAGATTTTCTAGTTGAAGGCCTCTGTATTGCTGGAGAACCACTCTAACTGTCCCAGAAGATACTCAGTGTCTGCCATCTCCATAGTGCAGAAATATACATAGCTCTAATATCATGCTGCTTTTTATTTAAACTTGTGTTTCTCTAAATGAAGATCATTCTAGTGAAACGATGGGTACTGTGTACAATCCTGCCCCTGGGTGCATAAAATATAAACAGAGAGAGTAAATCCACTATCATGTGCTTAACAAACCTCTTATTATAAGGAAATTAACGAACATATGGTTCTTCTTCACTATAGAAATTGACAGTATATGTTCGCTTCAGCCAGTTGCACAGATCCTGTCTATTAAATGTTGTCTCCACATCCTGAAAGGTATATCTGTCTATCAGAGGATAAGGCTACATTAATCCCTCCTGTAAGATTGGAGATGGAATTGAAGGGTGCTCTGGGGAAACTTGCCTTATTGGTTTAAAGCACAGATCTCATAAAGCCCTTTTGCTGCCAAGTAGGATAATTTTTTTTGGATTACTTTCATGGAAGATAGAATAGATAAACACTATCTTTCCCTACCACAAGAATTCATAGTTTCTGGGAGAACATGTTTTTAAGTGTCTAAAAACATTCAGTGTTGATATAAATTGTAAGTCCTTGTCTTATGAGCAAGACCTTTGTAAACCTTTTAAAAAGTCATTTGCATCAGTTTTAAGGTTCTAGAGAGTTATTGAGGGGCAATAACTACACACATTTATGTATTTAATACTTTCAGTGACAAATTAATTACAAATTTTAAAGGTATGTTGTGAAAATTTAGAGTTATGCTGTATCATAAAATTCAATAACGAGTAATCTATATATTTTTTCAGAAATCTCACATGCCAAATAAGTATTTTATAAATCCAAATTAAGATATCTTAAGAAATTTGCATTCTTTTATTATTTGCCTTGTTTTCTATGCTTGAGTATAATTACCATAAGCTTTGACCACTGATTACCACGGTTAAGTTTGCATGAGGTTGTATTAGGTTTACCACAATCAGTGTCCCAAATGTTAACCAGGTCAGAAGCATGTTTCAGGTACAAATGTTTAATGTCCTATGTGTGAGCTTTTTTGATATTGTTATTTCTCCATCTCTTTGACTATGACACAAATTAGATAACTTCTTGAAGAATACTCTAGGAATATTAGGAAACATCAGTGACCTTCACGTTGGTTCTTTATTCCATTCCCTAAGTCTAAGTGGTTCTAAGATAATTTTATACATTTTACTCTCTAACAATATCATCTTCTTAATTACTGGATAATTACACTTTCTGGGGCAATGTATACACCTGTTAGCAGCATTATGAAATGTTTCATTGAAATTTATGGATTTATGGATATGAATAGATTTTTAAAATATATTATATGCAATTATTTCCCAAGAACAGCCAGTTAGGTCAATGACATTAGAAGCTACTCTTGGCACTTTTATGACAGAAGATGTCCTGTTCGGCTAGAAATTAGTTAATTGATGTGAAATTGCAAGTAATTAGCACCAGTATTTCTCACAGACCCTCTGGAAAAAAAATAAAAACTGTTGACTAACAGAAAGACATAGTTACTGCAAAATGGTTTAAATGCTATAAATAAAATCACCAGAGTTCCATGAGTAGAGATGTTCTTAAGGGCATTTGAATTTGAAATTAGAGCAATAAAAGAAAAAGCTAAGTGGTGACCCCATCCTGGCCTCACAGTACCTATTTGTGTCAACATCTATTGGCTGCCACTATTATTGGTTAGACGTCACTGCTTATTACCTGTTCTAACTTCTCAACATTCTAGGTTTGCAATCACTAATGTGAGAGAAAGAATATACATCACCTTGAAATGGTGAAGAAGAATGGAATTAAACAGTTCATAAGTTTTTTGCGCTTAATATTTCCACTGCCTGCCCAAACGACATCTCAGGTCCTTGGATTAACTCTACATAAAATTGATATATCAGCATTTATGTACTTAAAGAATTAGATATTTACCTTGAAGGATTAAGATTTATCTCAAACTGGCTGTTTTAATTGTTTTACATAGATCACATATTTGCAATCTCCTTAAGAAATATGAATTACATATACACTTATCTATACGTATATTAAGTTAGAAAAAGGAATAAGATAGGATGTGGGAGTGAAAATATGTTCTGCTATCTGAAAGATAATGGAAACCTGAATTAATTTTAATATTTTCATGGTAATTAAAATAAAGCAGTCACTAACAAGGACATATTTCCTAAAAGACAATATTTCTCAAAGTCAACAGCAAATTTATCTTTCAGAAACAAAATTTTTCATGTAATCTGCCATACACACAGTGTTATCTATATCCATGATATCAATAATAGCTGAAAATTATATCAATGAAAAATATATCAATGATATTTGAGCTTTGAAATATGATTGTGAGATTTGGGAAAACATACTTAGAATACTCAAATTCTTAAGGGATTTATTATTAAATGATTTATTAAGGATTTATTATTAAATAGTTTGTCAACTAAATGTTGATTTCATATATTTTATTATTAGATATAGTTTAAAAATGAGAAGTAATAAAGACACATGCACATGTATGTTTATTGCAGCACTATTTACAATAGCAAAGACTTGGAACCAACCCAAATGCCCATCCATGATAGACTGGATAAAGAAAATGTGGCACATATACACCATGGAATACTATGCAGCCATAAAAAAGAATGAGTTCATGTCCTTTGCAGGGACATGGATGAACTGGAAACCATCATTCTCAGCAAACTAACACAGGAACAGAAAACCAAACACCACATGTTCTCATTCATAAGTGGGAGTTGAACAATGGTAACGCATGGACATAGGGAGGGGAACATCACACACCAGGGTCTGTCTGGGAGTGGGGAGCAAGGGGAGGGAGAGCATTAGGACAAATACCTAATGCATTAAAACCTAGATGACTGGTTGATGGGTGCAGCAAACCACCATGGCACATGTATACTTACGTAACAAACCTGCACGTTCTGTACATGTATCCCAGAACTTAAAGTAAAATAATAAATAAAAATAAGAAAAGGAATAAGAAAAAAGAAGAAGTGAAAAAAATTGGCTGCAGTCACATTTAACTTAAGTGCTTTTATCAACAACCAGGACAAATTAACTTTGTTTTCCTATGGGAAAAACATTAAATTCTCAAAAAAGCCCCTAAACTTGAGAAATTTACAGGTTCATTGTGACAGCTAGAAAAATTTAAAACAAAAATCAAAATAATAGTAATAATATATAATTTAGAATTCAACTTCAAAACTGATACTAAAGTTGTTTTAAAAAGAGTGTAAGAATGAAAAGAAAAAGAAATATATGCACAAAAGTTGCCAGAAAGAGTATTTAAACTTTTCCAAGGAAATTTTAATAGAGTCAAATTTAGGGATTTTAGAGTGACTCTTTCAACTGATAAAAATTCTATGAAACATTTCTAATAGGATGCCATCAAGAAATATTTGAAAATCAAATTAGGCGCAGTTTTGTGCTTTTCATCAGACCTATTATCCCTACTTTTCTCTTTTAAAACTTTGCATACTGTATTCCCTCAATTTATATCTTTTTCTTCTCTTTACTATTTATTTTACTTATTTTTTTCTACTTTCATTTTATTGACTTAGCTAACAGATGCCACACACTCCTGAGCCTGCCTGTACTTAACCAATGTATCCAAATTTTCTTATAAAATTTTACTTTCAACTTACACAATTTCTAACTAATGCAAAACATGTTTAAAAAAGTGAAAGTAGTTCATTATACAATACTATACTGTATAGTCTTTATAATCAGATAAATTCTTTTGTTTTTATTTCTCTATCATATTTAATCCAAATATTCCTTGTATTATAAACAGAAACATTTAAAAATCCTGAATCACTTTGGGTCCAAAATTTATTGCATTCAATTTGGAATCTCAGTGCTAGAGCTCCTGACTCCATTGTTTACAGTAATATTCAGGCCATAACACTTTAATCAAATGGCCCTGCCAGGAACACTATTTATCTTCCATAATAAGTCATAAATTTTAGACCTTCACCTGTGGTAAAATTGATTACTGGTTTCCAAACATCTTCTCATTTGCTAGATATTCATTGGTTTTTACTGGATCACGAGAAGAACTAACTATGTGCGTGTGTGTGTGCATGTGTGTGTACACGCAGGTGTGTTTGTGTGGACAATATATGAACTTCAGGGAAACAGTTATTTACCCCAGTTTTTAGTATTTTAAAAAAGAATTTGGCCATATTAGCACATACAACTGAATATCAGCCTTGGCCTTGAGTCATGAATACTTCTTTCTAATAAAATGGAAACACATGCAGACAGGGGTTACATCTAAACAGAAATATAGTCAAAAGCTAAAGAACTAGTTGAAGGATTCTAGACTCATATTTTCATTAAATATCATTGGTATGTATTTTGGGGGTTAATATGGCTTGGATATGTATCTCCTCCAAACACCTCATGTTGAAATGTAATCCCCAATGTTGGAAGTGAGGCCTGGTGGGAGTTGTTTGGATGATGGGAGCAGATCACCAACAAATAGCTTGGTGCTGTCCTCATGATAGTAAATTCTCATGAGACATGGTTGTTTAAAAGTGTGTGGCACTTCCATTTCACTCTCTTGCTCTCACTCTCACTATTCTGGCTCCCTGTTAACTTCCACCATGATTGTAACCTCCCTGAAGCCTCATCTGAAGCAGATACCAGCACCATGCTTCTTGTAAAACCTGCAGAACAGTGGTCCAATTAAACTTATTTTCTTTATAAGTTACTCAGTCTCAGGTATTTCTTTACAGTGTACAAATGGACTAACATAAAAAATTTGTACCAGGAGTAGGATGTTGCTATAAAGCTACCCAAAAATGTGGAACCAACTTTGTAACTGGGTACTGGACAGAGGTTAGAAGAGAGCTTAAAGGCCTTACAAGAAGACAGAAAGATGAGGGAAAGTTTGGAACTTCTTAGAGACTGCTAAATGGTTGTAACCAAAATGCTGACAGAAATATATACAGTGAAGGTCACGCTGACAGGGTCTCAGATGGAAATACAGAACTTATTGGGAACTGGAGTAAAGGTTACCCTTGTTATGCCGTAGCAAAAAACAGTTGTAATGTGTTCATGCCCTAGGGAACTGAGGAAGTTTGAATTTAAAGTATATGGCAGAAGACATGTCTAAGCAGTAAAGCATTCAAGAAGTAACCGGGCTGCTTCTAACAACATAATTCAGTGTGGAAGCAATGCAATGACTTAAAGATTGAAGCTCTATTTAAAGGAGAAGCAGAGCAGAAAAGTTGGGAAATTTTCAGCCTAGTCATGTGATGTGGTTTGGCTCCGTGTCCCCACCTAAATCTCATGTTGAGTTGTAATCCCCATGTGTCAGGGGAGTCACCTGGTGGGAAGTGATTGGATCACTGATGTGGATTTCCCCTTGCTGTTCTCATGATAGTGAGTTCTCATGAGATCTCTCTTCTGCCTCTATGTGAAGAAGGTGCTTGCTTCCCCTTCACCTTCTACCATGATCTTAAGTTTCCTGAGGCCTCCCAGTCAGACTTCCTGTTAAGCCCGTGGACCTGTGAGTCAATTAAACCTCTTTTCTTCTTAAATTACCCAGTCTCATGTAGTTCCTTATAGCAGTGTGAAAGCAAACTAATACACCATGTGGCAAAGAAGGAAAAAGCTTATTTGGGAGAGGAATCCAAGCAGCCTGCAGAGCAGCCACTTGCCAGAGAGATTCTCATGTTTAAAAGAGAGACAGATGCTGATAGACAGGACGATGAGAAAAAGGCATTTTACAGATCTACAAACCAGTCCCTCCTGTGACAGACCCAGAGGTATAGGAGAAAAGAATGGTTTAGGGGGGCAGGCCCAGGGCCCTGCCACCCTGCACCATCACAGGAGGATGCTACTTGCATCCACGTCTCTCTAGCCTCAGCTCAAGAGGCTTAGGTATATATTAAGCTGCTGCTTAAAAGGGTGGAAGCTGTAAGCATTGGTGACTTCAACATGATATTAATCTTGCAGGTATTTAGATGCAAGAATGAAGGAGGCTTGACAGCTTATCCCTAGATTTCAGAGGATCTATGAGAAAGCCTGGGTGCCTGGGAAAAAATCTCCTGCAGGGGTAGAGGCCTTTCAGATAATTTCTATTAGGGCACTGTGGAGGGGAAATGCAGGGCTGGGATCCCCATACAGAACTGCCACCAGGGTACTGCCTAGTGGACCTATGGGAATGCTTCTATTTCCAGACCCAAGAATGGTAGAGTCACTGGAATGGTAGAGCCATTGCACCAGTGGGTGCAATGTGGGACATGGAGTCAAAGGAGGTATTTTGGAGCTTTAAGACTTTATGACTGCTCTGCTGAGTTTCAGAGTTGCACTGGGTCTGTAGCCCCTTTGTTTTGGCCAATTTCTCTCTTTTGGAATGGGAATGTTTACCGATTGCCTATAACCCCATTGTATCTTGGAAGTAATAACTTGATTTTTATTTCACGGGCTTGGAAGGAACTCATCTACAGAGGAGGCTTTAGACTCGGGAATTGGGACTTGAGACTTTAAATTTAGTTGATGCTGTAATGCTTTAAGACTTTGGGGGACTATTTGAAAGGAGGAGTGGAATGATATTGTATGAATATTTGTCCCCTCCACATTTCATGTAAAAATGTAATCCTCAATGTTGGAAATGGGGCCTGGTGGGAAGTGTCTGGATTATTGGGAGTAGAAACCTCATTAATAGCTTGGTGCTGTTCTTATGATAGTAAGTTCTCACGAGACCTGGTTGTTGAAAAATGTGTGGTACATCTCCAACCTTGCTCCTGCTCTTGCCATGTGACATTCTTGCTCCCTGTCACCTTTCATAAAGAGTGTAACCTTTGTGAGGTGTCACCAGAAGCAGATGCTGGTACCATGCTTCACAGGAATGTGAAGCCTGCAGAACCATGAGTCAAGTAAACTTATTTTCTTTGTATATTATCCAGTCTCAGGTATTCCTTTATAGAATCACAAACAGAGCAATACAAGGACTTCCTTTTTAATCACATTCATAAATTTATTCTAGAAACACTTATTTAGTTGTGATTATTTGTTTGGGATTCAACTGTATACATTGTAATTGTATGTTCTGCCCTCTTAGATACTCCATTCTAGTAAACAAAATAGACACATAAACAAGGAAATGACAGTATGTATAATAAAGTGTTATAAAGGAAACAAAGATAGCTGTGAGACAGACATAACATGGATGTCATTTTTGAGATGAAAACTTTAGTTAATGTTAATAGGAAAGCCACTCTGTGGAGGTGGCATTTAAGTTGAAACCTAAAAACGAAGAAAGGCATGACTAGGAATTAATGGTTACATTTCACTATCCCTTTCTTTGAATTGGACTGTAAGAGAAATTGCAATAAAAATTAACTGGCTACAAAAAAGGTTTTTTTGTTTTTTATTTGTTTCCTTGAAACTATAAAAAGGTAGTAAATAAATAAATACAGAATGTTTATTGAAGATTTATAACAATGTGTTCAACATGGCCCATCTTCAAGAGAATTAAAGTCAAGTTTGTAGAGACAAAATTGCAACACAGAAAATAATTAGAGAAGAAATAAAATTCAAGGGATGTTAAAATACTGATTTGTAGGAAAATTAGACCTGTGTAGGCTGGAGTAATACACCTAGAGTGTTATGACTGCCTAGACACAGCTCTAAAGAAGGCCTAATTTTTGTAGAAGGGAGACTATCATCAGTGAAACACAGCAAGAGACTATCATCAGTGAAACACAGCAAGTTAAGTTAATAAAACTTAAACATATTCAATACAGTATTCAAATCTGTGTATTATAGTGAAAGTAGTACTGAATTAGGAGTTTGATGCTCTGGGTTTTGACAACCAATAAAAATGTGAACTTGGGTAAAGGAGTCATAACCATTCTTAGCCTCTGTTTCTTCATTTCTAAAGTGGGACAATAACATTTTTTCATGCTAACCAAAGGAAAGCCCTGAGAATTTGAAGAGATGATATACTAGTACAAACAGCAAAATTGTAATCCAATGCAAATACTGATAGTAATAAGATTTAATGAGAATTGATTTAGTATTAGGTACTGCACTAAGTGTTTTAAATTAGTTTTTCTAATTTGACAGCAACTCTGTTTTCATTCTTCAGAAAAAGAAGTTAAAGCACTGGAAAGATAATTTCTTGATGTCTGTCTCTTGCCTTCAACATTAAGTAGTAAAGCCAACGTTTAAAAGTTATTTTTCATAACTTCTTCGATGATGTTAAGGTGAAGATAATAATGCTAATGCTTTTATTTGATTTTTAATTTTGTTGATTGATCAGTTGATTGCTAGGTTCACTAAAGAAGATATGCTAACAAATAAATTAGGATTTAAATCTGACTGTTTCAGAGGAAAATTTAATAAATTGAATCAGGACAAGGGGTGGCCCAATTAATGCTTTCTGTATTTTTAATGCATACATTCTAGGATTTTTAATTCTCTTAAATTTTAAAGTATATTTTACACACACACCCACCCACACACACACCACTACCATTATAACTTTAGGAAAGTTTAGTGATCTTCATTTTCCAATAGAAAAACTAGAATAGGTTTGCCTGGTATTTAAAATGCCTCTGTGCTATGATGAAGAAACCAATGATAATGCTACTATAATTTGGAGTCTCTGGAGGTTGTTGAAAATGTGTCATTTCTTGAGATTATTAAGAGCAAATCTGTGTGTAACATTCTCATTTTATCATTCAAATGTAAAACAGCCACTGAAGCTGTACTTTCTAATTTGTTCTCAGTTTTCCTTCATGTATGTGCCAACTGGGTATGAACAATACAAGGGTAGTAAGTCTCAAGACACATAGCTAATTGCAGAAAACTTGACATTGTTGTATATGTCTAAAATTAAAACTGGTCTCTCAGTTCCATGGGGACATCCTGCAGTACATGCAGTTAGCAACTTAATTTAGTTGCTATTTATTGATTTAGTTCAGAACAAATCACTCTGTGTCTGAATAAAAACAAAACCAAGCCACAAGGGTTGGCAACTCTCAATGGCATGTAAATACAGGAATATGCTTTCAATGAGAAGATATGTTTCCATTTTTGGTACTTGCTGATTCATCAATGAGGTCATCTAATTCTAGGTAATCACACTGGCTTTTTAATTTAGGTAAAATATCGCTTTTATAAAAATAATTTAAAGGATGAACTCCACAGTAATATAAACTTGGAATTAGAAAATAAAGAATGGTAAATAATCTTCAGCAAATGAACTGGACAAAAAATGTATTTGTAGAAGCAATACTAAACTGTTATTTTTGAAAAGTCATTTGGCAATAAATAGTCATAAAGCTCTTAGTATATTTTGCTTATGTATTTCACTTTTGAAATTTAGATATGTCAAATAGTCATAAATATGAAAAATAGATATATTACTAACATTATTAAAGAGAATAAAACAAGTTAAATATTCAATAATAATGGACAACTTAAAGTATAGGATAGAATATTATGCATTCATCATCGCCTATTTATTAGGTTGGTGCAAAAGTAATTGCAGTTTTTGCCATTACTGTTAATGGCAAAACAGTAAATGGCACAAACTATGATCACTTTTGCCCCAACCTAATACCATACAACAGTCAGGAAAGTCATAGTTTACAATGGTAAGTTAAAACAAATATGAAGTAGCATATATGATATAAATATATATTAGCATATGTAGTGTGGAGTTATTTTAAATCTATAAATATGATACAGAATGCTAATATACTTTTAAATTATATATTAATTATCCATAATAATCTAAGCATTATGGCACCACATTATTATCTTTTTGGCTTTTCTGTTATGATTGTATAAAAGGATAGTTCCTTCAGTGTTCAGTAGAAGGACAATGGAATTTCAATCATAACCAACTTTAGGCCTTGGTCTTGAGATACCTCCAGGAGACCTTCTCACTACTAAAAGTCTCTTTCCTCCTAACTGTTATATAAGATGTAACTGTCTAAGATGATTGTTATTTCTTTCTTAAACAATTCTTAAAATTAACCTTTGAAACCATTTGAGCTTTGACTTTTTTGTTGCGAATATGTTTGGATAACAAATTCTATTCCCTTAATAGAGGCAGAACTATTTTGAGTTTTTGTTTGATTCACTGCCAGCTTTGTCCAACTGACTTTTCAAAAATTTGTCAGGTCAGTTGCATATTTGAGACAGAGATATGTTTAAAGAATTAGCTTATGTCTGTAGGATTTGCAGTATCTGCCATTCATAATATTATTTTCTATTTGAAAAAATATTCTACTAAAATTGTACTGTATTTACTTCTATATTTTTAAAGAACTGGGTTTTGGCTTTGTTCATTTATTTCTCTTTATATATATAAATATATTACATATACATATATAAATATATAACGTACAAATATATATAAATTTTCTTAATTCACAGAATTTCTGGATTCTCTTATATTGCTACAGAAATAATTTTGTTTTGTTTCATTTTGTTTTAGTAAGGATAATTAAATTAGTAGTAAGGGATGATTCGATTATACTCAAACTGCAAACTCTCTCACTTGTGTGGAACCTGACATCTCTAGCTTGTTAATTTATCCTTAGCTGGGCTGCTTTGAGTGAACCACATGCATACATACATCAGCAGTCAGATTCTAAACACAGAAATATAGCTTCCGCTCTCTGATTGTCCTCTTTCAAAGATTCTCCCCTCACTTTCTGGCAGCTGAAGTTGTCCCAAATTCTTTCCTTTTTAAATTAGAATTTTATTTTATTTTTCCAACACAAGACTTCCCTTGACATTTCCTTGGGTTAGAATCTGTGTAGAGAGAAAATCTTACCCTGTACGTTTGAACTTTTTCTATATCATATTGTCTCTAAAATTTGTCTTGAGATAGTTTGCTTTTGTATTTTGATCAGTTCATAATTGTTATCTATGGGAAAGGTATTTGTCCCTGATGGAAGTGGAATTTTCTCCTTTTCTCTCTTGACATTTCCATCTTCTTTGGAGGACTTCTGTACTTTCTGCAACCAGATGTTCCAGGCCTGTCTCATATTTTTCCGATTTTTTTAATGAATGCTACATACTTTTGTTGAAGAAAGGTATTTATAAACCAGAATCTTGATGAGGAGCACATTCATTGCTGTTAGGGTATTATTGTTTATATTATACCTCCATGAACATCTATGTATCTGTCTGTCCATCTATTGATTGATTTTGTGTTTATACACACATTTGTGAATACATGTGCATAAGCATACATGCTTATCTATTTTCATATCTACTTATTTCCTTTTTTAAAAAATACACTTTCATACTGATACAGTCAGTGCCACTATGTTCATTCTACAAAAGTGAAAAATCCACTTGTCTTCAACATGGGAGCATTGGCTTCTACATAGTGAAACTATTTGAAAGGAACACAAAGGAAAGAGGAAGGAAGACAGGAAAGAAAGCTGAAAAGTGGAGGAAAAACACTCAGATTCAACATTATCCCTTGTCTTGACATGCCAGCCTGAAGCTGACTGGCCCTGAACATGTCAATGTATCTACCCCTCTCAAAAGTTCACCTGCACAAAGGACAATGTTATGAAAAATAAGGCATAAATAAAGAAGTAGTAGAAGGAAAGAAGGAGTGAGCATTCATGGGGATTTCATTAAACAATGATAGAGAATAATTATTGCAGTCTAAATACTTGATTAAATCCTGCAATGGTGATGGTATGTTACCTAATAAAATAATAAATTAAAGAACAAAATAAAATTAGGTGATGTGAAACAAAATTATGGTACGGAAATCATCACGGGACTATTTTTCCATCTAAGTTTTAGTTTGTTACTGCTGCTATTGTAAAATACCTTACTGGATAGCTTACATAGGACAAAAATCTGTTTCTCATAGGTGTGGAAGCTGGGAGGTCCAGGCTCCAGAAGCAGCAGGTGTTATGTCTGGTAAAGGCCCATTGTTCATGGCTGGCACCTTCTTGCTACATCCTCATATGGCGAGAAAGGATAGAAAGTGATGAATGCTGTGTCCTCACATGGCGGAGGAGATGGAAAAGCCAAATGTCTTTCTGGAGGCTCTTATATAAGAGCATTGATCCCATTCTTAAGGGTGGTTCCCTGAAGGCTTAATTACCTCCTAAAGACCTGCCTCTCAATATCATCACCTTGGAGTTTAAGTTTTAACGTAGGAATACTGGAAGGACACATACATTCAAACCAGAATAGATGTTTACTGAAAGAAAGAAAAGACCTGAAATTTCCCTCTTCTATTATGTTGGCTATTTCATTATGAGGTTTGATTTATTCAACTAAATCTTATAATTCAGATCAGCAAAAACAGACTCGAGCTCACACAGAGCCACTGACATCTCCGGTCTGTTGGATCTAATAGTTCACTCTGCGCTCTATTTATACCTGAGAAATTTAGAAGCACTAAAAAATTTTCCCACAATATATAATATGCATATTTAAAGCAAATGCACAGTTTATTCTTTGTTTTCAGGAAAGAAAGCTTTATTATGTGCCTGAGAAGGAAAATACAATTTGCATTAAGTTTACTTGACTTGTTTAAAAGTCTGTGAGGTTAATTATAAAGTGAAAAAGAGTGAAACAAAAATGGAACAAAGAAAAACAAAACAAAAATCTCACCTTATTTTCAAGTGCCATATATCTTCCCAAGAGAACCCAAACAATTTCAGTCTAAGGGATAGATGTCAGATAAGATGAAGTGTTTGCTGTAATTTGGACCCAGTTGGAATATTATCTTCTCTGTGATGACTTCTGCTGTCTCTGAGGCAGTTAAACAGTCCCTTCATTGTGATTCCATAGTACTTGTAAAAACCCTTATTGCAATAGCTAATATGTAGTGTTATGCGTATTATGAGAGTCTTTCAAAAATGATTTAATGGTTAGAGGACATTTCTGATTAAGTTGAAATGTTTCTTCCTCCTGATTGGTTTCACTTATTAAAGTGTCCTTAAAAGAAATATTCCTTTGGGAGGCTCATTAAGACCTAACTTTAAGCAAATTGATTATGCATACTTAATTATTTAGTTCCCATAGGCATGGTATCCAGGGTAGCAATATCAAAATCATTTTAATGACACATGATAATTTCAACTTTAAGTCAGAGAGAAAAATATGTATTGTCCAGTGAACTAAGAAAAATATATGAAAACGCACAAATATAAAGAACCATATGCGTAACGTGTGATACACACACGCACACACGCAGAAGAACACACAAGTTCACCTTCGAACATTGAGCAAAAATGGTGTATTCATATTCTTAAACTTTTCTAACATTGGCCCCCTGGGGAGGGATCTGCCTTTGTTTCACTAATTTCCTTTACTTCTCTGACAGCAAGGTTGATTCTGCTTCTGTTAGGTGAACCTTTAGGTTTTGTTATTTAAAGTGAGGAGCAAAGGGCTAAAGGCATTTTGGATAGGACTGAGAAGTCAGTTTCATAAATAGTGTTTAAAGTGAGACCCAAAACTAAATATGGCATGTAAGAAAAAAATAATTTTAATAAGGGTGCAATGTATATGACACGTATGTATTTCACAGTGAAGTATGAAACTTGAGTTTAGAAATATTTTTATTCCTGAATTGTGTTTTTTAACTACAATATCACTCTAATTCTGGTCTATGTGGGACTTCTACTGTTTTCTGTCATTTTATTTATGACTTTCATTCAGTTTACAGAGTTACATTTATTAGTATATTAATATGTTAATAGGTATGCATATAAATTTGTATATTTATAAATTTAAATATGTGTAGATATGTATATAGATCACATGCTTTATGTCATTAATTACATGATTTTTCCCTTTTTACTTATTTAATAGATTTTATTGTTAAATTAATGATTTCTTAACATTGTTTTATTTGCAGGCTTTCTTCTTAGATATCAATAAAATAATGTCTTATGCTTTATATGGCACCCTAGATTTGATTAATTCATAGACTTTTTTGTATATATAAAGGGATTGCATGCAATTGACTAATTGAATTTATTTAAACAAATTAGTGCTTTTCCCAATTGTTTAAGTTGGTTTTCTAAGACTCAGTTAAATAACAGCCAGGAAAGCATTTGAAACATTTGAAGTTACATTGGAAAAAATGCTTAACATCCCTATATAAAGTAGATGTTGAATATTAAGAGAAATGTTTCTCTTTCTCTAAAATTTCTGATGCTTACCAATTTGCTTGCTTCCTCAAAATGCTACCAATATAAGATCAATGACATGTCATTAAAAAGCAAAAATTTAAATTAATCAAAACACGTCTTGATAACTATTTTAAGATATTGTCTATCCAAGCGGCAAAAAGCTTTTTTATAGTGATTTTTAATGGTTTTAAAATATTAATACAAATTCCTAATAAAAAGAAAATTTCTGAGTCAGGCATGAACTCATATAAATGCAGACAGACCACACATACACAAAACATATGCATGAATCATCTGATGAAAGAGTCTTTCACTTTTAAAATCTACAATAAATGAAGTTAAGGTAACTGAAAGATTCTTTTGAATTAATAAATTACTTTTTATGCATATTTTTAATATTTCAGCATTTTTTTGCAAAGGGTTAGGTCTTCAATTGATTATATTTTGTTGTATGAAATGTTCTTCTTGGGGAGTAAGGAATGGGGATGTCTCCAGGTATCTTTCTTGGTTTCAACAAATATCTTTGTGCACTTAAATATCCTAAACACTGGAGATAAGGCCCTATTCATTATATATAAATGATAGATTGACAGATAAGGAAAGAGAAAAAGAAATAAAGAAAGAAAGAGAGAAAAAAGAAAGATTGAACTAAGAATAGATAGATGACGATTGTTGGATAGATGGAGATAGATTAGATAGATAGACAAATTATCTCCAATGATATTATGAACAATTTATTTATATCTTCCCTATTTCTTCCCTATTTCTGAAATACAATCATGAAATAAAAATAAAAGATAAGACTTAGGAGTTTTACTTCAAACTTTCTTCTTTTTATGAGACGGAGTCTCACTCTGTTGCCCAGGCTGGAGTGCAGTGGCGCGATCTCTGCTCACTGCAAGCTCCACCGCCTCCCGGGTTAACGCCATTCTCCTGCCTCAGCCTCCCTAGAAGCTGGGACTACAGGCGCCCGCCACCACGCCCGGCTAATTTTTTTGTATTTTCGGTAGAGACGGGGTTTCACCGTGTTCGCCAGGATGGTCTGGATCTCCTGACTTCGTGATCCGCCCACCTCGGCCTCCCGAAGTGCTGGGATTACAGGCGTGAGCCACCGCACCCGGCCTCTTCCATTGTTGAATGCACATTATTATGTTTTCTTTGTATCATGAAAAGCATGCCTTCTACTTGTGGAAAGAGATACATACTTTATTAGGTACAGATTTGTCCACCTCCAACACAGTATAGATCAATAAATTTGGAATGCAGGGATAAACCTATGAAAATTAACCATCTTTTTTTAAAAAAAGTACTTTTACATGATCTCAAAAGAGACTCTGGTATCCATATAAAATTAATAAAAACTTTTAAATAGTAATACCAATTTTCCTTTGCATTCATTTACACACATGTCAAATGCATCCTAAGTAGATTTCTCTCTTCCTTTAACCACTCCAAAACTCTACATATTTTATTTTATCCTAATGAGACTTTGCACTATTTTGCTTACACCTTACATGAATAGTAATCGGAGGCAAGGAAAGCTGTTAGAATTGAAGAATAATGTTAAGGAACACAATATAATTTAATATCTTGAAAAATTTTAGGGCCAATTTCACTTCTAATGTGTTCATAGTTGCCAGTGTTAGTCATTAATGTTTATGATTTAAATATAGAATATATATATTTATTTAATAGATATTTGTATGTCATGTGATTTTTTAAATTGTGAAATAAAAATATATGTGGATTTTTTTCCTTAAGGTCAAATAGTCTTTATTATATTAAGCAAATAAATATTTGACTAACAGGGCATCTTAAACTCTTGATAAAATCTTCTAAAATATATTAGAAAAAATTATTCACTGTAAGGTAGAAAAATGTGAGGTCTGTGCTTCAACCTATATTCATTCCTGTGAATTTTGATTTGGCAAAAAAAATTAGTTTCTCTTTAGGTGTATTAAAACCATGTACATTTTACTTTTACAAATAATATTTCTAAAAATTTATTCTGTAAACTTGATCATAAGGATAACATGACTCGATTTTCTACTACACATTTTATGAATAAAGCTGGGTAATTATTTCGATGATTGAATATGTATATGCACATATTAATATTATTGAATTTGATGAGAGAGAAATACTCATATGAGTCAAACGTGGAAGGATGGTGAATTGCAGGATGGAGTATTGGCAACTATGGACTTGAACTGTGAGGTATTGTTTCATCCATACCATCCATATATAATGGTCAGTGAAAACATTTTTATTTTGGAACAAAGACAATGATGTTTTATAACTGGTTACAGGTATGGATATAACATTGTAATTTATAACTCTGTTATATATTGAAAACAAATCACTATCATAAATGGACTGACAATTTCGAGTTGTGAGTGAAGATATGAAATATCTGGAATTCCCAATAAGATTTTATATTGATACAATTACCTTGGAAAATTCTTGGAAAACACACATTAAAGCTTTATTTGGGCATAACTTATGACCTAAGAAACTACACTTTTATACAATTCTAAAAATATGCGAGCTCAAAAGAGTGAACAAGCATCCTACAGAATGGGAGAAAATTTTTGCAGTCTAGCCATCTGACGAAGGGCTAACATCCAGAATCTACAAAGAACATAAACAAATTTACAAGAAAAAAACAACCCTATGAAAAAGTGGACAAAAGATATGAACAGATGCTTCTCAAAAGAAGACATTTATGCAGCCAACAGACATATGAAAATAAGCTCACCATCACTGGTCATTAGAGAAATGCAAATCAAAACCACAATGAGATACTGTCTCACACCAGTTAGAATGGTGATCATTAAAAAGTCAGGAAACAACAGATACTGGAGAGGATGTGGAGCAATAGGAATGCTTTTACACTGTTGGTGGGAATGTCAATTAGTTCAACCATTGTGGAAGACAGTGTGGCAATTCCTCAAGGATCTAGAACCAGAAATACCATTTGACACAGCAATCCCATTACTGGGTACATATCCAAAGTATTATAAATCATGCTACTATAAAGACACATGCACAAGTATGTTTATTGTGACACTATTCACAACAGCAAAGACTTGGAACCAACCCAAATGTTCATCAACAATAGACTGGATAAAGAAAATGTGGAACATATACACCATGGAATATTATGCAACCATAAAAAAGGATGAGTTCATGTCCTTTGCAGCGACGTGGATGAAGCTGGAAACCATCATTCTCAGCAAACTAACACAAGAAGAGAAAAACCAAACACCACACCACATGTTCTCACTCATAAGTGGGAGCTGAACAATGAGAACACATGGACACAGGAAAGGGAACATGATACACCAGGGTCTGTCTAGGGGTGAGGGGATATGGGGATAGCATTAGGAGAAATACTTCACATAGATGATGAGTTGATGGCTTCAGCAAACCACCATGGCATGTGTGTACCTGTGTAACAAGGCTGCACGTTCTGCGTATGTACCCCAGAACTTAAAGCATAACAATAATTAAAAAAAAAAAATCAGATAAAAGAATGTGTATGACCACATTACCCTGAAAGATTTCTAACAGAAAACAAGCCAAATGCCTATCGGTGCAGGAGGTATAAACAAATAAGCTGTGACATACAATCAAGACAAAATTATGCAAATAAATATTCTACACTCAACAAATGAAAGAACCTCACAAAAATGTTGACACAAAAGACAGAATCAAAAGAGTCAAACTGGTATGAATCTGTTTACCTAGTTTTCAGTATTTGTGAAATACAAAAAAAATTTAAAGGGTTTCATTTACCATTATACACCTATCCAGCTTTAACAAAGAGGTACTTTCTTTTTAAAAGAAAAATAATAGAAATGGTTGTGTTTTTCTCTTAGGAGTATTTATTTCCTAATTTTCTATATTGACCACACACAGCACTTTGATAGTGAAAAACATATATTACAAACAAGTACATTTCCATAGGTTTCCTTTAAATAGCAGGTATACTCTAATGTATACTTCCTGTTAAGGATTTAAATATTTACAAAGCAGCACAGAATTGCATAAATGCTTATAAAACCATTTTCCCTTTCATATTAGTCTATTTCTAAAACAGGAACAAAGGTAAGATTTGGACATCATGTGTCTGTTTCAAAATTAATGTTTTTTGGTGAGTCTTTGAATGGTTAATGGTTTTCCCACTGAGGCATGAATGAAGTAAATATTTAGGGACTCCAGGTTCATATGTGATCTATAGCTCCTTTCTAATGTGTCCCATTTGACCTATGTCGGTATATTGTCACATTGTGTGACACATCTTCCCTAATGCGGTGTTTGTTCTCTCTTGTTCTCATTAATAAAAAAGGTTTATCCAATACATTAATCAGTGAGCACAAATGATATCCACTGGCAATGAGAGATTATTTGTAGTCTTATAAAATGTGCTTATTATTAATGGTGTTTTGCTGGGTATTGCAATTAGGCATGTGTGAAATTTTCAAAAGTGACTTAAGATGATTAATTTCTCAGATAGCAAACTCTCCTGTCATTTTTATAAATGAGGAGAGTCTAAGATTTATAAACGTTGAACAAGTTCTCCAAATTCACAAACAAAAGATGGCAACAAAAGGAGCAGCCATCACTGACAATGTCCTTGCTATCAGATTTTCTACAAAAGCAGCACTTGCTTTACCAAACAAAACAGCAATCTAAAATACAACTTCCACTTTGGGAGGCCGAGGCGGGTGGATCTCTTGAGGTCAGGAGTTTGAGACCAGCTTCACCAACATGGTAAAACCATGTCTCCACTAAAAATACAAAATTAGCTGGGCATGGTGGCACACACCTGTAATCCCAGCTACCCAGGAGGCTGAGGCAGGAGAATTGCTTGAACCCGGGAGACGGAGGTAGCAGTGAGCTGAGATCACGCCATTGCACTGCAGCCCGGGCAACAAGAGCAAAACTCTATCTCAAAATAATTAAATAAATAAATAAATAAATAACTTCACTGACTTTTTTTCCCAGCACACCAATATATCTCAATTAATGTTTCTTAAAATACTCTAATGTAATCCCAACTGGAAAGGAGAATTTAATTGGGTCACAGAAACAGTTTGGAATCATATATTGAAGCAAGCAATTCATACATTTCCTTTAGAGACTCATGCTTTATATTTTAAGTTAAGGCAAATTTTGCATTATAGCCTACAGCTATCCATGTTTTCTTTAAATTCAATTCTGATGTGTAAAATTACTCACCACAAAGATGATGCATTTTGATTAACCAATCACTGTGTACCCACTAACTGTAATTATCTGAGAGGGAGAAGTATAGACTATGTAAAATAAAGGCTTAGCAATTAATAACATGCCTTACTTTCTCTTACTTAGTCACAGCAAACTATGGGTAGCTACTAGGTGTCAGGATCTATTTCAGGCTGTAAACCTGTAATAGCAGGGACAGTCAGAATGCATGAATTTTAGAGAATCATGAGCAGCTCACTTCGCTTGTCTGAGAGTCAATTTCTTTATGTATACAATGATAATGACAGATTTCAGGGGGTTATCATGAGGATTGCAAGTGAGAATATGTAGTAGTGCGAGAAAGTGTTTCTAGAAACTTTAAAGTGTTATGCAAATGTAAGATTCCATTATTATGTTAATATATCTACTTGCAAGACAGGGGGTTTAGGTGCTGAGGATACAGTAGAGTACCAAACAATAAAAAAAATTCCTGCCCCTCAAAGTGTTTACATTCTAACGACAATAGAAGGAACAGAGTCTATCATTATATTTAACATATATATGTAGGCATACACACACATATAAAATAAGATACCAAAAAGTACATACAAATGGAATTTAAAAATACAAATACAAATGGAAACTTTATTTCACAACATTAGCTCCATCAAGCTCAAGACTTTTTTTTTTTTTTTTTTTTTGGTGATGATACCAGCCACTTAGTCCACCTCTAAAAGACTGAGGTTTTGGACATTTAACCAAATCAATGTAATCTTTTTAAATACTAAATCATGACAAATAGTGTCCTTCAAAGATCTTTTTAAGATTAGAAAATTTAAAAAATAGAAGGAGCCAAATCAGGATGATAAGGTGGATGCCTACTAGTTTCCAATGGACACTCTCATAAAATTGCCCTTGTTTTATTAGAGGAATGAGCAAGAACATAACCCTCACGGAGAAGGGCTTTCTGGTGAAGCTTTCCCGGGAATCTTCCTGCTAAAGTTTTGGCTTTCTCAAAACACTCTCATAATAAGCAGATGTTATCATTCTTTGATGCTTCAGAAAGTCAACAAGCAAAATGAATTGAACATCCCCCCCAAAAAAACTGTTGCCATCACTTTTCCTCTTGATAGTCTGTTCTGCTTTGACTGGACCATGTCACCTCTTGTCCTCTGTTGCTGGATTGTCCTTTGTCTTCAGATCATACTGGTTAAGCCATGTTTCATCTCCTGTTACAATTCTCAAAGAAATACTTCAGGATCTTGGAGCCTTTTCTTTTAGCTCTTGTCTGCAGCTGATCTGGGCACATGAATTTTGGCACCCATTGAATGAAAAGTTTGCTCATGTTTAATGTTTCAGTCAGAATTATGTAAGCTGAAGCAATTAAGATGTTTATAGTGTTGGCTATTGTTGATGCTGTGAATTTTTTACGGCCCCTCAGGACACTAAAAAATATTTTTTTAATTTTGCAAATCCATGTGGATGGTTGGCTGCTGTGAGCTCCATGTTAAACATCAGCTCATTTCTTCTTAAAATGAGTAATACATTATTTAGCTGCTGACTTATTTGGGGCATTGTACCCATAAATTTTTTGTAAGGTATAATTGATTTCACCATTATTCCACCCAAGTTTCAATATAAATTTGATGTTGGTTCTTGTTTCTATTTAGCAGCATGCGTGTTGCTCTGATAGGAACACTTTTCAAAATGATTTCTTATACTTACTTAGTGACTCACACTAGATTCTGTTCAAGTATGTTTTAACAAATTAATACAAATTGATGTTTGTACAAAAAATTGGAATTCATTCTTTTTTCATAATATGCATTTTCCATGAAATTTTTGAAAACCCCTTGTGTATATATATGAATGCCCTGCTTGGCTAGATATTTAGACACAAATTAAACTTGTTGACTTCTATAGAAAAACCCAACGGTCTTCTTATTTAAAAATGGATTTAATGGCTTAAAATATACACATCAAGGTATTAAGCATTTTAAATGGATTATCTAATTTAACTTATTTATAATTCTCTGAGGTATGCAAGACTTATCAAGATCTCGAACAAAGGAAGTTGTTGAGGAGGACTTCTTCTAAACAATTTTTTTTCAGAGAAAGAGAGAGAGCTGAATACTCAAAAATAAGTCAGACATAGTGAAAGCATGTTCTTTAATAATAGTAAAGGCCAAGGGGGAAAATAATACACAGTTCACGCAGTACACATCTCAGGTAGTACATGTCTAAATTGGCTTCACTTCGCTATTAAAAAAGCATGAGTAGAAACTCAGCTCAGTAACTAACTGAGTACATGACTTTGGGAAAATCACTTACACTCTCCAATTTCAGTTCTAATATACCTATTGAGGTTATTATTAAGGTGCAACAGAAGGTCTAGTATCAGAATCTAAAAAGAAATCTTACAACTCAACAAAAAAGAAAAATAACCAACTTGAAACTGGGGAAAAGTCTGTGTAGACATTTCTTCAATGAAAATATACAAAGTGAAAACAAGTACATGAAAAGATGCTTAACATCATTAATCATTAGAAAAATACAAATCGACATGCTGATACCCACTATTATGGCTATAATTATAAAATCAGATAACAATATTAGGTGTTGGTAAGGATATAGAGAAATTGGAACCCTTCTACAGTGCTAGTTGAAAAGTAAAATGGTACAACCACTGTAGAAAACAGTTTGGCAGATCCTTAACAAGTTAAACAGAATTGTAATGTAATCAGCAATCTCACTTGGAGCTATATGCCTAGAAGAATTTAAAACAGGTTTTCATAAAAAACCGTACATAAATGCTGATAACAGTACAGTTCAAAATAGACAAAAGATGGAAATACCTCAAATGTCAATCAACTGATGAATGGATAAACAAATCTGGGATAGCTATAAAATGGAATATTATTCAACCACAGAAAAAAGTGAAATATTAATATATGCTACAACATCGATGAACCTTAAAGATGTTATGCTGAGTGATATAAGCCAGAAGCAAAAACCTAGTTATTGTTTGACTTCAGTTTTATGAAATATTCAGAATATGTAAATCCACAGAAACAGAAAGTAGGTTAGCGATTTTCACAAGAGCAATGGCAAGTGAGTGCTCACAGGAAACTGGAAGTCCTTTTGTGGTGATGATACATTCAGGAGCTGGATAATGGTGATGGTTCTATAACACTGTGAATGTACTCAGTGCCACTGGATGGGCTATTTCAAAATGATAAAAATGATAAATAATATGTTATGTAAATTTTACCTTAAAAAACAAATACAATAGGATAGAATATAGGTAAAGTAGGTGACCGTATATAATCTATTATCCATAAATATTATAATTATTATTATACCTATAAATAATTCAGACCTTTATTTATAATCAGACAAATATGTTATCTACATGGTTGAATTTTTTTTTTTTTTAAGACAAGGTCTCACTCTGTCTCCCAGGCTAGAGTGTAGTGCTATCAGAGCTCACGTCAGCCTTGACCTTCTGGGCTCAAGTGAACTTACTGCCTCAGCCTTCCAAGTAGCTAGGACTACAGGCATGTGTCACCATACCTGGCTATTATTTTGAATTTTTGTAGAGACGGCATCTCACAATATCGCCCGGGTGGTCTTGAACACCTGGGCTCAAGCAGTCCTCCTGCCTCGCCCTCCCAAAGTGCTGGGATTTCAGGTGTGAGCCACTGCACCAAGCCTGGTAGATTTTTTTTATAAACTTACCAGAATTTGCTGAAATTTTTAGTAGTCTCTCTGTAAGGTTCAAATATGTATTTTCTGCATTTCACAGATGCACATAATACACATAATAATATACACATACATATAATTTTAGTTTATATTTATATTCAGCTTCTCCTCTAAAGACAATAATTAGAAATTCAATAATAGAATAGTAAGACATCTAAAATTAAAATGTATAAAGTTACACATAATTTCAAATACTTTCTGTCATTAAATATTAAAATCAGGGAGTGACATCATATTGTTTATACTTACGTCCTGCATAAATATTTTCTACCTCCACATTAATATTCTTTATGCTTTGATATTTCCACATTCTTATATATGTTCATGAATGAATATAACAAATACTAAGAAGAATGAGTTTAATTGTTCTACACTCTGCAATTTATTGCTTACCATAGCAATACTTTAGTACAAATAATAGATTGAATTGACTCCTCTCTCTCATTATAATTCATCACCTCTGCCAATAGACACGTCTGGAACTCACTATTTATAGGTATTAATTAAATGGATCACTGATGATTTTAGTATTCTCTTTAAAAATGGGAAAGTACACATTCATATTAGATTATGAGAATATAAATAGTCAAAATATTCTGTATTGAATTTTAATCGATGCACTAGCACAAAGTTGAAGTAGATTTATCCAATTTATATTTGTCAGGGTTAATTTAGTGGTCCTCATCTCTAAATGTACTATCTGTTTTAAAAATGCAACAAATCTAGCTTTCCATTTGACTTGAACTCAGTGGTGTTTAGCCAAATAAAAGGTCAGATGGGGCATATAATGCTTCTCCAAAATATTGTGTATTTATTTTACTGTTAAAGTAAATGACGTGTGTATAAAATTTCACTACTCCCCCTAATAAGACCGCACAACCAGCATGAAAGGATATAGACAAAAATAACCTACTTGTGACTGATTGAATATAAAGTATATTAAAAAGCAGACATTGACATTTCTCAGGGATTTTAAGTTGTCATGGGGAAAAATGAAGTATTTAACGGAGTCTGAGTAATAAAGCCAAAGTTAAAATAATAAAGTCAGAGTTCTCTAGGAGAAACTGTTCAAGGAGCCCCTGTTCAAAACACACACGCACGCGCACACACGCACACCCACACAAAGAGGAAGAGAGAGAGCAAGAGAGCGAGAGACAGAAACAGAAAGATGCTGAAATCCACATATGGAGTAGTAAAGTGAGATTATTTTGTCTGATTCTAAAACAATAGGACAATCTGAACAGACACTGCTTTTTTCTAGAACTTTCAAGCCAAAAAACAAATGTAATATACCTCAGGGATTTTCATGCTTGAGAATGCATCCTTATCCTAATGAGATCTTGTTAAAACATAGATTGTGAGTCACTGCCTCAGAGTTTCTGATTCAGTAAGTTTTGGTAGGACCCTATAATGTGCATTTGTAAAAAAAATTTTGAAATGTTGCTAACACTGGTGGTCCTGAAACCTCATCTTGACAACTATAGCAATGTTAGTCAATATAGTGAACGTAATTAGGCTTAATTTAGATTATTTTAAAAAATTCACTACCTGTTCAAGAGGAAACATAATTAATCTATGTGAACTTCAGTATTCTGATCTTTAAAATGTATATGGTAATAATTTCTATCAGGGTTACTATAAAGCTCATGTAAGAATGGATATGAATTTACTTGCTCTAGTAATGTCAGCTAATATTTACTTAGTACGTATTAAATCCAATCAAATTTCTACATATTTTATACATTATCTTATTTATCCATCATCATAGCAATTGTATGACATGGTTACTATTACTGCTCTGATTATTGATAAGGCAACTGAGCTCCAAGCCTTTTAAATAAGTTGTCCCATGTCACATAGACAGTGAATGATCATGGCAACATTTAAAGACAGCTGGTTAAATATTAGAGTTCCAGGAGTTGAGCATTTTATTATGGTGGCTTCATATACTGAAAGGTGATGTGAAAATACTAATTATATCCTTAAAAAATGAAAGACCAAATATTTCACTTAATATTTTTATCCTATATTTCTGTGTATTTCATACAACCTTATGATTAAAACATGTGGACTTTAGGCTACTTGGACTATTCGATAAAATATGAGTGGCTTTGACTAAATTTTTAAATATCTTTGTATCTTATTTATTTGTCTTAAAACTTGGGATAATAATTGAAACTATAATCATTTTGATGATTCAGATACATTATTGCATACACAGCACTTAAAATAATTGAATTTAGGTAAATATGAGCAGTCAATTCATGTAATAAATATTTCTAGAAAGTAGAATACGAACAAAAATCCATACTTCGAAAATTTCTATGGGGTGTGTGTGTGTGTGTGTGTGCTGAGCATGCTGTAAAATTGTAATGAAATAATAAATATAGTAACTGTAAGGTTAAGAAGTTTTGAGACTTGATAGTGGGAAGTTAGAAGGAAGGTGGCCATTCAAACAGAACACTAGGAGCAAATGGATGGAACCAAGTGCACAATATTCTGAAAGACTGTGAGGAAAGTGGTCTAAGTAGAGGACAGAGTTGATGGAAGAAAATAGTGATAGACATAGGTAGGTTGAGGCCAGATTCCAATGAACTGGATAGAATTTGGATATCATTTCCTTTTTACTGTGGAATGCAAAGGAAGGAAAGACAAATGCATAATTTTAACTAAAGAATTTTAAAAACATGATCTTGGCTGTCAGTTCAAATAAATAAATTTGAGAAAATACCAGACCCAAACTGCTTTTTACCATTCTATTCTAGTCCCAAACTTTCTTCCCGTTCTTGCTTCCCATATTCTACTCAAACCAGAGTACTAGATAAGTGAAAACCAAACTAGAATCAGCCAATCTAATGTGAGCAGAATGTGAAAGGATAGCTTTAATTAAAATTTAATCATGAGAAAATTTACAATGCCATAAATAATATTTTCCTAATATTAAGTCAAATAAACTCTTAAGAAACCACATGAATTAATTCAAGCCATTTTAGATAGAAAAATTATATAGAATATAATTTAAATAGGGCAACTATTAATATTATTAAAAATCCTTATAAAATCATTTTGTAATGAGCTGGGGTGTGTCAATGCAATCCAACTTAATCTAAACACTTTAACATAAAAGCCAAAAAGGTAAGACTTAGTGAGTTTTAATTCATATTAGAAACTTACACTTTTAAAATTCATTTAAACAAAATTTCATACAAAGAACCATAATCCAGAAATGTGTGTCTGTTGAAATAATAAAATCAATTCAACTTAATCTTCCATAAAAATTACGTATAACTCAGATTGACTCTATTCACATACATTAACTCTATAATTGTTTCTATATCCAGCAAAATTATCCTTCAAAGATGAAGCAGAAATAAAGATTTTCTAAAACAAAAACTAAATTCATTGCCAGTAGATATTCCCTATAAATAATGTTTTCAGAAAAGATTCATGAAAGTCTTAAAACTCTCACCTGGCTAACCAAGGGAAAAAATAGGGGACACAGGTACCAATATAAGAAATGAAGGAAGAGTCATCACCATTGAGTTCATCGATATTAAAAGAATAATGAAAGAATGCTAGGAACAATTCCCTGCCCACAATTTTGATAACTTACAGAAAATACACCAATTCCTTGAAAGATACTACCAAAACTCATACAAAGAGAAAAGATAACCCAGATAGTACCACAGCTATGAAATAAATTGAGTGAATTACTAATAATTTTCAAAAAAAGACAAAAGTATAGAGGAACACATAAGTGTACTGGTGAATTCTAACAAGCATTTAATAATCAAATTCTCCATAATTTCTCCAAGAAACTAGAAGCCAAAAGAACATTCCATACTTTCCATGAGGTAAGTATTGCCCTTACTCCAAAACCACATAATGACATTAAAAGAAAGGAAAACCATAGATCTCACACAGATGCAAAATCTCTATATAAAATATTAACAAGTCTAGTTCAAATCAAAGGAATTATATACTACAAACTGGTGGTATTAATTCCTGGCTGATTCGCTATTTGAAAATAAAGCAATAAAATCTACTACATTAGATCAGTAAAAAAGAAAAATCATATGGTCATATAGTTGATGCAGGCAAAGCATTTGATGAAATCTAACACTCATCCATGATCAAAAACTCTCAGCAAACTAGGAACAGAGAATTTCCTCAGCTTGTTAAAGAACGATATACAAAAGGCTACAGCAATATCATACTTCATTGTGAGAGAGTGAATGCTTTCTTCCCAAACTGGCAAATATGCAAGGATGTCCTCTCATTGTTTCTATTCATTATACTGAAAATACTCTATAATAAAATAAAGCAAAAAGGGTATGCAGAGTACAAAGAATAAATAAAACTTAAAAAATCATTCATTATTGGCCAGTATGATTTAATTAAATCTTACTCAGATCACTCCATCTGCTTGCAATTAAATTCAAACTTTGTTTATATCCCCATAGTAAAGTGAGCTGTTCCATCCAGAAAAATTCACTCTAGCTTAATTGAGCAAAGAAGATTAGTCATGAAGAAGGATTCTTAAAAATTCTATGCTTGTTAAAAATATGGGTGCCGTCTATATTTTGGAAATTTTGGAAGGTCCTGGATCTTTATGTATTTAACAATCTTCTAGGAAGATTTGAAAATTATTGTTCCAGACCAATTTAATTCTATTAAAACCCTGGGTAAATGTTCTATAATGTGGTGGATTTCAACTTGGCTGAAAATTTAAATCTCCTTGGAAACTTTTCAAAATTGCCTATAACTTGGATTCACCTCTAGAAATCCTGATTTAACTGATTTTCAGTAGGACTCCGGCACCAGTAATTTGTCTAGGTGGTTTTAATGTGAAACCAGTTCTGAGAACCACTTGTCTAGGAACTGTTACCATTCACATTGCTAAATATTTCCTGTTATCCCTAGCCCAAAAATTGGCCACAAACCTGTTTAATGACAATTTCCTTTTTCCCTGGATTAGGATACACCCAGGTGTATCATGCCCTGGAGTCTAGTCAAGTTTACGTAAATGTTGATGAATGTTCAAGGATAATATAGAAACCCAATGCACTGGTTGAACCTGTATATTAGTGTTTCTTGAATTGTTCTTTTGCATTACAGATTCTGACTTAGATGGTCTTGAAGAGTATGACTCAGTTTCTAAAGTTTTAACAAGCTTCTACATAATGCTAATTCTGATACTTCTAGTCCATGACCACATTTTAAGTAGTAAGACAGGAGAGTCTGGATCCAGCTGGAGAGGGTACATGCATAGCTAAAGAATCTCAGCTTCAAGTAAAGGATGTGATATTCTAGATTTGCATAACTCTGTATCTTCTCAAAATAAAACAGAAATTATAGCTATGTCCTAGCCATTCTATAATTAAAGATCATAACATATACTAATTTTACCATGTTTTCCCTACTTTAAAAAGCATATGAATCAGAGACCATATTGAGGTAAATTTATTTATTCTAATTATTAAAAGATAAGTCACTTGAACACTTGGCCATTTAATAGATCATTAGCAAATTATTTAGAACAAAGAGAATGCAGTGTCTTCACTGTTAGCCAACACCTAAGATCATTCCGATGCATCTGGAAACTTCAGCCACCGGTCATGCTTTGAGAAACCCTCATCTTATGCTTAAATTTGCAATTAGGAGCTTACTTTGTTAGTAATCTAACTCTGCAGCAACTGGAAAACAGGACAAGGAAACATGGCAGTGCAGTTAGTGTTGTAATAGGGTGAGGCATGAAGTTGATAAAAATACCAGCTCACTAAAAATAAACAATAAATCTAGTTTCTCAATTGAATATGCAGGAGCATAAAGAGATCAGCAGAGAATCTGAAGTGGTTTGAGTTACACTGTTATAAATTCAGAGTTTCTTTTAAGTACTTCTCTCTCTCTCTGTATGTATGTGTATGTGTATATATATGCATATATAATATATATTTATATATTTATTTAGTTCACAGCTTGAACCAGTTTCATTTACAGAAAGAAGCTGAGGGATTCTAGCTATGAGAACTGGAAGGTCTGTGAGCAAAAAGCCCAGAATGTCATTATCACTAAGGTTTGTAACTAGATTCATATTAAAAGACAATCATTTCCAATAAAATTTACTTGCTGAAGGTAGTTGTTCTTGGACTTGATTTTCTAATCTAAAAATTGCTGAAAGTCACATTGTTTGGCTCAGATCATTATAATAAGACGGTAATATTCTGAAGCTGTTTCTTGATTTAGATCGAGACATTTTCATAAACTAAATGTCTAAGGAAGCACAGTGACATCATGTAGCATTCAGACAGTTGCACCTCAAATGTGCACATACAGGCAAACATACTCTGGCACACAGAGTTGTATTTAATAATGTGTATTGCATTTTCAGATACATAGTTGTTTTAGTCAGATCCAGACTCTTATCTTATCTAACCAAACATTTTCAAAGCTCATTAACACATCGTTGTATATATAATTACAATTTCACTTGGCACAACATTTTCTTGTTGATTTCAGGGTGGAGAATAGTTCCCTTTGGTGCCTTTTTCTCTCATCTAGAGCAAAGAACCTAACTGCTGTGACCACTTATGAGAAGAACTTGGCACACTGAGGGCCCCAGATGGAGATCTCTCCAATGTGTTTCCAGAGGTGGCATCTGTGTCTTTGACTGGCTTCTGAGATGGCTCCTTTAAAGACCTCTTAAACTATTCTAGTGCTGAAACTTAGAATAGCTGTGGATTTCCTTGTAGTAATTTCAAATAACCTACATTCACAACGAGATTATCTTCCGGTGTTTTATTGATGCAAAACATACACATTCCTGATCCTTTGAGCATTAGTGGATGAATAAATGACAGTATGTCATATGATCGATTACCAGCTATAATATTAAAACCACTACTTCTCCTCAACCCCAAAAACAAAGTGCCAAACAACATACTTTACAGGACTGTAGACAGTAAACTGTAGATAGTGAACTGTAGATAGTGAAGTTTTTTCTATTACAGTTATTGAATAGTGAAATGTTTAAAATGGAAGGCATGTTGATTTTATGAACAGAAACTTTGAAGGAAGTCTGCATCCATACTTACTGATCCTGAGTAATGACTGTGCAATTTCTCAATAGTTGCTTTTACTGTTGTAGCATATGGTAACTTCTACAGTTAGACTTCAAGGAATATATCATTTAGAAAAGAAAAAAAACCTGAAAAAAATGTTGAAAATAAAACTATTTTACTCTTAAATTATGACAAGGAGGAGTTAAAAGCCTAAAGCAAAGGTTTATTTTAATAATAAGCCCTCAGTAAAGATGATGTGCGACATGATAAGCAGAACATGTCTCTTCAGAGATGTATAAGATTCTACAGCTTTAAATGTCAATATTAGCTAAAGGCACACCACACAATTGGCTATAAACTAGTTTATTTCTGGACTGTCATTCTAAATCTTATAATTTGCTTTTACTCTTGCTTGCATCAACTAAGAGTGATCAAAAGAAAAAATATAAAGCTCAACAATGAATTTTAGTGTGCCTGCAGCTTTGTTTCAAAGTTGTGTTTTTCTAAAATATTCATTCTTCAGAATTAATTTGATATCATGGTTTTGAATATAATGCTTCCCATTGCTAAATTCCAATATTTAGAATTAATGAATCAGCAGAGCCCATACGTGCCGTGTATTTTAAAAGAAATGCAAGTATCTTCCAAATGCAAGACTTCTGAACTTCTGCAGCTTCAGCAACTCTTTTCTTCTCAAGATCAGAACCTAGACAGTGATTCTTGCATTCTCACTAACCCTTAGAATTCTTTATATTTAAAATCCCTGATTCAGTGCAATGGGTTATATTCTGTACTACTTTCGCTCACTTAGTCCACCAGTTTTCACTATGTAAGATAAAGTTATGACCCATTTTATTAGTATTAAATACAACATACACAGCAATACTTGTATTATGAAATCAACTTAATACTACAGTCATTATTACACCGTGATCACTAGTAATTCATAGTGTCTCTCAATCCCACAAAATTCTCCCATTTACTGCAGATACTTTAATTTTATAGCAAAGATTATAATACTTGCTATGCCTCAAATATTCCATGTGCTTTCAAGTCATTTTGCTTTCATTATTTCCTTTCATCATTTTGGAATGATCTCCTTAACGCCTAGACTACCGTAACTAAATCCTACTTGTCCTCTTCCATTATGATTCAAATAACAAGTCACTTTTCTATCAGTCACCTCTTGATATCGTCTATTGAATTTAACCCTTCCTTCTGAATTTCCACAATAATTCATGGATATCTGTGATGTCTAAGTTCTTTCTAAGGGATAGTAAGTTATTTGCCATTTTAAAAAGAATCTTAATATCCTCAATCACGGTATAGCATGGGTACCAAGCAACAATTTTGGAATTAAATGCTATCTTTTGAGATAAGGAATTGAAGGCTGGATGTGGTGGCTCATGCCTGTAATCTCAGCACTTTGGGAGGCTGAGGTGGTGGATCGCTTGAGGTCAGGAGTCCAAAACCAGCCTGGCCAACATAGGGAAAACCCCATCTCTACTAAAAATACAAAAATTAGCCTGGCTTGGTGGTGCATGCCTGTAATCCCAGTTACTCCAGAGTCTGAGGTGGGAGGATCACTTGAATCCAGGAGACAGAAGTTGCAATGAGCAGAGATCTTGCCACTGTACTCCTGCCTGGGCTACTGAGTGAGACTCTGTCTCAAAGAAAAAACAAAAAAAGAAAGAAAGAAAAAAGAAAAAGAAGGAAAGAAGAAAAGAATTAAAACATTTTATTTCTGAACTTTTTTTTTTACTTTAATGCTTATTTTTATAGATTCAGGGAGTATCCATAGAGGATTTTTACATGGATATATTGTGCAGTATTGTGTAGTGGTGAGGGTTTGGCTTCTGGTATATCTGTCACACACAGAGTGAACATTATACCCATAGGTAATTTTTTCAACACTCATTCTATTCCCTTCCACATCCACCTTTTTGTAGTCCCCAGTGGCTTTTATATTTAACTTCTGTTGAGCTTTTACTCTATGTTTAACATCCTGATAAACGTTTTTCATAAATTATCTTATTTCATTCTTACAATACTAAAAGATAAGTACAGTTATTTTCCTAGTTTTATGCATGAGAAAAGTGAGTCAAAGAAGTTAATAAAATTGCACAAAAATGTAATTTACCAGTGTATTTCTTTGGGGAAAGCAAAGATTAAATCATACAATATTAGTTTACTGTGATGAACACTTGTTATCTTACTCTACTAGACATTCCAGTATGTAGGATATGAGAGTGTATTTTGAATTACACATTTTATTTCTCAAATCTTATCAAGACATACTCTATACTGAGCTCATGAAAACTATTTGTGTAAACCAGCTTTTGAAAATACCTTTGTAAAAACAGAATCACAAAGTTTAGTTTGTATATTTCCTTATTGATTGATTTACAACATTTTACAGCATTGTAGAGATGAGTTTCCTGTGGAGGGTTAAGAAAAAACATAAGGAAAATAATGCCTCAAATGCATGGAAATTTGGTGCTGGATATTACTGTGGTGTGAATTCAGTCATTGATTCTTCAAATAATTATGGAGTTTCGATCATGTGCAAGACAGTCATTTAAACATTATGCTGTACGCAAAGATGAATCCTATGAGGTTACTAGTCTCAAGTTTTGAAAAAGGAAATATACAGCTAGTTAAGTTATCGTAATGCAAGGAAGAACATAAAAATAAACATGAAGAATGTATAACTAAACACCTAAAGACGTTCGGGATTTAAAAAGATTACTTCCAGATAATGATTTGTATGTTTTAAAAACCGAGTGCCTATTACACTATGTGCCTTGAAATAAAGAAATCATTGAAAGCTTCAAGACAACATGAGAGTTAAATTGAGTCTTGAATAATAGGAGAAGGAAAATAATATTAATTTAACCTTCAGATATAGTCCATCACAAAAAAAAACCCACATAAAAGACATACAACTATTTTTATTTTCCAAATTAGACACAAGATGCAAAAAGTTTAATGATGTACCAAATAACCCATAGATAGTAAATAATGAGGTTGGATGCCAATCAGCTGGGTTTTAACTATTTTTTTTTCATCCTACCGCAAAGGATATTTGTGGTAAACAGACAATCCTTCCAGAGAAGCAGAGAACCATATATAATACAACTGGCCTAAGTTTACCCAGGCCTATCATTTTATGTTAATAGTGAACACACTGTGATCCAGATATATCAAGAGGTTTTCCCAAAGACATACTTAAAGGAATGTTTGAATTAGAACCTAAGTTAGGTCTTTTGATTCCTACCTTAGTATTTTTTCCTCTCACTACCCTGTAGAATGATGTCAGCAAAAATACAGTTGAAGGAATATTTGGGGAAAATAGATACATGAGAATGGCATTCACAATTCTATTTTAGGTGCTGAATATTAAAATTAATGAACTTAGCTTTATAAGTTAAATGACAAACATCACTAACATGAGATGAAAAGGAAAAAAAATTTGCAACTGGGTATGTATTTATTGCCTTAGTAGAAAGTGGGGCCTGAGGAATAATTCCTTTATTCTGATGAGTAGAGGGGCAACTGTAGGAAAGAAATCATAAAGAAGAGGGTAAAATTTTGAAATATGGAGAAAAATGGATGAGACATGAGTATCTCAAATAATTGCTGAAAGAGGTCTTCCGAAAAAACAGCTACTTGATGGTTCTTACTTAAGGATTTTAAATATTACTTGTGGAATGGTGACTGTGTTACCTGTACTGTAGCATGGGGAATGCAAGTAACTAAAAGTCATTGTACCAGTCCTGGGGACAACCATAGGATTGAATTAGAAAAAATAATGCTGTTAATATGTCTAGTGTGTGGAAAAAGATAACTCTCTTGATCAGATTTTCAGAGTTAATTACATATAATTGAAATATTTCTAGTAAAGACAATAAATTAAATTTATAACAGAATATATTTTGAAGCCTTTTTCCGAAGTTTGTAGATGAACACATTTGCCAAATCTTGTATTTTGATTTACAGTAAGGAAATAATCTTCAATTCAACAAACAAGTTTCAGTTTGAATCTGAATAGATTTAATTCTTAAAATCAACAACAACTATAAAAGGATGATTAAGTTCAGAATATAGATTTTTCTTCCCTTCCCCACCTGCTCACATGATTCTCCTCTATGTGGCTCTACTCTCTGTTCACTTTAATCAGAATCTTTTTATTTTTCTATACGGGACCGACACGTTGACAAATTGTTTCCTTACTGTATGTGTTCTACTTTATTTTTAAGACAACTCTGGCAGAGTGATGGTGGTGAGGTGTATGGTTTCTATTGAGTGACATCTTCGTTGTACTTCCTCTCTAAGAGGTTTATATCACCTTTCTGCCGTTTATTTTAAAAGAGAATAGTTTTGAAACATGAGTCCGAGTTATTTTTAGCAGAAGCTAGCAATCTTTACCTTCTCACCTAACTCAAACTAATTATGAGAATTATCAAAACGAGAAGTCTCACACTATGATAGCTGGGATACAGAGACAGGTCTGTTTATTAAGGAAAATATTATTCTAAGAATTTTAACTTAAAGATAAATGTGTGAGGACTATGTAATATAAAGAAACACAATTGTGCAATATTTTTAGTATTACTTTTTTTTTGTTTTTTTTTTTGTCGAGGGGAAGGCGGAGTCTCGCTCTTGGTGTCCAAGCTGGAGTGCAATGGCGCAATCTCAGCTCACTGCAACCTCCGCCTCCCGGGTTCAAGAGATTTTCCTGCCTCAGCCTCCCGAGTAGCTGAGATTACAGGCGCCAGCCACCATGCCTGGCTGATTTTTGTATTTTTAGTAGAGACGAGATTTCACCACGTTAACCATGCTGGCCTTGAACTCCCGACCTCAGATGATCTGCCCACCTTGGCCACCCAAAGTGCTGGGATTACAGGTATGAGCCACCGCGCCTGGCCTTTAATATTACTTTTTAAACAGCTGTTCCTATTTTCTTTCCAAGGTAACTGTGGGCTTATGTTTTAAGTATAATTTACTTTGGATTCTATTTAGTACAGTGCAGATAAAGTCCTTCCTTATTACTCTTTTAGCTACACCAACAATAAGATACTGATTTTAGCCATGTGTTTTCTGCATGGTTGAATTTCTTACATTATATTTAAAGAGAAAAAGAAAAAAGAAGAGAAATATCTTTAAATCAAATTGATTCATAATCAAGTGCTTCCTACTTCTTAGTAGGAGGCATATTAAAATAAATAGCTTGAAAAATTTTGTATACCACCTTGACACAATGGACTGTCACATTGAGGTAGTACATAGACACTGAGATTTATTGCCATGAATTTTAAAAGAATAGAAGGATGACTAAAATCGAGTTACTGTAAATTTCAAACTCCATAAAAAGGTTTCCAGGAAGTAATGATTCACGAATGACTAATTGCTTCACAGTTGTTTTGTTTTTATAAATAAAAATGGAAAAATGTAGTAATTAGTATAGAATATAAATTCAAAATAATTATGGATACCAATTGTATTTGACAATTTGACTTACTTTCTTGTGACATTCAGATGAATAATTTTGACTCATTAATATAGAAAGACCAGCTTTTAAAAAAAAATTATGAGAGAAAAGTTATTCGAAATATTAGTAGCTTATTGGCAGTCTTTCTTTTTTAAAGCCATAAAGTTGTGACATTTATAGGCATCTGATATGAGCCCAAAAGTAATTTTGGAAACTGAGAATCATAAAAATAGCAATATCAGGTGTCCTTAAATAAGGACAACTATTGTTTATGAATTTTAGGTTTATGGAATTTTTAACATTTCAGTGGAGTAAAATAGAGTTGATTTGCTTTTATTGCCTTGACATTTAGTTTCAATCAATAGAAGACTATGGTGTTATTATCTAGCTGAGGGTTGGTTAAGTCATTTAAATCTGATTTCAGCCAGTATTTTGGGTGTAAGATGTAAAATGCCAGCAACTGGATGGAATTCAAAAATAAAGTTATTCTGACTTCACTGGACTATATACAAATGTATGATATGGGTTTTGGCATTTTGAGTTAATTTCTCTTAAATTTTATTTTGAAATAAATCAAACTAATAAGGATCTCTTCAGAATTCCAGTGATTATCAGTAAGACATAACTTTTGCCATATTGTAAAAGTCAAAGCAGGTGAAAAGAGGACCGTGAATTTTAAAAGTAGCCTAAATTGTGGGAATACATAATTTTAAGAATTTGGCACAAACTCTTGCTGTATGCAATATCATGAAATCTCATGCCCTTTTTTAATAGTAGTCAAAAGGCAAACATGGTATCCAGTTTGGTAAATAATTTTCCTTAGTGTGTTTAAAATGATGGATGATTTCAGGTTAACTGTAGTTTTTAGATTCTCTGATTTTAATTGAAGTGTGACTATGAGTCAGATTTTTTAACTACTACCACAGCTGTCTCTCTAATTTTGAAATTGGATCTTTACTTTAAAGACTTGGAGTAAATTATAAAGCATTTCCCAAGATATTTTATTTTAAATATAGTTAGTGTGATGTGATTTATTTTGTATAAATAAGATTGGATTTAACTTCATAGATTTGTAAACATCAATGTTACTTGTGTAGAAATACACTTCACAGACTAGTAGAAAGGTATTAATGGTTTTTGTGGAATTGTTCATTGGTACGAACGCTACATATTGAGTTTTCTTGAGACCAAAGACTATGAGTGGGTTTGTATTTGAAAATAAACACCATAAGTACATGGATAAAGCACAATATTCTTACTAGGTGAAATGGTAGTTTTGTTTTAAGTTCTTTGAGAAACCTCCACACTGTTTTCCACAGAGGGTGAACTAATTTACATTCCCACCAGTTGTATGTAAGTGTTCCTTTAACTCTGCAACTTTGCCAACATCCGTTATTTTTTCAACTTTTTAACAATAGCCATTGTGACTAGTGTGAGATGGTCTCTTATTGTTGTCTTGATTTGCATTTCTCTGTTGATTAGTGATGTGGAGTATCTTTTTCATATCTTTGTTGGACACATGTATATCTTCTTTTGAGAAGTGTCTGTTCCTGTCCTTTGCCCATTTTTTAACAGGGTTGTTTGTTTGTTATTTTATTTAAAGAATAACATATATTAATAAAATAAATAATTTTAGATATGTTTTGAACTCTAGGACAATGTTCAATGTCCTTTACACTGATTAAGGAACTTTTAAACTTTATCAGTGACTTCACAGCCAGCAGTCAATAATCATAAGAGAGGGAGTAAATCCACCTTTCTGTGACAAACATGGTTTGAAAATTGAAATGAGGAAAAAATCATTTTACACAACAAACATTAGACCATATGCATTTTCCCATAATTAATATTCACAATCTCATGGTTACATAAAATTCTACGTAGAACTACTACAACACACAACTAAACAATACAGAAACTGCTTTGCCTTCCTTGCTTTATGGATCTGAACAGAAATTTAACTAGATGGTAAACAATATACAGAATAATAGTGTATGAATCTTATTTACTTTCCTTATTTGTTTGGATGAAAGTTAATGGCTAAATCAGTATGTTACAGTGTCCAAAGCTCTCAGATTCTCAATTTCCTACAATCCCTGACTTTGAAACCTCTAATTTCTAGTTCCAATTATAGATTTCACTAAAATAAATTTAGAGTTATCATCACAGACTGTTCATACTTTGCAGCCATAGGATTTAACAACAGAAGAATAAGGAGAATTAAGCAGCACATTTAATCTCTGCCTCCATATATGTGTAGTGGGAGTTCCTAGTTCTGAGACTCTGATACCTTGTTTCTACACCACTGTTCTTTCTGGTCTCCTACCTTATTTGCTGTTCCTTTTCAGGGTTTCAGTGTTACACACTACAAACATGAGTGATTTTCTCCCTGTGCTTGATTCTACATATAGGCTAAGGATTGGGTTTATGTCAGAGAGAGAGGTCCCACTGGGGAAAAGAAAAATCAGCAAACATTTTAGTGGTCCTTCAGGGCTGGAATAATAAATTAGAGAGATAGAAACCTCAAATAATCAGTTGACTTGACCCAGGCATTTTTTGCGAGTTATGGGTTTGCATACAGGAGGCTGGAGGAGTAAGTTGAGAATTTTTGGTCACAGTAATATATTCTTCAGTCTCACAGTGCTTATCAACCTAAGTCCAACAAGAAAAGGGGTCTGCCTCCAACACACAGTCTCTAGCACTTCTCAGATTTGGAACTACATATTGTGGATTGGTGGAAGAGAATAAAAAAAATAGAGGGCATGAAGTTATCATAGGCTTTAAAGATAAATAACCCGATTAGCTAGGTTCCCAAAAAGAACAAAAATAATAAGGCAAGAAAAATGAGATTAAACCAGAGTATACTAAGTCTTACTGCAACTCTACCCCAGTTCTTACTAAGATCAATTCATTTTTGAATTAAAATGTCCATCCTCACTCTATCTGCCCAAGAGGAAATAAAAAAAAAAATTAGTATTGGAAGTGGAGAACATCACCTGTAGGTTTTTGCTTTTATATTCTAGACATGGCAAGAGGCAAGAAAATAAGACTAATAATCAATAGAATAAAAAATAAATAAATGCACAGATGATATAGGCACTGGAGTTTTAAAAAGATATATGATCTTTTTTATTGGGAAAGTTACATGTAATGTTACACTACAGATATGTTTTCTCTGACTCTAAGCAACCATCACCCACCCCAAACTACATTCTGTTCTCCCCTAGATTACATGTGAGAAGCATTACCTAGGTCAAATCATGGTAAAACAATGTGCACAGGCAGCAGAAAAAAAAGAATGTTAAAATAACTCTGATTGGTATGTTTAAGAAAACAGAAGAGTGTTTAAAACAAAAAATGCTGATTGGAACTATGAAGAATGAATTCATTGCAACATTATTTGCCATAGCAAAGACAGGGGATTAACCTAGGTGCCCATCAATGGTGAAATGATAAAGAAAATAATATATATATATATATATATGGTAATATATAATGTAATACTACACAACCATACGAAGAACAAAATTGTGTCATTTGCAACAACATGGTTGCAACTGAAGAGCATTATTCTAGGCAAATTAGCACAGGAACAGAAAACCAAATACTGTATGTTTTTACTTAGATGTGGGAGCTAAACACTGAATACACGTAAACATAAAGATGAGAACAACAGACACTGGGGACTACTACAGGGGGTGGGAGGGAGAGGTATGTGGATTGAAAGACTATTGGGTACTATTGGGTACCGTGCATACTACCTGGCTGATAAGATAATTTGTACCGCAAACCTCAGCATCACCCAATATACACACGTATCAAACCTGCACACTTGCTCCATGAATCTAAAATACAAGTTGAAATTATTTAACAAAAGAAAAATACAACAGATGAAAGTTTTGATTTATAACTTCATCAACAGATTGGCTAGATCAGAAAACAAATTCATTAACTGGGAAGTATATTAATAGAAAAAAATGCCTTAAAAGGGAAGTATGGAGAGAAAAGGAAATAGTAGTTAAATAGATACAATACCTATTGGGCATGCTCACAAATTCTGAGAAAAACAACTGCCCTGGAGCCCTAGAAAGGGAAGAAGGAGGTTGATCAATTTATTTTTGGTGCTAATGTGTTTCAGGCCACTGTGAAACATCAAGGTGGAGTTGCCCCTATTCAGGCATTGTACCAATATAAACGAATAACCTGGGTTCTACCAATACTGATCAAAATGCTGGATCAGGAAAACAAAATGTGGGGGTCCTATTAGGAAGACACATCTATTTAGCAGGTTCAAGATCTGTTTGCCTTTAAATGGGTCATCTTCAGATTATCTTTGACTCTAAATCCTTTTAGAGTGTGCTTTCTGAAGGCTGAGTAGGACTGAAAAATAGTGAGAAAAAAAGGAACACATTTTTCTTCTGGTTGTTCAAGGAAAGTCACCTTGGACATAGAAAGGTCATTTTTATTATAAATAATGGGGTCACTTTTCAGACAATAAACAATGTTGAATGATCCAGATTTACAGAAGCGGAAGAGGCGAGAACAGACAACATTGCCACAATTCAAGCCTCTGCTGTGTTAATCAATATCCTGAAAAAGAGAAAAAGCTGAAGAAGAGAAAAGAAATAAATTATGTATTTTCAAGATGCACTTGTTATTAGTAGTTATTAGGTCGTAAAGTTATATTGCTGTCCATTGAAATATCCAGCAGTATTGCTGAATATGTGATTCAATTACAAATGAGAAACTTAATTTTAGCTGCTTCAGTAAATATTATGTCTTTCTTAAATCAAATAATAAATTAACTTCTTCCTGCTTGAAGTCCCCATAGCACTCGGTTAAAAATATATAATAATAATAAATAAAAATATAATATATATACATATATGTGTATATATACATATACATGTGTGTATATATATACCAATTCTACCTACATATGTGATAGCATTATGACTTTGTAAGATAATGCCTCTGGTAATAGGCAAAGGCAATAATAACAGAAAAGCAATGACAACAAAAATAATAATCATGTCACTTCAAACAGGTACTTGAATGCTTGTGAGAGGCTTTTGACTTATTTTTATTAGTGAGCGCATCTGGCAATAAAATTATCAAAATGCCAAAGAATAATGCTGCAGAAATCTCTGAGACAATGACTACCAGAGGACAATTAGGGAATAAAAAGAACTTAACATAAAACTAATCCCAGTTTGATCTATAGAATAACTCCTGAGTCATGAGAAAGTTTGCTTTAATGTAGATTGAGATAAACATAATATTGATATACGGCATTTGATGTGAGTGCATTTAAATGTAGTTTGTAATCACAGAATCATATAAGATACAGTCCTCAATGTTTACCTCTCAAAACGATAATATTGTTGATATAAAATAAAGATCTGTTTTCTTTCCACTGTGCCTCGTAGGTAAGGACCTAATTACTAATGAAGAAATGGTAGTGGAGTATTTATCATACAGTGGTTGTATACCATAAAAAAACAGAGAGCTAATCCTCACTATAATGCAGTGACCAGGCAACTTAAATTAAAGGGATGTACCTGTAATGAACAGATCATAAAGAAGTTCAGCAGAAACATGCAAAGAAGAAAGTGAAAAACTTTATTAAAGGCATCCAAATAATGAGTAAATTTGAAAATATAATTTTGTAACTTAAGTTTTGTTTAAATCTTTAAACAGATGGCAGCTTGTTTAAAATTCTAAAAGTAAAACATATCAAAGCTAAACTCCTCTAGTTGGGAGCGGGAATGACTATTCTTTGAAAAAATATTTAAACTTCTTATTCGGCAAAGCAGAGGGGCTAATAAATAAAATATCCAAATTCATATAACTATAGAAGCCAAAGAAGGTGCCAGTAATGGAAGAAAGATATAAGAAAACTCTGAGAGACCATTAAGGTGATTCAGTTGTGAATTTACTGGATGTCAGTTAAATTAATTTCTTTTTAGAGACTCCTATCAATGCCTCTGGGAAATGGAAAATAGTTATAACTAAAAGACATAGATAATATCATTTATTTCTCCAAAAAGTTTCAACAACTCCTTGTTATAGGCAGAAAAATGGCCAAATGGTCAAGCTTGATATTTGTGGGATCCTCCAATATTGTTTAAAATAAAAATTTTAGCATCATTTCTGATTATATTTTCTATATGTTTCATTCCCGAAATACAACATCAGACTTGCTTTCCCAGACATGCTTTTTCTCAGTCTAGCCAGTGCTTGATTATGTAAATCTCTCCTCTACATGCGAGGCTTCTGATATTATCACATTTGCAAAACAGTGGTTGATGCTTACTATCGAACTGAATACTAAGTTTCCTTTTCAGATACACAAAAAATACTGTGTAGTCAAAGAATATATCATGTAAACAACATTTCAGAACTATCAGCTGTTTACAATTTCAAACAAAACTTAAATGATAAAAATTATATTTTAAAAATAGCCTGAACAGAAAGTGATTTATAATTCCCCTCTATGTGTTTTAAGAAACATAAAATCAAGTACTTAGTTATATTTGTATTTTATTCCTCATAGCATGTTACACTTGGTTTTTCCATATAAAAATCATAAGCTAAAAGGGTGTTGAATCAACAAATTAATGAAAAGATTATTTCTGTTTTTATTTAGTATTTAAGGTGAATGGGGACTGTTGCAGATCTATTGAATTTGTATTTTGTTTATTGAATTATTAATGACTTAAGTCACAGTTTTGCAAAATACATCTCCAGTTATGCATAAATGGTAAGCATTATCAAATGTGTGTGTATGCGTGTTTGTGTGTGTGTTTGTGAGATAAAAAGACAGAGAAATAGCATAACATGTTATAAGATACTTGTATTTTTGGAAAACGTTTCCAGATGTTGTTTCCCTCCCTGATCATTAGTAACATTGAAACACCCTCTCACACTATTTCCCTTTCCCCAGTTATTTTCTTCTCCTGTATTTTTTCCTTCCTTATATAATAAAATTATTTCTAGAAATACACACTAAAGGATATTTTTGACGACCAGGTGGCAACCTACTTTGAAAATCTAATGTAAGACTAGTGTGGCTACTTTGATGAATTTAGGACATTTTAAATCCTCCATTGACCTGTAATGTACATATTACCTTCAATTTGTAGGATTTCTGACTTAGTTTGGATCAGAAGAATAGAGATTGATACCTATTCATTGCACTTTTTATCTTGAAGACCTTAGAAAAAGAAAAAAAACATATATCATAAGTAAAGCTGGTCTGATGAGATATCCAAAGTAATTTTGCTGTGTCAAGAGTGGCAGATAGTTGTGATAAGCACACAACCTTTGAAGTGCTTATCTAAACCAAGCAGAAACCCCTACTCTTAGTCCAACCCATTACTTTCTGTTTGTACAAGAATAGAAGAGTTTGGATGTCAAGAAATTTCAACAGGGAGTAGAGGGTGAACAAGAATGAGATCTAAATCATTTGACTCAGAATCCTTTGCCTGTTCTTGCTTTTAATTTATGAGTGTGATGCAAAGCCAGACCTCATACCTCGGTTAGACAAACAATTTGGGATTATTTTTTCCAATATTAGATTATATGTTTCATGAGTTTCATGAAATTAATTTTGAAAAAATAATAATTCTTCATAACAGAAACCCCAGCTCACACTTTGCTCTAAAAGCATATATGTATGTATTTCCTATTAGTTCTGTCCCTCTAGAGAACCCTGACTAATAAAGATTTTGGTACCAGGAGTGTTTCTAGAGAAACAGAATATTAAGAATGGAGTTCTTTCATTGGTTTTGGGGTTTCTGGATTGGGCTGCTTAATATGATTAGACCCAAAAATGCTAAGGGCTCTACTTATAATAGTATAGAGAACACTGATTGTCCTTGGTGTCAGCCGTTTAGAATAATTATGCAAAATAAATTCATTTGACACTCGTGATTCACTGCTCATGAGAGGCAAGGAGTTTATTGACTCTATACATAATACCTTTGACCATATGTGGAGAAACAAGGAATATAATGAAGCTCATTGGTTGCTCCTAAGTTTAGCGGACACAGTGATGAAAGAAAATGATGAACTCAGGGATTCCAACTCCTGCCTTCAGAAGCAGATACTGAACCTCAAATCTGCTAAGATTGCCCTGAGTGAGTGTCTTATCTCCTGTAGAGAAAGAGCTGAAATTGTGGAAAAACAGACATAAGCTCTTATCATGCAAGTGCCTACCCTACAATGAAAGGTGCATGCATAGTCTCGCCAGGTGTCTACTGTTACAGTGAAGGCAATGACTGGAAAAGAATGAGAACCTGCAACTTGGAATGAGGATGTGTGAGAGGATCTCGATGAAGCTGAGGACACTGAGTTTGAAATTCTAATGAACGTTTTTTGCCAGAAGAAACAGGTTCTGTATCCCCAGTAGTAGCAACATCCCCTCCAAGATGCATGCTGCCATCAGCCTTTCCAACTTTGTCTGAGGAGACAAACCCTGCACTGACTGAGGCAACAGTAATGGCCACCCCTGGGGCAGTTAATCAGGCAAGATCATGTTGATTCTCCTCAGGAGCCATCTCCATGACCCCTGTTTGCTTTTAGACCTATAACTAGACTAAAGTCCTGGTGAGCCCCTGGAGGTGAGGTTGAGAGTGTGACCCATGAAGAGATGTCCTACACTCAAGAAGAACTGCTTGAGTTTTCTAGTTTATATAAACAGAAACCTGGAGAACAGGCATGGGAATTGATACTAAAGGTGTGAGATAATGGTGGAAGAAACATACAGCTGGATCAGGCTGAATTTATTGATTTGGGCCCACTTAGTAGGAATTCTCCATTTAATGTTGCAGTTAGGGGATTTTTAAAAGGTTGTGATCATTTATTGGCTTGTTTAGCTGAAATACGGATTAAAAGATGGCCCACAGTGAGTGAGCTGGAAATGCCTGATTTCCTTTGGTTTAATGTAGAGGAAGGGATCCAAAGACTTAGGGAGACTGGGATGATGGAGTGGATTAGTCACTGTAGACCTACTCATTCCAGCTGGAAGGGTCCAGAAAATATACCTCTGACCAATGCCTTGTGAAATAGATTTGTGATGTCAGCACCTGCATCTTTGAAGAGCACTGTAATTGTTCTTCTTGGTATATCAGATCGACCAGTGTGAACCACAGTCACTCAACTACAAAAGTTAACTACGATGGGAATAATTGCATCCTGAGGTGGCAGGGGCCAAGTGGCAGGACTCAACCATCAAAGGCAAGGTGGGCATCGCTATCATAATGGACATTGAGTCAAAAAGCAATCAGAATAGTCTGACTCATGAAGAACTCAGTCATTGGCTAATTAATCACAGTGTTCCTAGAAGTAAAATTGATACAAAGCCTACTGTATTCCTACATAATTTATATAAACAGATAGCTTCAAGGTCAAATGGATGAAAAACTAATTTGAATTATAGAAAAAGAGAATCATGGCCACTGAATCAATGTCCAGATTTGAGCAAGTTTACAGACCCAGGACCCCCTGAATGAAGGGGAGGTCAGGTCCCCTTGAAGAACCACCTACTACACTACTGAAAATTTATGCTATTAATCTTTCTCTCATCCTTCCCCAAAGAGACCTCCAGCCATTTACCAGGGTAATTGTGCATTAGAGAAAGGAAAATGATTATATATTTTGGGGACTGTTGGGCACTGACTCCGAGCTGATGTTGATTCCAGGGGACCCAAAATGTCATTGTGGTCCTCCAGTTAAGTAGGGGCTTACGGAGGTCAGGTAATTAATGAAGTTTTAGCTCAGGTCTGACTTACAGTGGGTCCAGTGGGTCCTCAGACTTACCCTGTGGTCATCTCCCCAGTGCCAGAATGCATAATTGGCATAGGCCTAATTAGCAGCTGGTAGAACCCTCACATTGGCTCCCTGACTGGTAGAGTGAGGGCTACTATGGTGGGAAAGGCCAAATGGAAGCCATCAGAGCTGATTCTACCTAGAAAAATGGTAAATAAAAGCAATATCACATCCCTGGATGCATTGCAGAGATTAGTGCCACCATCAAGGAATTGAAAGACCCATGGGTGGTGATTCCTACCACATCCCCATTCAACTCTCCCATTTGGCCTGTGAAGAAGACAAATGGATCTTGGAGAATTACAGTGGATCATTGTAAACTTAACCAAGTGGTGACTCCAATTACAGTTGTTGTACCAGATGTGGTTTCATTGCTTGAGCAGATTAACACATCTCCTGGTACCTGGTATGTAGTCATTACCTTGGCAAATGCCTTTTTCTCCATTCCTGTACATAAGGCCCACCAGAAGCAATTTGCCTTCAGCTGGCAAGGCCAGCAATATGCCATTACAGTCCTCCCTCAGGGGTATATCAGCATTCCAGCTTTGCATCATAATCTTATTCAGCGAGAACTTGATCACTTTTTGCTTCTGCAAGATGTCACACTGGTCCATTACATTGGTGACATTGTGCTGATTGGATCCAGTAAGCAAGAAGTGCCAAGCATGCTGGACTTATTGGTGAGATATTTGCATACCAGAGGATGGGAAATAAATCTGACTAAAATTCAGGAATCTTCTACCTCAGTAAAGTTTCTTGGGGTCCAGTAGTGTGGGTACTGTCGAGATATTCCTTCTAAGGTGAAGGAAGAGTTCCTGCATTTGGCCCCTCCTACAACTAAGAAAGAGGCACAATGCCTGGCAGGTCTATTTGGATTTCTGAGGCAACGCACTCCTCATTTGGGTGTGATACTCTGGCCCACTTAATGAGTGAACCGAAGGACTGCCAGTTTTGAGGAGTCCAGAAAAAGAGAAGCCCTGCAATATGTCCAGGCTGCTGGGCAAGCTTCTCTGCCACTTGGGCCATATGACCCAACAGATCCATTGGTGCTTGACCTTTCAGTGGCAGATAGGGAAGCTGTTCGGAGCCTTTGGTAGGCCCTCATATGTGAATCACCGGGAAGGCTTCTAGGAGTTTGAAGCAAGGCCCTGCCATCTTCTGCAGACAACTACTCTCTTTTTGAGAGACAGTTCTTGGCCTGTTATTGGGCTTTGGTGGAAACTGAATGTTTGACTATGGGTCATCAAGTCACCATGAGACCTGAACTGCCTATCATGAACTGGGTGCTTTCTGACCAATCCAGCCATAAAGTTGGGAGTGCCCAGCAGCATTGCATCATCAAATGGAAGTGGTATATACATGACTGGGCTCGAGCAGGTCCAGAAGGCACAAGTAAGTTACATGAAGAAGTGGCTCGATGCCCATGATCTCCACTCCTGCCACCCTGCCTTCTCTTCTCTAGCTTGCACCGATGGCCTCATGGGGAGTTCCTTATGATCAGTTGACAGAAAAAGAGAAGACTAGGGCCTTGGCCTCCCAAAGTGCTAGGATTACAGGAGTGAGCCACCATGCCCAGCCTGCCTGTGCTTTTGGTACTATATCTGATAAATCATCTCCAAGAGTAATATCAAGAAAAAGTTTTCCTATGTTTTCTTTCAAGAGTTCTACAATTCCAGTCTTATTTTTAAGCAACTAATATGCTTTGGATTAATTTTTGCATGTGGTGCACAATAAGTGTCCAGTTTCAGTTGTGTTTTTATTTATTAACCATGAACTATCCACAAAAAGAAATCAATGTAACAGTCACATTTACATTAGCATAAAAAAGAATAAAATACTTAGGGAAAAAAAGAGGTGAAATATGTTCTCCAGAAAATATAAAACATTGATAAAAGAAATTTAAACAGACTCATAAATCAAAAGACATCCTGTGTTCGTGGATTGGACCACTTAACATTGATAAAATATCCAGACTATCCAAAGTGATCTAGACTGTTAATGCAATCCTTATCAATAAGCCAATGCATTTTTAAATAAATAAAAAATAATTCTAAAATTTATATTAAAAAAGAAAAGACCCAAATTGGCAAAGAAATGTTGAGCAAGAAGAACAAAGCTGAATTTTTTAAAAAATTTCAAAACATATTATAAAGCTATGGTAAACTATACAGTATGCCACTGGCAGAAAAACAAACATATAGACCAATGGAACAGAATAGATAGCTCAGAAATAAGCCCACACATGTATGGTCAACAAATGTTCAACAAGAGTGCCAAGAAAATACAATGGGCAAAAGAAAGATAAATTGTGTTGGGAAAACTATATCCACATACAAAATAATAAAAGTGCTTATTTTTAAAACACAGCTACATTAAGGTATAATTTATTTACTATGCAATTCCCTCATTTAAAATATATGAGGGTGAATCATTCTTTGTTCATCTAAATTCTGTTAAAGTTAAATAAGATAAAATAAAGTGTATGAGGGACTTCAAAAAGTTTTTTGAGAAATGAAATTAAAAGATAAAAATGGAAAATAGAAACTTTATTTCTCAATTTACACTTCATCAACTTCAAGGCATTTTTGTAAGTGATAATACCAGTCATTTGGTCCATCCCTAAAGAAGCGAGGGTCTGGCCGGGCGCGGTGGCCCACACCTGTAACTCCAGCGCTTTGCGAGGCCAAGGTGGGCGGATCACCTGAGGTCGGGAGTTCGTGAACAGCCTGACCAACATGGAGAAACCCTGTCTTTACCAAAAATACAAAGCTAGCTGGACGTGGTGGCACACACTTGTAATCCCAGCTACTCGGGAGGCTGAGGCAGGAGAATCGCTTGAACCCGGGAAGCAGAGATTACAGTGAGCCAAGATCATACCATTGCACTCCAGCCTGGGAAACAAGAGCAAAAACTCCATCTCAAAAAAAAAAAAAAAAAAAAAAAAGAGGTGAGGGTCTTGGGAGTTTCACCATGTCAATGAAATCATTTTTACATTATTACTTAAAGAAAAATGAGTACCTTTTAAAAGGATTTTTAAGATTGAGAAACAAAAATAAGTCAGAAGGAGCCAAAACATAACCATAAGGTGGATGTCTAATAGTTTCCCATTGAAACTCTCGCAAAATTACCCTTGTTTGATAAGAGGAATGAGCAGGAGCATTGTCCTGGTGGAAAATGACTCACTGGTGAAACTTTCCTGGGTCTTTTCTTGCTAAAGCTTTGGCTAACTTTCTCTAAACACTCTCGTAATAAGCAGATGTTATCTTCCTTTTGGCTCTCCAGAATGTCAACAAGCAAAATGCCTTGAGCATCCCAAAAAATTGTTACCATGACCTTTCCTGTTGATTGGTCTGGTTTTGCATTGACTCAACCACTTCCACCACTTGGCTACCATTGTCTTCATTGTGCATTGTCTTCAGGATTGTACCGGTAATGCCATGCTATATCTCCTGTTATAATTATTTAAATAAACATTTCAGGATCTTGATCCCACTTGTTTAAAATTTCCATTGAAAGCTCCACTCTTGTCCATAGCTGATCTGGGTGAAACAGTTTGGCATCCGTCAAGTGGAAAGTTTGCTCAAGTTTAATTTTTCAGTCAGAAGAATCATGTAGGCTAAACTAATTGATATGTCTGTGCCTATTGTTTGTGGTGTTACTAGTCACTCTTCCTCAGTCAGGGCATTACCAAGATTATTTTCTCCTTGCAAATCAATGTGGATGGACAGCCACTGCAGGCTCCATCTTCAACATCATCATCCCTTTTTAAAACAAGTTATTCATTTGCAAACTAACGCTCTATTTGGAACATTATCCCCATAAACTTTTTGTAAAGCATCAATTATTTCAACTTTCTTCCACTCAAGGTGTGCCATAAACTTTGTGTTTGTTCTTGCTTCAGTATTAGAAGAATTCATGTTGCTCTAATAGGGGTTCTTTTCAAGGTGATCTCTTGTTTTACTTAGTGCCTCATACTAGATCCTGTGCATACACATTATAACAAGTTAGTATGAGTTTATTTTAGTGCTAAATCTTTTTGAAATCCATGCATATTTTTTCATAATACACATTTTCTATGAAACTCTTAAAGACCTCTCATATAATTCAATGATTTTTCCTATAGTACAAAAATCTGCAAACTTTACTACAGTTGATTTTAGATTTCCCTCAACACATGTAGAAATCTACCTCCACCTCATCACCACCCCATATCATAAGCAACCACTAACCTACTTTCTGTCTCTATTTATTTACCTGTTCTGAACATTTTATATAAGTCGAATCAAAGGTGTAGTCTTTTGTGACTGGCCTTTTTCACTTTGCTTAATATTTTCAATGTTCATCCATCATGTAGCATGTAACAGTACTTTATTCTTTTATATGACCAAACAATACTCCAGTGAATAGAAACACCATGTTTTGCTTCTCCATCATCTATGGATGGGTATTTGGGTTGTTTCCACCTTTTGGCTATTGTGAATAGTACTGCTGCTATAAATGTTTCGTACATTTTTCTTATTTGTTTGTTTGTTTGTTTTTAAACAACTGTTTTTTATTTCTTTGAGTACATAACTAGGAGAAGAGTAATTCCCACACTATTTTCCAGATTAGGTTCCCAACAGCAATGTATAATGGTTAGAAATTTTGCACATCTTTATTAATACTTGTTATATTTCTTCTAAAAATTATTATCGCTACAGTTATCCTAGTGGATGTAAAGTGATATCTTGTACTTTGACTTGCATTTTGTTAATTACTAATGAGGGTTTTCTTATCACCTTATTGTCTTTTACATATATTTGGATAAGTTTTTTTTCAGTTATTTGCTCATCTTTTTCAGCCTTATTTAGATATAGTTGACAATAAAAATTGTAGACATATGATGTACAATGTGTTTTTTATACATATGCAATGTGAAATGATTATAACATCAAACTAATTAATGTATCCAGTGACTTGGCTCCTTAGTTTTCTTTTTTATCTTTCTTTTTCTTGGTGTGGTGTATAAGAACATTTCAGATCTACTCTCTTAACAACTTTCAAGTATACAGTACAGTCTTATTAGTTATAGTCACTATGCTATCTATTATATCTCCAGAACTTGTTCATCCTACATGACTATATTTTTCTACCCTTTAACTAACATCTTCCCATTTTTTCATTATTTTATTATAATTGAATGGTGGATGTTCTTTATAGATTCTTAAAACTAGCCCCTTATAGCAGATATATGATTAATAAATATGTTCTGTTTCTGTGAGTTGCAATTTCACTTTCTTAATAGTGTTTTTGATACACAAATATTTTTAATTTTGGTGAATTGCATTTATTCTATTTTTTGCTATTGTTGCTTGTTTGTCTTGTGTCATATATCAGAAACCACTGTCAAATCTGACATGAAGATTTATGTATATATTTTCTTCTGACACAGATTTATAGTTTTGGCTCTTATATTTAGGTTTTCAATTCATTTTGAGTTAATTTTTGTAAACAGTGTTAAGTAAAAGTACAACTTCAAACTTTGCATGTGGCTATATGGTTGTCTTAGCACCATTTGTTGAAGACTTCTTTCCTCATTAAATAGTTTTGCACTCTTGTTGAAATTAAGCTGGATATAGACATGGCTTTATTTCTAAACAATGCATTTTATTCCATCGACCTATATGTCTATTCCTACTTATGCTAGCATGATCATATTTTGATCACTGATTTTTTTTCTAGTAAGTATTAAAACTGGGAGTTGTGAGGCCTCCTAAATTGTTCTTTCTTCCAAAAAGGTTATTTATACTATTCTGGTTCCCTTGTGTTTCCATATGAATTTTAGTTTTGACTTCCTTCTATAAAGCAGTCAACTGGGATCCCACTAGGACTTGTATTGAATCTATTTGGGAGAATATATCTAACCTAAAAATATTATTATTGCCTAGGTTGATGTCAGGAGAGATTTTCCAACATTGCCTTCTAGAATTTGTATAGTTTCAGGTGTTATATTTAAGTATTTGATCCACCTTGAGTTGGTTTTTGTATATGGTAAAAGATAGGGATCCAGTTTCATTCTTCCACATATAACTTTCCAGTTTTCCCATTTAACTAATTAACAGGGTGTCCATTTCTTAATTTATGTTTTTGTTTGTTTTGTTTAAGAACAGTGGGCTGTACATATTTGTCTTTATTTCTAGATTTTCTATTCTCTTGCCTTGGGCTATGTGCCTTCTTTTATACTAATGCCATGCTGATTTGGTAAGTATAGCCTTGTAGTATATTTTGAAGTCTGATGATGTGATGCTACCAGATTTATTCTTTTTGTTTAGGATTGCTTTAGCTATTTGGGCTCTTTTTAAATTCTATATAAATTTTAGGATTGCTTTTTCTAATTTTATGAAAAATGATGTTGGTATTTTGATGGAAATTGCATTAAATCTGTAGATAGCCTTTAGCAGTATGGTCACTTTCACAATATTGATTCTTCCAGTCCGTGAGCATGGGATGTATTTTCATTTGTCTGTGTCAACTATGAATTCTCCAGCAGTATTTGATAGTTCTCCTGTAGAGATCTTCCACCTCCTTGGTTAAGTGTATTCCTAGGCTTGTTTTTGTTTGTTTTGTTTTATTTGCAGTTGTTGTAAAAAAAAAATTGGTTCTTGATTTGATTACCGGCTTGATCATTGTTGGTATATAGCAGTGCTACTGATTTGTGTATATTGATTTTTGTAACCCGATAATTTACTGAATTAGTTTATCAAATCTAAGAGTCTTTTGAATGAGTCTTTAGGATTTTATAGGTATATAGTAATGACATCTGCAAAAAGCAATAGTTTGACGTCCCCTTTTCCAGTTTGAGTGCCTTTTTTTCTTTCCCTTGCCTAATTGCTCTGACAAATAGTTCAACAACTATGTTGAATAGGAGTGGTGAAAGTGGGCATCTTTGTCATGTTCTGTTATCAGGGGGCAATGCTTTCAACTTTTTTTCCTCATTCAGTATTATGTTGACTGTCAGTTTGTTATATATGACTTTCATTATTTTGAGGTAGGTCCCTTCTACACCTAGTTTGCTGAGAGTTTTATTATAAGGAGATGCTGGATTTTGTCAAAAAAATGTTCTGCATCTATTGAGATGATCAGATAACTTTCGTTTTTACTTCTGTTTATGTGATATATCAGATTTATTGAATTGCATATGTTAAACTATCCCTGCATTCCTGAGATGAAGCCTACTTGATTATGATAAACTATCTTTTTGATGTGTTGTGGATTTGGTTAGCTAATATTTTGTTGAGGATTTTTGCATCTCTGTTAATCAGGGAATTTGGTCTGTAGTTTTCTTTCTTTGTTGTGCCCTTTCCTTGTTGGGTATCAGGGTGATAGTAGCTTCATAGAATAATGTAGAGAAAATTCCTTTCTAAATCTTTTGAAACAGTTTCAATAGGATTAATACCAATTCTTCTTTGAGTGCTTGGTGGAATTTAGCTGTAAATCCAACTTGTCCAGGGCTTTTTTTTTTGTTGGCAATTTTAAAATCACTAATTCAATCTTGCTGTTTGTTACTGACCTGTCAAGGTTTCTATTTCTTCCTGATTTAATCTAGGAGGATTGTATGTTTCCAGGAATTTATCCATTTCCTCAAGGTTTTCTAGTTCTTGCCCACAAACATGTTTACAGTAGTCTTGAATGATGTGATGTCAGTTGTAATGTCTTCAGTTTAGTTTCTAATTGAGTTTATTTGGATCTTCTTTCTTCTTTTCTTGGTTAATCTAGTTAATAGTTTATCAACTTTGTTTCTTTTTTGAAATAATAAACTTTCTGTTTCACTGACCTTTTGTATTATTTTTTGCTTGTTTGTTTAAATTTCATTTAGTTCTGCTCTGATCTTTATTACTTTTCTTCTTTTAGCTTTAGAATTAGTTTGTTATTTTTTCTTCAGTTCCTTGAGTTGTGATGTGGGTTGTTAATCTGTGCTGTTTCATACCTTTTGATGTAGGCATTTAGTGCTATAAAATCCATCTTAACACTGCTTTTGCTATATCCCAGAGATTTAATGCCTTGTGCCATTATTATCATTCAATATAGAGATTTTTAAATTTCATACGGATTTCAATATTGACCTAGCTATCATCCAGTAGTAAATTATTTAATTCCCATATATTTTTATAGTTTTGAGGGCTCCTTTTGGAGTTCATTTCTAGTTTTATTCCACTGTGGGTTGAGAATATGATAGGATTTTGATTTTTTTAAATTTATGGACACTTGTTTTGTGGCCTATCATCTGGTCTATCTTGGATAAAGTTTCATATGCTGATTAGAAGATGCCATTCTGTAGATCTTGGGTAAATGTTCTGTAAATATCCATTATGTCTATTTGTTCTAACATCCCATGTAAGTCTATTGTTTCTCTGTTGACTTTCTGTCTTGAGTATTTATCTAGGGCTTTCAGTGGAGTGTTGAAGTCTCTCAATATTATTGTTTTGCTGTCTATCTCATTTCCTAAGTCTAGTAGTAATAGATTTGTGAACATTGAGCATACGTGTTTTGTGCACATAAATTTAATATTGTAATATCTTCTTGTTGAGTTGATCATTTTATCATTATAAAGCCATCCTTGTCTTTTTTTACTGTTGTTTCTTTGAAGTCTGTTTTGTCTGATATAAGAATAGCTACTTCGCTTGCTTTAGGTTTCCATTTGGGTGGACTACCTTTCTTTATCCTTTCACCTTGAGTTTATACGAATCCTTCTATGTTAGGTGAGTCTCTTGAAGGCAGCAGATACTTGGAATGTGATTTTTAAAAAATCCATTGTGCCATTCTGTATCTTTTTACTGGAGGATTTATGCCATTTACATTCAATGTTAATGTTGAGATGAAAGATATTGTTCTCTTCATCATATTATTACCAGATAATTTCTTTTTCTGTTATTGTTTTATAGGCTCTATGAATTTTAAGCTTTCAAGAGGTTCTATCATGGTACATATTGGGAGTTCATTTCAATGTCTAGAACTCCTTTTATCATTTCTTGTAATGCTGGTTTGGTAGTGAAAAATCCCCTCAGCATTTGTCTGCAAGTGACTTTATTTCACCTTTGCTTATGCAACTTTGTCTTACAGGATATAAAATTCTTAGCTGACAGTTGTCCTGTTTAAGGAGTTTGAAGACAGATCTCTAATCCCTTCTAGCTTGTAAGGTTTCTGCTGAGAAATCTACTTTTAGTCTTACAAGTTTTTGTTTGTAGGTTACCTGACGCGTTTGTCTTACTGCTCCTAGAATTCTTTTCTTCATGTTGATATTAGATAGCACAGTGACTATATACCTTAATGAGAAACTTCTTTGCAATGAATTTCCCAGGAGTTCTTTGAGCTTCTTGGATTTGGGTATCTAGATCTCTAGCGAGGTCAGGGAAGATTTCCTCCATTATTCCCTTAAATAATTTTTTCAGACTTATTATTTTCTCTTCTCCCTCAAGAACACCAAATTATTCTTAGGTTTGGCCATTTTACGTATTCTCATATTTCTTGGAGACTTTAGTTATTTCTTTTGGTTCTCTTTTCTTTATTTTTGTCTGAGTAAGAGTTCAAAAGCTTTGTCTTCGAGCTCTAAAATTGTTTCTCTTACATGTTCTAGTCTATTGTCCCACTGTATTTTAAAATTCCCTCAGTGTGTCTTTCATTTCCAGAAATTCTTATTGGTTTTTCCTGATGATATCTATCCTTCTAGAAAAATTTTTATTTATATCATGAACTGATTTTTAAATTTCTTTATGATGGCTTCCACCTTTCTCTAATATCTCTTTGAGTAGCTTAATAATTAACCTTCTGAATTCCCTATTTGGTTTTTCAAATATTTCATCTTGTTTTGGATCCATTGCTAGAGAGCTAGTGTGATCTTTTGGGAATGTTACTTCTCATTTGGGTAGACTATTTCTTCTAGTTATGCTTGAATTTATATTTGATTTCACTTTGTTTCTTTTGTTTATTTGTTTTCATTTTTCCCCTTAAGCATGATACATTAGTGCTTATAGTTTATTTATAGCCTAAGTCAGTTCTTGGTACTTTCACGGGTCAAGACTTGAGTTATTTGGCTACAGAGAGTCTTTATACAATGAATCTCTCATATGCTGGTTGTAGTAACAATGTGCTCAGAACAAGTTCACTATCTCCTATGGGATTGGAATAGTAGATGTCTCCAAAAACTTATCCTATCCCCCTGTGGCATGTATTATTTATTTATTTAATTTTCCCTAGTATTTGTATTTTATTTACTAATTTGATGGTTCAGGCTTCAAACTAGTAGAGGAGGTGTCCCTGGGTAGAAACCAATTATAGCTAAAGCAAGTGGAGAAATGAGGTCCCAGCCTTGACAGAGGTGGCTAGAAGAGCTCTCTGTAGGTTGCACTAAGGCTTTATCAGGGAGAAGGGTTGGAGCCACCTCAGCTTCCCTGCCAGGTCAGCAGGAAAGTCATCTACCTCTCAGACATACTCCTGTCCCAGTGTTCCAGCTATTCAGATCAAACAGGCACCTCTTTTCATCTGTAGGAATGTTGATGTTCCAAATAGAAAAGAATTGTGACTCTGTCTCTCAAGCAAGCCTCAGCCTGAAGAGCGTTCCTCCTGTGGGGATGTAGTCACCCTGACATATCCCAGAAAGGCTGTGCATAGTTGCTCCCATACTGAGCTCCTGTGGAGGAAACCCCCAGCTGTGCCTACCATGAGGGACAAGGGGGAAAGACTTCCTCTTCTTCAAGACCCTTCACATGCCCCAGGGCCGTCTGAGTATTGGGATAGAGCTGAAGACCTTCCCTACTGAGCCCAGCACTACAACTATGCCTCTGCTGAAAGAAGCTTCCCAGTAGTGGAAGGATCTGGTGCTCAAGGTCTGCTGTCTAGATTCTTTTGTCCCACATGGTGTTCCCTTGATGTGTTGCCATCCCCCTTCTAGGAGTGGGAGTCACTGGGAGCTAGACTACTGTGAGTGTTGTTGCTCCTTTGGGTCTAGCTGCACAGTGAAGTGTCCACACTCCTGGCTGGTGTTAGGGAATGTCTGCAAGGGATCTAGTAGTGTGACCTGTCCTAAAATTTCCCAGTCTTAGGTAGCAGCACCAGCTCTAATGAGGGTGGTAGGGGAGTGATATAGACTCTGAAATATCTTGGTTATTGATAGCTTTACTGTGTTGGCTTTCTTGAATGCCAGTTACAGTAGTAATAAGCTGGCCACGTGGACAAACTCAATACCTCCTGGTTAGCCAGAGTGGTGGAGGCAGTGGTAATAGCTGAGATTGTGTAGCCATTTTCTCCTCCCTGGGTGCAGTGTTATTCTACAAGGAGATACTGTAACGGAGTGTGTTTGTTTTCCTCCAGCCAGGAGGTGGTGCCTGCAAAAAAGTACCAGCTGCAGTAGTAGCAGTTAGATGTTTGTTTGCCTTATGTTACTCAGGGTGGGTAGTCTGGTTTCCCTGACAACGAGTGGGGCCATGTAGTTCACAAGGTATTCTGCCTTTTGTGTTAAGTTCCTGGGGCAGGTGGCAGGGCAAAGCCAGGTGGGAGCTCAGTCAGGCAGGTTTCTTCTCTGAGTCTCCACCTGCAGGGCAAGCAGTAGCCACTGTGGGTGTTGGGAGATGGGAGTGGTCTCAGGCCTCTGGGTCAATGTTCCAGACAAGAGCATTGCTGCCTCTGCTACGCAGAAGTTTGGGCAGGGAGTGTGGAATAGCAGGTGGTGGGAAGCCCCACACAGTTCCCATGCACTCGGCAAGGCAGATGTACTCCAGCAGTGTTCCACTGGCAGCAACACGCTGAGTTCCAGTCAGCTTATAATCAGAACTCACAACTGCTGGAGTCATAAGCTTGCCTCTAGGTGGGCATACGGGACAGGGTTAATTACAAAGTGCATGGAAGATTTGGGAAAATTATGTAATGCTTTTATATCTTTATTATGGGGTGGATTCATGACTATATACATTTGTCAAAACGCTTAATTGTACACTAAAGCAGGTAAATTTTATTGTATTTAAATTATACCTTATTTTTACAAATATGAAATAATGTAACGAAGAAAACTTAAAATGATATTTTCCAAAAGAATATACACGAATGGCCAAATGAGCACATTAGCATTACATTATACTCAGCATTGCCATCTAGAAAAGAATTTCAAATTCTTATCACTTCATAGTTACTAGAATGAGTAAAATTTAAATGGCTGGATATTTTAAGTTTTGTTGAGGATATTAAGCAACTGGAACACTTATGCATTGTCGGTGGGAGAATAGAATTAAAAAGATCGACAGTTTTTTATCTTAAAAACATACACCTATATTATTAGAAATTTAACCCCTGTGTATTGTCACAAAATAACTAAAAACATATGTTCACACAAGATGTGTACAACAATTTTTACAGCTGCAAACTGGAAGCAACATTAATGTCTATTTACAGACCACATGAACAAATCATGACATTCATCTGATGAGATACTTACTTATCAATAAAAAGAAACAAATTGATATTACATGGGCACAACACAGATGAATCTCAAAATTATGCTATGTAAAAAGAGGCCTTATACAAAAGAATACCTACAATATAGTTTACGTTATATCAATTTTAATAGCATATAAAATGATACAAATCATAACCATAGTTTTCCTTGTTGGTTAGGTTGACAGACAATGCATACAAAGAGAAGATTTTCGAAGTGATTAAAGTGCTTTATTTCTAACTGTGGTGGTGATACATGTACATGCACATTATCAAAATATATCAAACTGTATGTTTGAGAATTACATACATAATTGCCTATAAATCATACCTATCAATGAAAAACAATATGAAATAGGATAGCAATCTGTGTCTGAGTTAGGAAAAAAGCATTTTCTGCTTTTAAAAATATATAGAAAATAAAGAAAAGATTCAAGTGAGGAAGAGAGGCAGAAAGGAAAGAAGAGAAAACACACTAAAATCATTTTTTTCGATATTAACGCTGGATGAAAACTATAAGTTATATTACTCTCCTGCTTAGATCTTACATAATCCCTTGGCTGAAAATAGAAGTTACATATATATGTCTATATCATCTATCTATATCTATATCTAATCTATCTGCATCTATCCACACACACACATACATTCATGGTATATATATGTATATATGTAAACATATTGCACAATTTTTTATAATTACAAATAAAAGTAATACATAGTTTATGTTTACTTCTAGAAAGTACAGGAATGCAGATAAATGAAAAACAATTAAGGTAAATAAAAGCAGACTAAACCAAACTATAAGACCTATTTGCAGCTGCCAAATTTAAATTATCTCTTAATATTTTGGTTTCTGATTAAATATACAAAGTTATGTATATATGCACACACATAATGTTACATATGTAAGTATATTTAATGTATATAATATATTACATATTTGTGCATATATTTGTGTATATATTATATATAAATAATGTATATATACATATGTATGTATTATTTATATATACATATGTATTATATATGTCTGTATATTATATCATATTCTGTGTATATATTATATATAATATACATATACACATGTATATAGTATTTATATATGATGTGTTGTATATACATAAATATGTGCACATCTTTACATATATTGTAATGGTAATAATTACTCAGGTTCTTTTATAGACTAGTTTTTTCTTAAAAACATGTTATAGATATTTTAATTAAAAATATTATGCTATAACTATTTAGTAGCTATAAATTATTTTATTGCATGAGTATTCTATTACCTCTTTTAAAAATCAGAATCAGTGTTCAACCAGAGAAATTGAACAGCCTGATAAATTGATATCTGCTAAAATATATCAACCAGAGAAATGGATATATATTAGCAGATTTTTTACAATAAATCAGTTTACATGATTTTGGGCACTTGCAAGGCAAATCTGAAATTCTGTATCTAACAAGGAGAGCAGATTGGAACTCTCAATCTGCTCAATCAAGCTCTTAGTCCGAGCTAAAGCTGCTGTTTAAAGATAAAGTTTATTTTTCCTTAAGAATGCCTCAGTCCTGTTCTTAAGATTTTTGACTTGATTGACTCCAGAGTAGTCTCCCTTATATAAAATCTACTGATTATGGACTTTAATCACATCTGCAAAATGCCTTTACAGCAACATTCAGATTAGTGATTGACTGAATACTGGAGATGCTAGTCTAGCCAAGTTGACATATAAAACACAATTACAAAATTCATCATTGGTACCCATTATCTTGTTTATATTTTATGTATCTGGGCATATGCATTTTATTTGAAGTAAATCATTTTTTGGTGATAAACATGAAAAGATGTTTTTAAATTAGGTTTATCACATATCACTAAATTAGAATACCTGTGCCAATTTGCATTTTCGTCAAAACCATATGATAAGAATTTGCTTCTCTACATATTTTACACAGTGTGTTAGTGTTATTTAGAAATTTGAAAATTTGTGATGTCCACATTTCTAAAACAGTATTTAACAACCAGTAAATAAAAATTTATATTATTGGATTGTTAAATCTTTTTCCTAGAATAGAATGCATCTAAATCTACAATTAATTTGGATTCTTATATTCATTAGATGAATTTAATTCACTGTGTAAAATTTAACTCAAAATTGTATAAAAATAATACCACATTCTCTTTTTTTTTCTTTTTTTGGAAAAGAAAAATTTTACAGTACATTATATAATTACTGTAAGTGTTTTTAAGTTTAAAAGTCAATGATTGATCTATTAATGTTGACATCTTAGGAAGAAACATTTATAGCCTAGATTTTTGGTTTATTCACTCTAGTAAGTCATTTTTAGAATTTCTTTTTAGTCCTTCAAAAGAGAAACATTTTCTCATTTGCAACAGGACATAATTTCTTTCTAAGATAATTATAGTATTAGATGAGGTAATGTATGGAGAGAGTTTGAAAAAATTTGTGATATTTCATAAAGTTTCAATTGTAGCTATTAGTATTATCTAAAAAATAATAAAGTCTGAAAAGAGGATTCTGTGATGATGTCTCTGTAGTCAGCATCGGAAAGCTCTTTTCTCATCTAGACAACAACTGCACTGGCAGAATCTGTTTAACGGAGTATTTTGAAACTCTAAAATCTGTTGAAGGTTTGCAGTGGCTAGAGGATGAATTGAACAAAAATATGCAATTAATTTTTATTCAGTTGCCACACTTAGCACCATGTCTACCCTCACCACCCACCACATGAAAATTATTTGTGCATGTGTTTCTAGAGCAACCTGCACGCAGCCTGCCAGAGCCATGGTGAGCTAAAAGGACTCTGTTTCTGAATATCAGGGATCTGTGCTCTGACCACTGAATAATGCTTCTGTCTGAACACAGAGTCTGCACCTGCCTAAGATATTGGCCTGTTAGTCCACTGATTAATGCTTTCAATCACAGACATGCAGACATAGAGGCAGGCAGTCATTGTTGTACCACCTCCCTACCATGTTGCAAGTGTGTGGCTCAAGTGATGTCCAGAGAATTTAAAGAGCGAGCACAACTTTTACTCTCCATTCCTTCATTTTTCTTGTTTTTCTCTTTTGGGAGCCAGACATTAAAGACCAGGATAATCAGAAGCAACTGTACATCTGGGAAAAATTAGAAAGTGACTGCACATGCCCAGGTAAAGGCACAAGCTTAGTAAATACCTAAGAAGGCTTTAGGTTTACACCTCTGGCTGATCTTTGCTGCAGAGACAGCTACAGGAATCAGAAAAACAGTAACAACAAGCATAAACAAACATCAAAAATAACCCAGCAAATGCTGGGGAAGGGGGATAATCTGAAATCAAGAGTTAGATTATTGCATTCAATTGTTAGCTTTAACAGAAAATCACAGGCATACGAAGTGTCTTAGTCCATCTGAGGTGCTAAAACAAAGTACCTTGCTTGTGTAATTTATGAATAACAAAAACGCATTGCTTATAGTCGATAGAGGCTGAGAAGTCCAAGATCAAGGCGCCAGCAGAATTAGTCTCTGGTGAGGGCTCTCTCTGTGCTTCAAAGATGTTGTCTTCTTTTCATGTTCTCACATTATGAAAAGTGTGAACAAACTCCTTTGTGCTTTTTTTTTTTTTTAAATAAGGACACTAATCCCATTTATAAGGGTAGCGCGCTCATGAACTACTCACCTTCCATATGCCCTACCACTTAATAACAGCGATTTAAAAGTATGGTTTCAACATACAAATGTTGAAGTGACAAAAACAATCAGACTATATGATAAATAAAGAGTAATACATAATCTATTCAAAAGAAAAAAATCACTAGAAACTGTCTCTAAAAAATTTTTATGGCACCTCCACTAGCCACAGACTTAAGACAACTGTCTTAAGGATGCTCAATGGACAGAAGAAAGATTTCGAGAATGTCAAGAAAGCAATGTGTTAAAAAATGGAAATATTAATAAACAGACAAGGAATGGAAAAATATACCAAAAGAAAATTCTGAAGCTGAAAAGTATAATAACTGAAATGCAAAACACATTAAAGGGATAAAAAGGAATATTTCAGGAGGCAGAGAAAAGAACCAGTGAACTTGAAGATAAGACAATGGAAATCATCAAACCTTCTTAGAAAGAGAAATAAAAAAGATTAAAGAAAACTAAAGAGAGCCGAGGAGATATGTGGGACACCATCAGATGAACGAAAATATGCATTGTATGAACCTTACAAGAGGATGAAGAAGAGAAAGAGACAGAAACAGTATTTAAAGCAATAGTGAGTGATGATGTTCCAAATTTGATAAATGAAAGACAAACATATAAATATCCAAGCAGCTTGAGAAATTGCCAGTAAGATGAATTCAAAGACTCACAACAACACACATTATAATCTCACTTTTAAATGACAAAAGCAAACACAAAATCTTGAAAGCAGCAAGACAGAACTGACTTCACATGAAAGAAATTCTCAATAACATCATGAGCAGATTTTCCATCAAAAACTTTGGAGGGCCGAAGGCAGTGAGATGATATATTCCAAGTGGTAAGAAAAAAATTATCAATGAGGAATATTATATCTGGAAAAACTGTCTTTCAAGTGTAAGGGACAGCTTTTAAGATCCCCAGATAAATGAAATCTGAGAGAGTTTGTTACATTAGACCTGCCTGAAAGAAATGGTTCAGTAGGGGGAAATAAAAGGACATTAGACAGTGGCACAAAGCTGTATAAAGAAATGATGTCAATAAAGTTATATACATAAGCAGTTAGAACAATTAATGGTATTTTAACAATGGTTTGTAACTCCCCTTTTTGTTTTCTACCTAATTTAAGCCACTAATACATGTAAAAGTCTTGAATATTTTGTTTTGAGACACATAATTTGTAAAAGTGTAATTTTGTAATTTTAACAACTAAAGGGGATGAAAATAAAGCTGTAAAGGAGCAGAGTTTTTGTATGTTTTGAAGTAAAGCCAGTGTAAATTTAAATTAGAGTGTTATAACTTCAGAATTCTAAGTGTAATCTCCATGGTAACCACAAAAATATAGCTATAGACATTACATAAGAGGAAATTAGAAATTTAAACATTTCTCTGAAAAAAAAAAAGACTAAACACAAAGGAAGACAATAATGCAGAAAATGGAAGACAAAACACTCAAAGGCATCTAGAAGATAAATAGTAAAGTGACAGAAATATCTTTATAATTACTTTTAATTTACGTGGATGAAAGTCTTCAATCAAAAGTGAGATTAGCAAAATGAATAAAAACACATGATCCGCCTTTATGCTATCTACAAAATATTTCTTTTAGATCCAAAGACAGTAGTAGATTGAAAGTGAAAGGATAAAAAAAATTACATGAAATATGTAAACAAAAGTTAGCAGGGTTCTTATGTTACTATCAGACAATATAAATTTTAAATTAAAATGTAAGAAACAAAGAAGGGCACTGTATATTAATAAAAGTTTCAGCACAAAGAAGAAGGTATAACAATTATTAAAAAATTACTCATCTAATGAGATACTATCAAAATACATGAAATAAAAATGGACAGAATTAAAGGGAGAAATAGAGTCATACAGTAATAGGTGAAGCCATCAATAACCCACTCTCAATAATCGGTAGAACAAATAGAAGAAAATAGAGAACTTAAAAAACACAATAAACCAACTAAATATAACAGATAAATAGAGAACATTATATCCAACAACAGCAGTATTCACATTCTTTTATTTTCTTTTTAGTATTATTATACGTTAAGTTCTGGGATACATGTGCAGAATATGCAGGTTTGCTACATAAGTATACATGTGCCATGGTGGTTTGCTGCACCCATCAACCCATCATCTAGGTTTTAAGCCTCACATGCATTAGGTCTTTGTCCTAATGCTATCTCTCCCTTTGTCCCCTATCCCCTGACAGGCCCTGGTGTGTGATGTTCCCCTCCCTGTGTCCATGTCACATTTTTTTCATGTACATGAGGAACATGTTCCAGAATAGTTCATTTGTTAAGCCACAAATTAAGTCTCATTAGATTGAAAACAAAATAGCTATTATGCAAAGTATCTTCTCTGACTGCAATGAGATAAAATTAAAAATAAATAATAGAAGTAAAATGAGAAAATGTACAAATTTGTGGAAATTTAGAAAGCATACTCTTAACCAGTTGACCAAATAAAAAAATCACAAGGAAAATGGAAACAGAACACACCAACAATTACAGATGCAGTGAAACCAATGCCAAGGGAAAAATGTATAACTTTAAACTCTTACATCAAAAATCAAAAAAGAGCTCCAATCAACGATCTAACTTTACAAACAGATAAACGAAAAAAATTCAACCAAAAGCTAGTAGTAAGAAGGAAATAATAAAGATTAGAACATAGATAAATGAATATAAAAGAACAACAGATAAAATTAATACACTCAAAAGTTGTTTATTTGAAAAGATAAATTGAAAAAAACTTTAGTAAAATGGACTAAGAAAAAAGAGAATACTCATTACCAAAATTAGAAATAAAAGAATTGTGTAGAATTACTACCAATTCTACATAAATGAAAATAACTCAAGAAGAGTGCTATGAAAAACTGCATGCCAACAAATTGGGTAGCCTAAATGAAACAGAGAAATTTCTAGAAACATAAAAACTACCAGGCCTAAATCACTAACTAGAACATCTCAATAGGCTTATAACTAGTAAGGAAATGGAATTAGTAATATAAACTTCCCAACAAAGAAAAGTTCTGCATCTAATGGCTTTACTCTTAAATTCTACCAAACATTTAAGGAAGAACTAACACTAATTCTTCTCAAAGTTTACAAAAAAACAAAAAAAAAAAAACAAAAAAAAAACATTAGAGGAAGAAAAACTTTCTGCTTTGTTCTGTGAGGTCAGCATTACCCCCTGCTGAGTCTGGATGTCAGTGATGCCCACAATTCATACACTGAAATGTAATACTTAAGAGGCAGGAGTGATACTTAAGAGGCAGGAGGTTTTAGAAGTGATTAGGTCATGATACATACACCTTCATGTATGAAATTACATGCTTATAAAAGAAGCCTGTGGTAGCTAGTCTCTTATGTCAACTGAGAACACAGCAAGGAGGCCCCATTTTTGAAACACAAAGACAGCCCTCCCCAGACAGCGACTCTGCTGGTGCCTTGGGCTTCCCAGCCTCCAGAACTGTGAGCAATAAGATTCTGTTGTTTATTAATTACTCCATCTAAGATATTTTGTTATAGCAGACAAAATGAACTGAGATATCTAGATACCAAAGCTAGACAAAGACGCTATAAGAGAGCTACAGACCTGTCATAAATATTGATGCAAAAATTATCACCAAAATACTAGAAAACCAAATTCAGTAGTACATTAAAAAGAACATACACTATGACCAAATGAGATTTATTTCTGAAACACAAGGATGATAAAAGATACAAAAATCAATCAATGTAATACACCACATTTACATATCGAAAGAAAAAAATACACATGATCATCCCCATTAATGCAGAAAAAACAATTGACAAAATTTAATATCCCCTCATGATAAATACATTGAACAAACCAGGAATAGAAGAAAATTAGTTCAAATAATAAAAGCCATATATGAAAAACACACAGCAAACATTATTCTCCATAGTAAAGAATGCAGCCTTTTCCTTTACACCAGTAACAAGGCAAGGGTGCCTACCTGTACCACATCAGTTCAATATAGTACTGCAAGTTCTAGCCAGAGCAAGTAGGCAAGAAGGGGAAATAAACTAAATCCAAATTAGAAAAGAAATAAAGTAATCATTGCTCACAGATGGTACGAACTTGAATGTTGAAACCCATAAAGATTATGCACACACAAAAAAACCATTAGAACTAATAAATGAAATAAGCCAAGTAGCAGGATGTGAAGTCAACACATTAAAAATATCATTTATAAAGGATTATAAATCATGCTACTATAAAGACACATGCAGATATATGTTTATTGCAGCACTATTCATAGTAGCAAAGACTTAGAAACAACCCAAATGTCCATCAAAAATAGACTGGATAAAGAAAATGTGGCACATATACACCATGGAATACTGTGGCACATATACACCATGGAATACTATGCAGTCATAAAAAAGGATGAGTTCGTGTCCTTTGCAGGGACATGGATGAAGGTGGAAACTATCATTCTTAGCGAAGTATCACAAGGACAGAAAACCAAACATCACATTATCACTCATAAGTGAAAGTTGAACAATAAGAATGCATGGACACAGGGAGGAAAACATCACACACTGGGGCCTGTTGGGTGGTTAGGGTGCTGGGCGGGGGGATAGTGTTAGGAGAAATGCCTAATATAAATGATGAGATGATGGGTGCAGCAAACCAACCTGGCACATGTATACCTATGTAACAAACCTGCACGTTGTGCACATGTACCCTAGAACTTAAAGTATAATAATAAAAAAAGTGTATTTCTACATATTAACAATGAACAATATGAAAATAAAATTATGAAAGCAATTCCATTTGCAATAATATCAAAAGAATATAATACTCAGGAATTAACCAAGGAGGTGAAAGATTTGTATGATGAAAATTATAAAACATCACTGAAAGTAATTAAAGAAGATGTAAATAAAAGAAAATAAATCCCAAGTACACAAATTAAATGACTTAATGTTGCTAAGTTGTCAATACTACCCAAAGTGATGTACAGATTGAATGCAATCCCTATCAAAATACCAGTTTTTTTCATAAATAGAAAAAACCATTAGAAAATGTACATGGAATTACAAGGGATTCCTATTAGCCAAAACTATTTTAAAGAATGAATAAAGCTGGAAGACTCACACTTCTTGATTTCAAAACTTATGACAAAGTCACAGTTATAAAACAGTGTGGTGGTGGCATAGAGATAGGCATATAGAGCAAGAGAATAGAATACAGAGTCCAAAAATAATACCTTTCATATATGATCAAAAGATTTTTTGACAAATGTGTCAAGATCCTTCAAAAAGAAAAGAACTGTTTTCAATGAAGATTCTGGGAAAATTGGACATATTAATGCAAAGGAATGAAGTTGACCTGTTTTCTAACACCATAAACAAAAACTATCTTCAGGTGCATCAAAGAACTAAATGTAAGACCTAAACCTATACAAAATCTTAGAAAAAACACGAGAAAAGCTTTAAGACATTGGAATTGGCAATAATTTCTTGGATATTACATCATAGGTATAGGCAACAACAATAAAAAAAAAATAGACAAATTGAAACTTCCTGAAAATTGTCGTCAAGTAACAATATCAGTAGAATTAAAAGGCAGCCCACAGAAGGAGAGAAAATGTTTGCAAATCAAATATCTGATGAGATTAATATCTGATATTTACAGGAAATTCCTAAAACAACAGAAAAACAAGCAGCCTGAGACAAAATTCGGCAAAACATTTGAATACATATTTCTCCAAAGAGGGTACACAAGAGGTAAATAAGCACATGAGAAGATGTTCAACAGCACTAATCATTAGCGAAATTCAAATCAAAATTACAACGAGACAGCACCTTATACACATAAAGATGGTTACCATTAATAGAACTAATAAATAAGTGTTTTGTGATAATGTGGAGAAATTGGAGCCCTTGTGCACTGTTGATGGAAATGTAAAATGTCACAGCCACTGTGTGAAAAACAGTGAAAATAGAATTGAAAATGGAATTACTGTATGATCCAGGAATTCCACCCGAGAATATACCCAAAATAATTGAGGCCAGAGTCATGAAGATATATTTGTACAACCATGTTAACAGCATATTTAAAATAGCTAAAAATAAAGAATAAATCCAAATCGTGTATGTATAGATGAATGGATAAGCAAAAATATGATACACTGTACACATGTGTACAAGTATATCATGCAGCCTTAACAAGGAAGGAAATTCTGATATATTCTATTACATAGATGAATCTTGAGGACATTGTGATAAGTGAAATAAGCCAGTAACAAAAGGAACAAAAATATGCACAATTTCATTTATATAATATCCTTAAAATAGCCAAAATGATAGAAACAGGAAGTTGAATGGCAACTGCCAATGGCCAGGGGAAGGGAGGAATGAGGAGTTACTGTTTAATGGGTATAGAGTTTCAGTTTTACAAGAGGAAAAGATTTATAGAGGTAGATAGTAGTAATGCTTGTACAATATTATGAATGTATTTAATAACACTAAACAAAATATTCTTAAAGATGGTTAAAATGGTGAATTTTATGTTATGTATATTTTACCACAATTTTAAACATTGATGAAAATAGTAATAAAATCTGGACAAGGCATCTTGCTTTTCTACTAGGGGTGTCTCAGAGTTTGAATCCTTATTTTCCCAGTTGTTATATTTTTAGCCACAGGTAAATTATGCAACAACACTGAATTACCTTTTTCTACCTAATATAGGACTACAGTCACGTCTATCTCACAGTGTTATTGTGAAAATTATATAACAAAATGAGAGAATATAGCAAGAGCTTGGGAGATCACAAATGTCTACAAGATTGTATTAATTGTAGAACATTGTTTTGATGAGTATTCATGCTTTCTCTTATTGTATGAAATGAAGTTCTTGTTTTGAATAATTTTATAGGGCAATTACAGTTTACAAAACATAATCTCTTTGCTCAGTCTAAAGGAATTATTTATTTTTCACCTATTTCAAATAAATGGGTTTAAATTAAACCATTTTGTTTGCCTACCTGAGAAAATCCCTATAAGACTGTCCAAAATCCCTCAGTGTTCTAAGCGTTTGGCATTTGCTGGGTGGGGGAAAATGCCATGTTTGCATTAGCAGAGAAACTGTGTCCTTTATTACATTATACGCCGCACTCCAGAGTAGCAAGGCACAATGGCTTCCAGGCAGTTTGGGAACAATTGTCATGCCCTATTAACAAACATAAAGAGCACAGTATGTTTTCCTCTATTATCCAAAGCTGTACTTTTTATTGCTGCCTCTCTGGCCCTTAATGGTTCTAAACAGCAGGCAGAGGGATAGTGACAAGTCGAAGGTAACTTCAAGCTTCAGATCCTGCTCTAGTGATAACCACATGTTGCCTAAAGCTGAAAGACCAGTTCCCTTTGCTCTTTATACCCAATATAATCTGGCTGGAAAACAGTGATGGATGAATTCCAGAAGTTGTTTCACCTTGTTTTAAAGTCTTCTTAGATGAAGAATCCAAAAATATATTTTGCAGGCTGGTAACATTTTGGCAGAGCTGTTTATTATGACATGCAAACATTGAACCCCAGCCAGATGAAATGTGGCTCCACATGCTGAATGAATTTTGATTATTAATATTTTTATGAAGTTGTTAAGAAAAAACATGAGAAATAAAAATATAATAGGTAGTAATTGAATAGAAGCCAACCAAAATAATAATTCTCTGCAGAGATGGAGAGACTCTTATCAGAAAGCGAGTAATTACCTCACTTATCACAATGTCCTCCAATTTGATCCATGCTTTCAACTGTGGCAGGATACGCTGCAAAATGCATAAGAGAGATTTCATGTGATGTGTTCTTATCCCAGTAAAAATAATAATAGTAAAACTGAGCAGTCATTTGCCAAGATATCTCACAAACTCCTGAGAAAATTATCAATTTGAGGCAAGAGAAGTGTCAAAATCTACACAGCTGTTCAATAAATGTTTATGGTGAGATGAATAGACTATGTTAACATATATTATTACCATATTTATTCTAATAAGCATTCCAATAAATAGTAGTAAAATATGAGACAGTCCAAATTTGAAAAAGGAATACTGTTATAATTCACACAGGATGCACACTTGAACATGCACACAGAATCAGTTCTCACTCCTAAATTGTTTCTATTTGGTACCTGATAATATAAGTGATGGAGTATTTTATTATAAGATGAGTGAAGTTGGAACAAATCTTGAGAACTTGAAGTTGTTTTTCCAGGAAATAATCGTGCTTTCTTTTTTTTTTTTCACTTTTTTCTTTCTTCCAAAGAGATGTCTCTCCTTCCTTGTTCTTTATGTTATTGATACTGCTTATTGATTATTCTATGTTTCTGTTATATTACATAATGTATAGAAATCCTCAAAAATCACAGATAAGTAATTTGATTATGTTTTAATCTCCTAATCTGACCATATTTTTCTTTATGTCATTTCTCAATATGTGATTATAATTTTAGACTGCCAAGGGACTGGCGACTATCTCTTGGATGATGGTAATCGTCAGTATATTTCAGGTGTATGGTTTGGCAACCTTTAGCAAAACTCACATTTCCACACATATATATCATTAAGCCAGTCTCCAACAAAAGAGTCATTGTCAAAATACTTTTGGTAGGACTGTTCCTCACTTCGCAGTTGCCTTGAAACACAGCACCATGTTACAGATGTCATATACCGAGTCAATATGAATGATGCTTAATCTACATTTACTCTGCTGATTTATTTATTTACTTTTCTGAAAACTGGTAGAGGCAACAGTTTAGCTTCCAGTCCTTAATTACTTATGTATTTTGACTCATATTGAATTAAAGAGTCTAATCTTTATGATTTTAATAAAAATTAAAGAGTTTTATCTTATACTTTCTACATAAAACCATAAGATCAAAACAGAAGAGAGTATCTAATATAACTAAGATGCTAATTGGAAATGTATAAAAGAATTATTTTCCTAATTGCATTCTATATTATTGACACAATTATAGTGTGATACTAGCTGTCAAAACTATAAACTGGATCTCTGATTTGTGGACTTTCTAACAGGGTATTTCTTTACACTGTGTTCCTTATATGTTAAAAGACTAAACAGAAAACTGAGATTGAACGTTTCCTTTGTGATAAAAGCAAGTAACCATGTGAGATCAAAAGACTCACTAACCCGTCACTCTTGCAGAAGCCAGCACATTTTGTGTGTATATGTGTGTGTATGCTTGAAAGGAGTAATAGATTATGTAAAATATTTTATATAAGATATACAGAATACAGAATTAAAGTAGAATTTCAGTTATATTAAGGCTTAGTTAAGAGAAGGAATTTATTGTACTATGTAACTGTGAAGTATTTCCTTATAAACATTTATGCTGGTGGGGTCTTAATATACTGGGCTTGAATATCAAACAGATTTTATTTTATCAAGTAAGACTTTCTTAGTGTGAAAGTTTACATAGGGCTATTTTGGAAGAAGAACATGTGAAATAAACTGAGAAATTTGGTTACACATTATTTAACAGCTTTTTATAACATTAAAATTAGTCACTAAAACTAACTGATATGTGACTGAGTTGACACCCACTGAATAAATTACCTATAGTTTTTTAAAAAAATTATACATAGATCAAAAATGAGTTTCTTCTTAGAAGCCTATTTAGAATTCTTTGTATTTTTTCCTGTAATTTTCAAGTTTAATTTTTTAAATTAAATTAAATGAAGGACTTGGTCAAAACAAATCTAAGGTACAAACAATTTACAAAACTAATAATACAGAGCTGTTCCATTGAACTGATGATCCGCCTTCATGTAGCCATCCCCTAGACCTGCCATGCACACATCTCCATGTGTGCAAGACACAGGAACATCTCACACGACAGCAGGAAGCTAAGAGAGAGAGGAGAGAGACAGAGACAGGGCGACAAGAGAAACAGAGGAGTCCCTGACATGCTTCGAAACATATTTAAACCTAAAAAGCTATTTTTAAGATCTCTGCTCTTTGTTATTCCTGTTCTATCCATGCAGCTTTTGCTTCATTACTATGGATCATAACTACGTGCTTTGTGGAACTGTTAAGCATAAAGGCAGTAATAATGCAGATATGTATTTTTCATCAGAAGTAGTCACTGGGTTCGGTCCCCTTGCTTACCATAATGAGTCCCAGCAAATACTGAATTAAGGGTAAAGACGAGCCTAAAAATAATCCATATTAATTGATAAGTTGCTTAAAAATTTGGTTACACTTTTAAATTACTTACATGTTTTACCTCATTTAATCCTTAAACAATCCTATGACATCGATAGGCTAATAATAGCTGTTATTCTCCCCAAGTTACAGATGAGGGAAGCAAAGCAAAGACCACGCAAATGACTTACCAGTGTTCAGATATCAAGTGGTGAAGCTTGAAAACTGAACTTCAGAGGCAGATCTTTCGATTTGCATTACATTGTTTCTCACAGAATTACACACAGGACTTTTTACAAAGCAATAATATAAGAAATAAAATTTGGGGAAATAATTATAGCCAAGAAATTCTTCACACTTGGAGACGATTGTTATTATACACACATGTGCACACACAAAACTTTATACGCCAGTTGGGAGAAGGTGTAAAGGAACACTCACTTAATTAACTTCTCAGTGAGATTTTGCTAATGTTAAATGCTTTTCATTTATACATAGTCTATGCTAAAGTTTTCTAGAAACAGGAACCCTCTGTTACTCTTTATAAAAACAATGCTGCAATTTGATAATTACATTTCACACAATTATCCCAGTAGCTTGTCTCACACTTCATGCCACAGTTTCTGTTTTTTTTTTAATTTTTTTTTATTTTTATTATACTTTAAGTTCTAGGGTACATGTGCATAATGTGCAGGTTTGTTACATATGTATACTTGTGCCATGTTGGTGTGCTGCACCCATCAACTCGTCAGCACCCATCAA